>NC_086317.1:200929953-201266953 GCF_036172605.1 Pelobates fuscus | reverse complement strand
GGTGGATTAATTAGATGGGGGTGGATTAATTAGAGGGGGGTGGATTAATTAGAGGGTGGATTAATTAAAGGGGGGTGGATTAATTAAAGGGGGGTGTATTAATTAGAGGGGGGTGGATTAATTAGAGGGGAGTGGATTAATTAGGGGGGTGGATTATTTAAAGGGAGGGTGGATTATTTAAAGGGAGGGTGGATTAATTAGAGGGAGGGTGGATTAATTAGAGGGGAGGGTGGATTAATTAGAGGGGGCTGGATTAATTAAAGGGAGGGTGGATTAATTAGAGGGAGGGTGGATTAATTAGAGGGAGGGTGGATTAATTAGAGGGAGGTGGATTAATTAGAGGGAGGTGGATTAATTAGAGGGAGGGTGAATTAATTAGAGGGGGTGGATTAATTAGAGGGGGTGGATTAATTAGAGGAGGGTGGATTAATTAGAGGAGGGTGGATTAATTAGAGGGGTGGATTAATTAAAGAGGGGGTGGATTAAATAAAGAGGGGGGTGGATTAATTAGAGGGGGGTGGATTAATTAGAGGGTGGTGGATTAATTAGAGGGGGTGGATTAATTAGGGGGGTGGATTAATTAGAGGGGGTGGATTAATTAGAGGGGGGTGGATTAATTAGAGGGGGGTGGATTAATTAAAGGGAGGGTGGATTAATTAGAGGGGAGGGTGGATTAATTAGAGGGGGTGGATTAATTAGAGGGGGTGGATTAATTAAAGGGAGGGTGGATTAATTAGTGGGGGTGGATTAATTAGAGGGGGGTGGATTAATTAGAGGGGGGTGGATTAATTAGAGGGGGGTGGATTAATTATAGGGGGTGGATTAATTAAGGGGAGGGTGGATTAATTAGAGGGAGGGTGGTTTAATTAGAGGGGAGGGTGGATTAATTAGAGGGGGGGTGGATTAATTAGAGGGGGGTGGATTAATTAGGGTTAATGCATCATGGGCTGACCAATGATCTGGATAAATTATATTAAATACAGTTAATTCACCAATTTTAGTCTCGGTATGGATGTTAATATTGAGGTAAGTGCTTCTTAGGACGTAGCTGTTGTCCTTATGTCTGAGTAAACTGCTAACAAAACCAACTTCCTTAGAAAATAAGGGTCTCATTTTGTTTTAATAAATCTTCTGGTGGGCATGTTGCTTGGAAAAGAATGTAAAGGCTGCATAGGCGTGCGCAGCCTATTGCATTAGGGTGTGCACCCTAAAGCACAAACACTTGCCGCGTGTATATGTATTTGTTTTTTTAAGGGGGTGTGCAGCTTTTTTTTTTTTAATTAAAGGGACACTCCAGGCACCCAGACCACTTCTGCTCATTGGAGTGGTCTGGGTGCCAACTCCCACTACCCTTAACCCTGCAAGTGTAATTATTGCAGTTTTTCATAAACTGCAATATTTACATTGCAGGGTTAACTCCACCTCTAGTGGCTGTCTATTAGACAGCCACTAGAGGTCACTTCCTGGGTTCTAGCACAGGTTTCCTGTGCTAGAGCGTCGCTGGACGTCCTCACGCTGTGTGAGGACCTCCAGCGTCGCTCAAAACCCCATAGGAAAGCATTGAAATGATTTTTCAATGCTTTCCTATGGGGAGACGTAATGCGCATGCGCGGCATTTCCGCGCATGCGCATTAGATCTCCTCGGCCGGTGAGCGAGATTAGTCTCGCCCACCGGCCGACGTAATCATTAGGAGGAGCGTCGCGGAGGCGGAGACAGCGGCGAGGGACATCGCCGCTGTCCCAGGTAAGTCACTGAAGGGGTTTTCACCCCTTCAGTAACCAGGGATTGGTGGGTGGGAGGGAGAGGGACCCTCCAGTGCCAGAAAAACGGATCGTTTTTCTGGCACTGGAGTTTCCCTTTAAGGGGGATGTGCAGGGTTTTTTATGTGTAGGGAGTGTATGAAATGTATGTGATCAGTGTGCAGGGTTTTTATATGAAGGGCGAAGGGCAGGGGTTTTCTAGAAGGGGCGAGACCAGGGGCTTTGTAGAAAGGGGCCGGGGAGGAGTTTTCTAGAGGTTTCTCACCAGCCCCTTTCTACAAAAGCGCATTTATACAAAACCCCTGCCCTGGCCCCCTTCTACAAAACCTCTGCCCTAGCCGCTACATCTTTTGAACCCAAATCCCTTTCCTATGCTATTTCTAAGGATCAGCTCAATAAAGTGGTATGGGTGCCAGGTCCCTCTAGTTTTAACCCTGCAGCTGAAAACATATGTTTCACTGAGGGTTAATCCAGCCTCTAGTGGCTGTCTCACTGACAGCCGCTAGTGGCGCTTCCGCAATTCTCACTGTAAAACTCACCGTGAGAAGACGCTGGACGTCCATAGGAAAGCATTGAGTAATGCTTTCCTATGGGCAGTTTGAATGCACATGCGGCTCTTGCCGCGCATGCGCATTCGGATCTAACGTCGGCAGGGGGAGGAGAGGTCACCAGCGCCGAGGGAGCCCGACGCTGGAGAAAGGTAAGTGGCTGAATGGGTTTTAAGGGGTGACCTCTTCTCCCCCGCCGACGTCAGCTCCCGAGTGGAGCCGAATGCACATGCGCGGCAAGAGCTGCGCGCACATTCAAACAGTCCATAGGAAAGCAAAAAATTGTGGGCGTTTTCCTAAATTTTTATTATGGAGGGAGGGGGTGCCACACTCAGGGTCCGCCCCGGGTGCCAAATGCTCTAGGTACGCCCCTGAGAGGTTGTACTAATTTTAAGACCTGCTAAAGAATAAATGATTGTTATTATGTCCTGATATGTAAACCCATAGAATTCAAAGAGGGTGTACTTTCTTTTTCCCAAGACTGTATATTTTCTTGTTTCCTCTTTATCCCTCTTATTGTCCTTGTTAGCAATTTTAGTCCTGTTACATGCAAACCTTAAAGGATAAAATTACCCCTTTCACTTCATGCATCTATGAATTAATCTGTGACAAAAGTTATTTTTTCAGCAATGGGACTAATGTCCACTTCAATGACTAAATCTGGATGACACTCTGTGGACCAGAAGTCTGTCAGAAACAAATGCACCGATTGTGACAGACTTCAAAGTAACCAGAGAGGCTGCTAGTCCCACGGTGGAAATGGCACCAAAGGAAATATAAGAATGTGGGAATTCCTGAACTACAATGGTAACCATGATATCAAATGAGGGGAGGGGAATGTATTAATACAGCACAACATTATAGGTGGAATGGTGAGAGAAAGGGAGGGGGAAAAACTGCCAAGAAGACAGGAAAACACCCAGAAATAGAGAGTCTCTGGCACAAGCAACAACACAGGAGAAGGGGAGACGGAATATATAAACTAAACAGCCAGAACATTAAAACTACTGACAGGTAAAGTGAGTAACATTGATTATATTGTTACAATGAAACCTGTCAAGGGGTGGGATATATTAGTCAGCAAATGAGAAGTCAGTACTTGAATATTATGTGTTGGAAGCAGGAAAAATGGGCAAGCGAAAAGATTACAGTGGCTTTAACAAGGGCACCACGAGTTGGTCAGATCATCTCCAAAACAGCAAGTCTTGATCATGGTATGCAGTGGTTAGTACCCACTAAAAGTGGTGCAAGGAAGGACAACTGGTGAACCACCATCAGTGTCATGGGGCTCAAGGCTCATTGATGCACATGGGAAGGAAAGTCTAGCCAGCCTGGTCTGTTCACACAGAAGTGCTTGTTGAAAAACGTCATGCTGGTCACTATAGAAAGGTGTCAGAACACACAGTGCTGTGTATGGTGCTGCATAGCCACCGACCAGACAGAGTGCCCCTGATTACCCTGTTTACTGCTTAAAAGTGCATTCAATTGGCTCGTGAGCATCAGAACTGGACGATGGAGCAATGGTTGCCTGATCTGATGAACCATGGACCATGTTTTCTTTTAGAATAGGTGGATGACCAGGTGCATATGCATCATTTACCTGGGGAAGAGATGGCAGCAGCATGCACTATGGGAAGAAGGCAGGAGAAAATAATAAATAAAGTGAAAGCTGATGTAATATAAAGAAGGGAGCAGGGGACAAGGAAAGAAAGGAGTGGTGCCAAAGGAGAGGAAACAAACAAGAGAGGCAGGGCAATTATTAATAACAAAGTAATTTGGGCCAATATAAACAAAACAAAGAAAAATAAGAACATAAGTAGATAACAATCAACAATACAATTACATTACATTTATAGATAGCTCAAATTACCTGACAAACCAATCATGTCCATCAACCTCTCCACACCTGAAATATCTTAATTAACACAATGAATACCCTTAAACCCTTCACCCATCTAACCTCACCTATGATTTTAAAGCTCAATTCTCCATATATTAAAACTACAACACCTATTCTCCTAATAATGTTCTCCTTTCTATTTTTCACATTCTCCCTCACTAATCGCATTATTAAAATCTCTCTATCCTTCTGTAGCGGAAGCCTGATATTCCACAAGTTAACTCCACTATAGATCCAAGTGAGGCTCAGGAACAAGTAGTAAAAACACCATGAAGCAGTAATTCCAGCAAACAAAGTAATCCACGAATATCCCCATTCAGATCCCAATGACTGGACGACACACAGCATCAGGAGCAGAACTGACTTTTAATCTACACAGTCTCCTTATAAAGCATTCTCCCATGCAAGGGAGGGATTCACATTAATCAGTACAGTATCCAATAGTGTAACCATTACCTCCCACACATCTCCTCCCCTCAGTATGACACTTAATCCCATTATACATACTGTAGTTTTCCCCGAGTTCTGAATGTACCCCAAAACAAGCAGTTACAATAATACTGGGGGTACCCCCTGGTAGCCCTGATCTGGGTGACTAACATATCCAAAAATCACCAAGATCGGACTAGGGGTTCGGGAGTTAGGTGGGGGTGTAATTTGACCGACCGCACACGAGGTGGTATCCGAAAAGAGTTCCATGGGTTTTGGTCCTGTGGTCAGTCTTCGTTCAGGAGGTAAAACACACATCAAATACTGCCATCCACGATTAATCTTGTATTCTTATGATTCCCCTTGTTCGGTACTTTGAACCTACCGAACGGGAGGCTGATTAGCCTTCCCATTCGGGAGTTACAGAGCCATGGAGGTCTCAGCGGTGTTCGGGTAATCGAGTGTCTGATTTGAGTTCCAGACACTCGACGACCAAACACCTCTGAGATTTTCGTGCGTAAGATGGCCGCCGCCACGTGTTCGTATACCGAACGGCGGCCACCCAGATACATCCCTAAAGTACCGATTAACCTGCGGTTAGAGAAGTGTGAACGCTTAATAAGGTACACACTTCTCTCTGGGGTGGTCTATTGGTTCGGTAGTTTACATTCGTATGGAGTACGGATGGAAACTATCGAACAATCATACGAATCCCACATACATTTTAACCATAGAAACAGAAACAACACACAAATTGCAATATTATTACAGTCTTTTAGGACAGCCCTGGTACCATCTGCTACACCTTCTACTTAACTGTTACTGCTGACACCATTTTCATTGCTTCCTCTCTACTTTCCTCATCTCTCTATTCATCACGTGCACTTTACTCATACCTATCCAGCCTTTCTCCACAAATCCCTCCTACAAGCTCTCACCTCAAACATTTAAATCTTACTTCCACCTTCTCTTCCATTCCATCGTACTGCTCCTGGCAGCTGGCGATGTCTCTCCAAACCCTGGTCCCTCCTTTACTAACACCAGAAACAACAACAATCTCATATACATTCCATGTAACTCTCACTATAATTCCTCCTTTAAAGCCTCCCTCTGGAATGCACGCTCTGTGTGCAATAACATTAAATTAACTTCCATCCATGACCTATTTATCCCACTCCCAAAACCTACGTGCACTAACAAAAACATGGCTCTCTCCCTCTGATACTGCTACCTTGCCTCACTATCCTTTGGTGGTCTTCACCCGTAACCCAAGACAGGCTGACAGTAGATTTCTGGTTTCACCCCACTGCTCCTTAAAATGGTTCACTTATATACAAAATCTGAGCACAGTAACACACACCAAAAACACATCCATAACCACACACACAATGTGCCATAAATTACAGTGTCACTGTGACTCAGTATAAAGTACATATTAAAATATTAAAAACACATAAAGATACATATTTCCCACATAGGAACCCCCACAGTCTATACATCCCCGGATAGCCTGGATCTGAGTACCCAACATATCCAAAAAGCGCTCAGATCCCACGAACACAGCCGAATTGCCACTGGGGTAAAGATCTGACCGGCTGCACACATGGTCCTATGCCCAAAACAGTTCCATGAATTCAGAGGTAGCGGCTGGTCCCTTCGGGAGTTCCATGTGAAAGAAATACCGAATGCACACTCTGGCTTATAGGTAGCATTTGTTTGTACAAACAAACCTACCGAATGACTGTAGCGCAGTGGGAATGGGAGTATGAACTGCAATATCTCCGCTGGTAGACGGGATCAGCATGCAAATAAAGTGTAGTGTAATAATTCAAATCCCATTCCCCAACAACTGGACGAGACACAGCTTTGGCAGTCAACTGATTTTTATTGAGCCACAGTTGTTTTTTATGCAATTCCCCTTGCAAGGGGTGTTACGGTTGCCTCTAGGCTGGCTGGAAGTTGGACCGTAGAAAGGAATCTCCTAGCGCTCACCAAAGGACCATCAGCACCATAGACACCATAACTACTGTGTAGCCACCATAAGTACTGCAGACTCCACGAACCACCGTTGCTGGGCTGGTATCTCGCCGTCTGCTCTGCGCCCTGGACCTACGACCAGGCTCCAGGTTCCAGTAGGTGAACCTCTTCCTTCTGTAGAGCGAAGCAGGATCAGGAACAAGAGCTCTTACAAGAGCTCAGTAGCTAAGGGAGTATGAAGAGCATAGCAATCCCTGTAGTGATTATAGCTGTCCCCTACAAACATGAGTCAAGGCTGCAAGTTAGAGGGTCAAGTCATTCTGTTTATTGGCACCCAAAGGGCTTTCTTTTATGCAGGTTTCCCTTAGATAGGACCACCCACAGGGTGTTACAAAACAACCAATCACACACGTACATTACAGAAAACACTCCCAGCAATTACACACAAAATCATCCCCCTCTGCCTGTGATACAATTATGGTACACAATACTTAACATAATTATCACAGGCAGGAAAAATACAGTTTTTACACATACACTGTAACTTTAAAACCATACATCCAATTTCCATAAAAAAAAAGTTAGACGGAAGTCCTTTATGACCGACAGCAAACACATTTTCCTGCCCAAAACAGTTCCATAGATTTGGGCTGTGCGGTCAGTCAATTTCATGTAGAAAAACGACTAAGTCCCATTCGAACGTGCGTTCGAATCTTCGAACGGGACTTAGTCTCTGCAGCTGAAAGTTCAGTGTAGGAGAAGGTAAGGGTCAGCGGTGTTCGCGGAAATGTGTAGCTGATTTTAGTTCCATGGATTTGGCAACATACACCGCTGACCTTGTTCTAATGAACAAAGATGGCCGCCGCCACGTGTTCGTTTGCACGAACAGCGGCCACCCAGCACTTGGCAATTAACCTGCAGTAACCTCACAGCCTGGGAGGTAAATTGCCTGCACACTTCCACTTCTGGGTGGTCCGCCTGTGTGGTACTTGGTTCAGTAAGCCCCATTTACTGAACCAAGTGGGAGAAAGCCAGGAACACAGTGTATTAAAGGTTTGGGGACACCGTCTTAAAGGGGCATTGTTCAACAAAGTCACAATATGTCCCCAGACGGTTCTTAAAGGGCCATACACACCCAATAAAAGTCCATAAGTTTTCAGGGGCACAATCTCCCAGGGGCCATAGTCATGAGGAAGGAGGCTAGCAAATAGGCTTCTCATAGGACATAAGGTCATGTGTTTAGACTAGAAGAAAGAAGATTTCGTCTAAGGCAAAGGACAATGTAAGAACAATCAGGATGTGGAATTCTCTGCCTGAAGAAGTGGTTTTTCACTTGCTCTACCATCTTGTATGGGCCCTGCCAGGATGCCAGCAGCTTATCAGTGTGGACAGGTTTTAAAGCTACAGTCCTATTTGAAAGCTATCGTACCACCTGCTCTGTCATTGTTGGGCCGCCTGGAGGTTGGCTCGGACTGTCTGGGGCAATTCCTCCAGGCGATCCCGAAACTCCAACACATATGGGATGATAGGGGTACCATTGGTATTAAATTTTCCCTCCCAATGCTCTCGGATTAAGTCCAAAGGACCTCTTACCCATCTCCCGAACAATAGTTTGAAGGGGAGAACCCGGTGGATTCTTCGGGGAACCTCTCTACAGGTGAAGAGCAGGTGGGGTAGGAATCGCTCCCAGTCCTCATTGGTGTCTACAAACGTACAGATCATTTGTTTTAACGGTCCGTTAAATTGTTCGCAGAGACCATTGGACTGCGGGTGATATGCTGAGTTTAATATGAGTTTACTCCCACATATCTTCCATATCTTCCAAAATTGGGTGCCTCCATCCGAAATAATCTCTCAGGGAAATCCCATGCGAGAGAAAATTTGCATCAAGGCATCCGCTATTGTTTCCGCGTGGACATTGGTTAGTGCCAAAGCCTCTGAATATCTAGTGACGTAATCTACTACGGTCAAGATGTACTTCTTGCCGGACGGCTGGGTCTAGCTAGGAGCCCTATCAGGTCTAAAGCTACTCTGCTGAAGGGCTCATCAATAATGAGCAGAGGATGGAGCTTTGCTTTTTATCGGTCCCCTCTCTTACCCACCCCCTTGCATGTATCACAGGTTTGGCAGTATTGGCTAATATCTTTGGAAATCCCTGGCCAGAATAAATTCTGGGTTAGCCGGTATTTAGTTCGACTGACTCCTAAATGACCTGATAACGGAATGTCATGAGCAATGCGGAGTAACTCTCATCTGTATTTTTGGGGAACTATCAATTGTTTTGTAGGAATCAGTACGGATCCTGCTACTATTCTCTCAGAGAGCCTATATAATAATCCCTTGTCTCAGGCATACTTTTCCCCTTCTATCCCCGCCTGACTGGTAACAACCCTATCTTTATAGACTTGCAATGTGGGGTCTGTGGAGTATTGATCATTATTTAATGTGTAGTTTGCAATATATATGTGTATTATATGGTATGGTGCATATATATATATATATATATATCTAATATGAATGTACATTTAGCTGTATACAATAGGTGTATGAAATATTGCAGGCCCTTTTGCTTAGATTTGAAAAAGTTAACATTTCAATGACATCCCACAAGGTTAACAGCTAAAAGGTTAAAGTTAAATTAGAACAAACACATGTGTTGTCAGTCAAATGTATACAAACCACTTCGTAAGCTAACTACAGGCAAAGCCATTTAAGGAATATCCCAAACTTAGATATTCAATACATTGCATCATGCAACAAGTTAGAAAACCTTTTTGGGAAAATCACACAGGTGGGGGCTGCTTTATAGAGGACAAAAAGACTATTTAACTCAAGGAGAGAGGATAGGATGTTGTCATTCAACCATTATTCCATTCTCACTTGCACACGGACACCATACATATGCTGTAGCCACTAATACTTTGGTAAGATTGATTATTTACTGACTATTTTTGCATTCTGTTACATTCATCCAATACACTTTTATCTTATATTTATTTGAGTCATTGTTTCATTTATTACAATATTTTTACAGTGCCTTTTGGGTCTTCAGACACTGGATTATTTTAGTGATAGTCAAGTTATCATCTAGAATGGTTAAGGAAAACAGTATTTATAAGTAATTTGGGAACGGAAGGGTCTACTCCGTATACAGCTATAAATTGCATAAAGACACGCTAAGCTTAGAATGACCCGGAGTGACCTTTTGTCGGTAAAGGTCCACATCATACCTGAAGCGAGCCATAACTATCAAAATTGAAGTATCACCGAAATCGACAGGGTCTAGTGGGGCGTCCCATGGGATGGCCTCTATGGATGGGGACTGGTTGCTTATCTGAGCCTCAGAGTGTGCTGGTGGTGCCGTGGTGCGGGCCTGTTGTTGGGTGACTACAGGATAGGCTTCCTGGATGGCAGGCTGTGGTACAAATGCAGAGGTGAGCTTGCTCAAGTCATTGCCCAGAATCACATCCGCTGGTAAGTTCTGCATCAACCCCACCTCTATGTCTCCGGACCCCGCATCCGATAAATAGCTCCCCCAGCTATCCGTACTGCTACAGAATCTCCAGTACGTTTCCCCTCAGGAATCAGATTGTTCTTAACCAAAGTTAGGGGTGCCCCCGAGTAGCGGAGCCCCTGTACATTCTTTCCCTCCAGGTGAACCATCTGGCGATGATTCTGCCGGTTGGATGGGGTTGACTTCATGTAGGACCCCCAGTTGTTCTTCTGCAGTCTTAGCCGGGGCGTCTTGGGGTTTGGTATCATTCTGGTAACAGTGGACCATAGCTCTGTTGGTGGGTGGTGGACCTTGGTTAGCCCAGGCATGGTGACTCCAGTTCTGGGGACAGTCCCTCTGCATATGTCCCAGCTGGTTGCATAAGTGACACTGTAGGCCGGGACGCTGTTGGTACCTGGGGTTGTAGTTGTTAGTCCCCCCTCCTTCATGCTGGAGAGTCGGGGCAAGAGGTGTTGGAGCTGGTACGGCTGGTCGTGAGAACAAACATGGTGGTGGTCTGTGGTGGCGCCTGGCATTGTAATGTTCATCAGCCAGCCTAGCAGCATTGTTTAGGGTATGGGGGTTCCGGTCCCCATTCTTGTAGCTCTGGAGCTAGCCCACGAAAGAACTGTTCTAGGAGGACCAGTTGTCCAGGGTGGTGGCTTGGTTCACCTGTACCCAGCCCATGGCAGATTGCTGTAGTCGGTGAGCCCATTCTGCGTGAGAATCTTTCTCTTGCTTCTTGAGCTCCCGGAATCGGCGTCGATATGCCTCTGGGGTGATGGCATATCATGCTAGGATGGCTTGCTTCACCCTGTGGTAGTCTCTGCTGTCCTCATCTGGTACGGCACGGTACGCCTCTGCTGCACGGCCAGATAGTTTGCCTGCTAGCAGTGGTACCCAATCTGCTGGGCTGACATCATGTAGATGGCACAGTCTCTCAAAATCTTGGAGGTACCCAGCAATATCTTCCTCCGCATCTAGGAAGGCTTTAAACGCATTGTACGGAATTTTGATTTTCCCTTGGGTAAGGGTGGATGTCGTCAGTGACCCCTCTCTGGATCGCTGGTCTGTTGCTGGTCATCATCTTGTACATCTGCCATCAGCCTGGTTACTATTTCATCTAATGGCGGTTCCTGGTAGAATGCCATCCTTGTTCGGAATTCTTTTTTTTTTTTTTTTGAATTTGAAGTTTATTGGTTTTCAAGATATCATAAAATGGGGGGGGGGGGGGAGAAGGGTAGGTACAGAAGAAAAAAGGGAAGGAGGGGGGGGGGTAAGCAGTCACAATACAGATTTACATTTCATTTCCATTTCGGCTATACAATCCAATTCCATCAAAGTTATAGTGTTACTTAGAAGTCATTGCTAACCCTGCTTTTCAATTACGTCATAACAGGCTAATGGGTGAAATACAGTTAGTACACATTCCTATTGCTTTGAACCCTCGCGTTGGCTATCAATTCTTGGTGCTTCTCCTGTGGGCAAGCTCGGCCCTTCATATATTCCTATCTTCCCCTCTGTTTCTCCCACCTCTGCTATTTACCCAAACCATGTCTGTTACTCATCCTGTATATAAAGACATATCTGAGTACGTATCGTACACTTGTCCTATGTGTGTTACGAGGAAGGTATTATTGTGCTGTCCCCGGAGCTTGCGGTACCGGGGAGTCTGCGTTTTTTCGTCTCCAGGAGCTCCACAGCTCCCATGTTTCTCCATAGCATCGTGTATGAGAGTGTATTGTCTTGTATTGTGTTTCATAGATTTGTTGTTTATCTATGTCTTGTAGGAGATGTTGGATGCTAGGGACAGTGGTGGACTTCCAGGACTTTGCTATTACTCTTTGAGCCGTTAGTAGGATGTGGTATATTAGCTTTTTTGGTACGGCAGGTAAGTCAGGTGGGGTGTCTAGTAGGAGAAATACTAGGGGGTCTAGGTCGAGGACAACGTCTGTGGTGTCAGCTATGATTTGTTGTACAGTCTTCCAATACCTCTCCAGTTTGGGGCATCTCCACCAGATATGCATCACTGAGCCAAGGTCTTGTGCGCATCTCCAGCAGGTCGGGGGTGTGAGGGGGTACAATTTGTGCAGGCGGGTTGGTACCATGTACCACCTATACACAGTTTTGTAATATTGTTCTATAAGTGGGGCAGATTTAACTGCTTTCCGCACCGAGGATGCTATATGTCTCCATGTGTCCTCTGATATACTAGTGTGCAGGTCAGAACTCCAGTGTTGTGCTTGTGTGGAGTCGTGATACGACTGGTATGGTTGAATGAGTTTGTAGCTTTCAGATAGTGGTTTGAATGTAAGCGGGGGTATTCCAGAAATCCCTATTTTTTCCCATATCGAGAGCTTCTCTGTTTGTCTGTGATTGCGTGTTTGTTCTTTCTTACGTCCATGTAGGAAGGATTGGAGCTGTATGTAGGAGTATTGGGATGTTTGTGGTATATCGTAAAGCTTGCACAATTTCGAGAAGGGCAGTAGCTTGCCTGCTGCGTGTAGATGCGAGAGGTGCGTAGCTCCCCTTACTTGCCATGGTGTTGCATGGAATGTTGGGATACAATAGGTGATAGCTTCTACAGGGGTTGCCATAGACAGGGGGTGGTTCGATTCAAAGCAATTCCTATGTGCCTCCCAGGTGTGCAGTGCTAAGCCAATTTGTGTAGGCAGAGTCGGGATGCCTGGTCTAATGGACTTATGCAGCCACAGTAGGTTAGCAATCTGGAACGGAGCTATAGCTTGGTTTTCCATTTGTACCCACTGGGGTTGATTCTTACTAGTGAGATGTGTGAGCAAGGAAGTCAATATCGCTGCTTGGTAATACGATTTAACATGGGGGAACGCCATCCCCCCCTTCCTCACAGGGGCCATCAACACTTTTTGCGAAATTCTCGCTTTACCCATACCCCAAGTGAAATGCAACAACGTTTTTTGTACATCTTTGAAGTAGGAGTTTGGTGCTCGCCAAGGGAGGTTCCTGAATAAGTACTGAAGTTTTGGCAATATGGTCATTTTTAGTGCTATTATGCGCTCTGTCCATGATAGGAAGAGGCGACCCCAACCTCTGAGGATCTCGGCACACTCCCTCCAGACTCTATTGTAATTGGAAGGGAACATTTCATTCGGGTTTTTGGTGAATACCAGGCCTAGATATTTTATGTTCCCAGTTCTCCATTCAAATGGGTATTTCTCCTGGAGGCCTGCTAGTGTTTGTGGGTCTAGGCGGGGGCTCATAGCTTGTGTTTTGGTGGTGTTAAGGGAGTAATAGGACAACTCTCCGTATTCGGTGATGAGCTGCATAATGTTGGGTAAGGATTTGTCAGGGTTGGTTATATATAGCAGAATATCATCCGCGAAAGCGCTAATCTTTATGTGTTTCCCATGCCAGTCTACTCCCTCGATCCCCCTATGTGTTCGAATAGCTGTAAGTAGCGGTTCCAAGGCCAGCACATAGAGCAGGGGGGACAGAGGGCACCCCTGTCTCGTGCCATTCGAGATCTTAAAGGGTTGGGACAAGAACCCAGCTTGTAGCACCTGGGCCGTGGGGCTTGAGTACAGGGCAAACACCTGGGTAATAAATTGTTGTGGGAATCCGAACCTCTCCAACACTTGCCTGAGGAAGGGCCAGCCCAGGTGGTCAAAGGCTTTTTCCGCATCCAGAGCCAGCAGCAGACCCCCTGGGCCCGACCCCCTCATCTTTTCCAGTACGAGGGACAATTTCCTAGAGTTATCTGTTCCCTGTCTCCCCAGTACAAACCCCGTTTGATCGTCGTGTATGAGAGTCGGGAGGATTCTGCTCAATCTGGTGGCCAGGATTTTAGCATAGATCTTAGCATCAGTGTTTAATAAGGAAATAGGTCTAAAGTTTTTACATTGGTCTGGGGGTTTCCATGGTTTGGGCAATGTAACAATCGTAGCCAGCAGCATCTCGGGAGGGAGCTGCCCTGTGTCCGCCGCTGCGCGAAAGGTCCGCACCAGCCACGGGCCAATTAATTCTGCGAATGTTTTGTAATATGCGTTGGGTAACCCATCTGCCCCCGGAGACTTCACCGCGGGCAGATGCTTGATGGTGTCCAGGACTTCATCTAACGTAATGGGTTCGAGAAGGGCTGTGAGGTGTGTGTCGTCAAGTTGCGGGAGGGGGAGCTTCTGTAAGTATGAGCGAATCGAAGATTCGTTCAGCGGGGGGACGTTAGGTTGGTCTTTTAAGTTATATAAGTTCGAATAGTAATTCGCAAATGCTTGCGAGATGTCTAGGGGGTTTTGTACCTTTTTGCCTTCAGTGGTGTGCAGATAAGATATTTTAGACGCTGCTAGTCTTGCCTTCAACCTATTTGCAAGATATTTAGTGGCTTTACCACTATGGTGGTAAGAGGTTGCTTGCATTTTTTGCAGAAAGTAGGCAGTTTTTGTGGCGTTTAGCTCAGTCAGTCGGTCCGTCAGGGTCTGTACTTGATTAGCCAGTGCACTAGAAGGATTTGTTTTATTTTTGGCAGTCGCTATAGCCAATAGTTTCTGGCATTCTACCTGTGCGGAATTCTTTTTTAAATTCTGTTTCCTCAATATTTAGTGGAAGTACAGCACTGTTAGCTTGATCTCCCTCCATCAATTCGGCAATAAGGATAGCTTTCGCCTTGTTGCTGGCTATCTTACCCCTTGTCTCCAATAATTCCTTTAATGTGGTTCATTTTAAGGCGGCATCATTTGTCTCCATTCATCTGTTCATTCGTGTAGCCGAAACATACACAAACCGCTGCTTGTACACGAACAGCTGTTTCACTTTTCCGTTCATACGAACAAACACCTGAATCTTGCTTTGTTGCACGGCTTGTATCCCGTCACTTGCCACCAATTGTAACAGAGTGAGAGTGTGAACTGCAATATCTCCGCTGATAGACGTGATCAGCATGCAAATAAAGTGTATTGTAATAATTCAAATCCCATTCCCCAACAACTGGACGAGACACAGTTTTGGGAGTCAACTGATTTTTATTGAGCCACAGTTGGCTTTTATGCAATTCCCCATGCAAGGGGTTTCTTTAATTACATTCCAGGGATTTCCTCTGGTGGGCCTTGTGGAGGACTGGGAAGAAAGACATATTTCCCATTATCTTTTTCTGTACTTGGAAGATAATTGTGCAAGAACAATTCTTTAATTAGATTATCTCCCAAGTACAGAAAATTCTACAATATTTTAAACCATCATAACTCCCATAATATTAATCAGAACTCCACGAAAGTTTTAGACCGGTCAGCCACGTAGTGAAGTCCCAAAACAGTTACATGCGATTGAATGCTTTGACCGGTCGTTCTTTCGGGAGTTCTCACAAACAAACTAACTAATGTAAATGTTCATAAACTGGGTAGTCGTGTGCCTGATTGTGGTTCGTTCCACTTAGTCGAATGCTGCTTTTCTTAGATGAAAGGAAATGCACGTACGAAGGGGATGAAAGTCCAGCGGTGTTCGCAAGGTTGAGTGTCCGGTTTTAGTTCCATGCACTCGACGACCAAACACTGCTGGGCGTTTTCGGACCATTCGGAACCTTGCGGTTTTCAAGTGTTGCAATGCTTAATTGGAGACACACGACTCCACTGGGTGGTCTCTCGGTTCGGTAGTTGGTTCGACTTATGAACAATATGTCTGTATTCTGTTCGTAAAGTAGAAATAGTCAAACCAACTCAGTCTTTCATACAAAGAAGTGGCTAGTATTGCCACAATGGCGCTCTCCTGACATGAATGGGGAAGAAGCAGGCATTCGTCAAAGTTATACGGTGTTCGGGAGTAGACATGTCCGATTTTAGTTCCATGCGATCGACGCCCAAACACTGCTGCCTTCATTCTCGCAAACAAGACAAATGCATGAGAACTGTATTGTTTGCCATCTAGTTTCCGGGAATGCAGGCAGTGGTGTTTGGGCATCGATCACATGGAACTAAAATCAGACCTAGCCTCACAATTAGAACCCATACTGATTGTGTCAGGAGAGGTTAACAATGGTCAATAAGTTCAGAGGTGGTTCGCAGTTTGTGGGTTCCTGAACAGTCCAAGGGACCAAGTCTTTTATAAGCCTGTCAGCATGGCCAAAAGTCCTGAGGCAGGAGGCTGGCAAGCAGGCTCCTCCAGGAGCCCGTGGCGAGGTCACGTTCACCACACATCTCTCCTACCCTGATCTCTCCCCCGCGGTCCTACAATGTGTCACTGCTTGCCTTTCTTCAATCTCTGACTGGATGTCTACCCGCTTTCTGAAACCCAATCTCTCTAAAACTAATGCTGATCCTTCTCTTTCGATTTCCCTGCAAGTTGATGGTACTTGCATCAGTCCGTCCTTGCAAGCTCGTTGTCTTGGTGTTATCTTTGATCCTAGCACACCTTTGTGCCTCATTTCCAAAATGTTGCTAAAATCTGTCAATTCCACCTTAAAAGCATCTTCCGCATCCGCCCCTTTCTCAATCAAGATGCTGCCAAGGAGCTTGTTCATGCTCTGGTAGTCTCTTGCATGGATTACTCCTCCCATACCTCACCCCTTTGTCGATCCTTACACTGGCTCCCTATATCCTATAGGTGTCAATTCAAAATACTAACCCTTACATATAAAGCTCTAAAGAACTCTAGCCCCTGTTACATTTCTTCATTGATTTGTTGGTATGCCCCTTCTTGGTCTCTCCTCTCTTCCAGTGACCTTCTCTTGTCTGCTGCTCACACCCGTACTGCTAACTCGCACTTGCAGGACTTCTCGCGGGCAACTCCCTTCCTTTGGAACAGGCTGCCTACTCCCATCAGACTCTCCCCTAGTCTTTAATTGTTTTAAAAGTCCATCAAAACACATCTGTTCAGAAATGCTTATGTACTCCCAGAGTTACTTACCTATCCATATCTGTCTCTTGCTCTCCTAAAGAGCCACTCTCCACTCTACACCTCCAGTTATGATACTTTTCCACCTTGTTTGGTGGCTGTCACACTTGCTGCCCTGTTGTGTATTTGTAGCCCACCTCCTCTATACTGTAAGCTCGCTTAAGCAGAGCCCTCATCTACCTATTGTTCCCGTGTCACTGTGTAATCGTCTCATTTATTGTAAATTTCCCCCTCTTTCATAGTATTGTAAAGCTCTGCGGAATTAGTTGGCACTATATAAATACCAATAATAATAATAACAACTATAGCTAATCCTATAACTATGCTGATGATAATTTTCTTGTTTCCAATCATTTTTTGCTGGTTCCTATCTTGTAATGTAATGAGTGATTACTGGTCCAGATTGTTTTCCTTCAATGAAGAGCTCAAAACTGTGTTTAGATTCCTTATACACAGACTTGTATCACGGATATGCGCACTCCAAAGAAAAATAAGGTTCATGTGTGTATGTATATATGTTCTGTTGAAATCTTGGAGAATTAAAATTATATTCTAGTGAATTACAATGCCCAAAACAACCAAAACAGATTCTGAGTTTTGTTGCTTTCATTAACCATCCTGGTTGGGTACTGTCTTAATTTTATTTTTCTTATTCTTTCAGGATGAGTCTTAAAAATAGTTTCTCTCCTCTCATAAAAAATGATAAAATCAATGAACAAAAAGCTCCAGTGTCTTTACTGACTTGGTGAAATTAGTGGGCTGTTTTTGTTTTTTTTATACACAGGCCACAATCATAGAATATTGCAAGCCCATTTTGTTTATGCTTCAGGTCTGTGATAAATTTACATTTCTTCATGCTTCATATCACCTTGTATTATTAGTCTTAAAGGATCACTATAGTGCCAGGAAAACATACTCGTTTTCCTGGCACTATAGTGCCCTGAGGGTGCCCCCACCCTCAGGGACCTCCTCCCGCCGGGCTCTGGGGAGAGGAAAGGGTTAAAACTTACCTTTCTCCAGCGCCGGGCGGGGAGCTCTCCTCCCATGCGGCTGAATGCGCACGCGCGGCAAGAGCTGCGCACGCATTCAGCCGGTCTCATAGGAAAGCATTATCAATGCTTTCCTATGGATGCTTGCGTGCTCTCACTGTGATTTTCACAGTGAGAATCACACAAGCGCCTCTAGCGGCTGTCAGTGAGACAGCGACTCGAGGATTTGAGGGCTGGATTAACCCATTTATAAACATAGCAGTATCTCTGAAACTGCTATGTTTATAAAAAAATGGGTTAACCCTAGCTGGACCTGGCACCCAGACCACTTCATTAAGCTGAAGTGGTCTGGGTGCCTAGAGTGGTCCTTTAAAGTATCAGTTTGTTAGGCAGTCATCATCAATGTATGTGGTAATTTTAATCTTTTGCAGTGGGTCCAGGGGTACCAATGAACTCACAATGAACTTGTTTGACCCTTTATATGTATTGTGAACAGCTCTAGAATGTTGCATAAAACCAATAGGCACTAAATTGGGGAATGTAGTTTGTTGGAAACCAATAAAAACTGCAATGTCAGGATGGCAGGTTTAATGATGTAGGTCTCCCTCCAATCTTACTAAATATATTTAAAGGTATGTAGTGTAGAGGCAAGTATGAGATGTATTTATAGTATTCTGACTTCGAGAAACAGGGTATATGGTAAATGTAGTGGCTATTATTTGTGAAAAAGAGACTGATGCTCTGCACATAGGTTGGAGATTTTCCTCCATATTCCACTTTGTGGAAAGACAAAGAAAAAACTTGGTAAGAACGGTCCCTTGTGAGACTTTGTCGTTATACAATCCAGCCAAGAAGAACCAACACTAAAGTTTGCAAGACATCTTTGTTGTTCACTAAATATAAATTAAGTACTCATTGCCACAGTTTGAGGAGAAAACTCAATGTGGTTCTTCTCATCACTGCATATTAAATATTGACACACTGACAGGCTTGTTGAGGTGTGCTTTCCAGGTTTGGAAACTCTAAAACAGTCAGTGTTGCAGATAAAATCTCTGTTAGTGCCAATGCTGATACAGCGTAATTATCTGTGACTGCATTGCTGAAATCAATTCCTAGTGGACTGACATGAAACCTCCGTGACATGGTAGATTCTGTAAGAGCTGCATTTTTACTTTTCTAAAAAAAAAATACAAAAAAAAAAATCACACCACTAAACATAGGTTTTGGCAGATAAACATTTTTGCAAAACAGAAAGCATTTCTGGCTATTCCCATTCTGATATTTTTGTGATTCAAGAATGGGAGTAGCGCCATTAAAATGTTAGTTTTAATACAGATCAAACTATGTAACTATATTTGTATTAAAATTTAAAACATAATCATTATTATTATTATTATTATTATTATTATTATTATTTTATTATTTGTATAGCGCCATCAGATTCCGTAGCGCTGTACAATGTATCATCTGCCTTAGTTTAGAATTGCATTGACATTTTAATTAAATCACCCATTTTAGTTTGTGTGATTGTATATTTGTGGTGAAATTGAATATGTCTACTGATGTACTATGTGTGAATATGTGTGGTGGCAGTGTAGTAATGGGATTGCATTGTGTTTATTTCAATGCCATTACATTCATGTTTTTTTTGTGTTTTTTTTTACTTTGCCTATTTCAGTGTGCATAAAGTTCAGGGTGTTTGTGTGCTAGTATGTGTACTTTCAATGTGGTTTGCTATTTGTGTTTATCCGGTTTAACCGTGTTCCTATGAGTGCAGGTCACTGCGTATGTGTGTATCACTGTGTCCCCTCTCTTACGGAGGATGCAGTTTCCATAGAAACAGGTTTCACAGAATGGTCCCTGCAGAGTCTGCTCTCAACATGTGGCTGTTTTTCTGTCTGTATATCGCTCTGTATGTCTGTCTGTGTAACCTTAAAGATTTCGAGAAAGAGGGATGTAACTCATCCCTTGCCAGAAAAAAAAAGTATCTGCCTCTGCATTGCAATATAACATCTGCCGTTCCAGATAAAGCTGTGCATTGTTACATGATCACTGCTTGACTGCCAAAAGGATGGTGGGGTGAGGTGGGGGTAGAAAATGACCAATATCAACCACTTCTAAGTACAAAAGAAACAAACACTGAAATTCTATAGCAGTGTATCTCTTTAACGTGCTACATAGAGATTGCCCTGCAGAATGTGTCAGCTTAATACCTTCCTTGGCAAAGACAGCAATTCCTGCAGACCGTGGAGGAGGTGGGGGGAGAGAGAGAGAATTTTACCAAAGACATTAACCCCTTAACAAAGTATTGCAAATAAGAGATCAGTATAACCCTATTCTATTCCCTTTCTAGTGTTAATCACTAATAACCCAGTGGTTTGTGACAATGTAACACAGTCCCTTCCATTAGATCCCAACAGATGTGCCAGTATAACCCAGTCCCTGGAAGATACACAGATCTGCACAGTGTGGCCTTTATCTCAGCTTCCTTGCTATAATGAGAACAAGGAGAACTGTGAGTGTGTTAGAGTTAATGCTGTTAAACTACATGGCAATACCTAACCCCTTCCATTGCAGAAGACTTCCTATAGAGCATGGCAAATTGGCTAAAAAGAGATTATCGAAAAGTGTAGCTTTGCGTCACCTTTATTGCCAGAGGGAGCCATGCAAATTGTGGAAATACAACCTCTTCACTGTGAGAGAAAAACAAGCCCAGCAGAGTGTGACAATGAGCATCTTTACCTGCCATACAATGAGAGCCATATGCACTATGTTAGTTTCAAGGCAATGCAAATCCTGAAGCTTCACTAGTTACAATTAAAAATATTTATATATATTATATATCTTGATCATTTCAATGGGTTAACTACCACATATATTGCAAAATTGCATTAACTCCGTCACCACTATATCATATAGTGACGAATCAGTCCAGATTAACCCTGTTTCTCACAGTTATTATGAAGGAAAGGGAGCTTTCTCCTCACGCTTTCGTTCAAAAACATTTTTAGCCTCTTTGTTACTGAGCTATTCAGTGGTCAAAGGTGACTCCATATCCCTGCCTCACTCACTGTAAACAAATGAGAATGAGGCTTACCAGCAAATCTAGTTCTAGTCCCAATTATCAATAATGGAATCGACACCCCTATAGTAAATTAATTAATTAATAAAGTAACCTCTTAATCACTGTATGAGTGACAGAATGGCTAAGGGGTGTACTATAGCCACTGTTCTCATCTCTCAGAATCCCCTAGCCATCTCCCTCCTCTCAAAAATAAATAAATAAATAAATGAATGAAAAATCTTGCTTTGTACTTACCCCCAACTTTCTCTCTCACTGCATTGTAAGTAAGAAACATGGAACCCTCATCCCATACTGTAGTAATTTAAAATAGTGACTTGCTCAGCTGCCCAAAAGTGACACATAGGACCAGCATCAACATTACACATTTCAACCTTAAAATTGTTAGGTTCCAAATATGGCTGTGTATATTACCAAAATATAATCACAGATCTAGGAGAAAACCCATTTGGGAACATTACTGCAGTAGAATAAATCACATTTACCAAGTATACACCAAAATGCTATGTTATATCCATGTTAAAATATATCACCTGACATTTTAAAAGAGACTGGCAATAAAATGGGTACACCAAAGCTGAATTGGGGTGTTTTTTTCTTTTTTCTTTAATAAATGTATACTTTTTATTGGAAAATTAGAATGCTCAACATTTTCAAAAACAAAGATTTAAAACATATAGCTGTGAAACAGGAATGTATTTTTTATCATTTGATATGACCTGAGACTGAAAAAAAAGTAAAAAATCCTGGGAATGTGAAACTTTTTCATAACCAGGACACAGGTCACTAGGCCAATCATAGGGGCACAAGAGCCGACCATTTTAAGGCATGCATTGGGGACGGGGGGAGGTGAAAAAGCTGCCGTGTGCAGGGCCTGCCTACCCAGATGGCAGAGGCCTACTTATTAGGGATGTGCATGGGGAAAATATTCGGTTCGGCATTCCGAAATTCGAGACTTCGGAACTTCTGGACTTTGGCACTTCGGAACTTAGGTACTTTGGCACTTCGTAACTTCGGCATTTCGGGACTTTGGATGTTCTCTTGCAACCGCTTAGTAGATAACTCCCTAATTCCCACGGTATTAGGGAGCTATCTACCAAAAGGCTGAAAGACCTAAATTGGTCTTTCAGCCAAATTTACTAATACTAAGTAAAAATTACTTAGTATTAGTCAATTCTGCTCCTACTCACTATACCATATGTAGGGGCATGTCTACCAGTGAGCAGCCTGCGGCGGGTGGGGGGCCTAAAGTAAAATAAGGGGAGGGGGATCTGTTGTCTTCCCCCCCTCAACCTCCACCCCTGAGCGGTGGGTGGGGGCCCTAAGCTACTTCTAGGGGGGAACCCCGTGGGTGGGGGCCCTAAAGAAGAATAAGGGGGGACCTATTGTCCTCCCCCAGGCCCCCACCACTGAGCGGCCTGGGGGAGGACAATAGGTCCCCCCTTATTCTTCCAGTAGCCCTAAAGTAAAATAATGGGGGGGTAACCTATTGACCTGCCCCCCATCCCTGAGCGGCACATGGGGGCCCTAAATTAGAATAAGGGGGGAAGACCTATTGTCCTCCCTCTGACCTCCACCCCTGAGCAGTGGGTGAGGGCCCTAAATTAGAATAAGGGGGAACCTATTGTCCTCCACCCTGGCCACCACCCCTGAGCGGTGGGTGGGGGCCCTTAATACCAATAAGGGGGGGAACCTACTGTCCAGCTCCCTGGCCCCCACCCCTGAGGGGTGGGTGGGTCCCTAAATTAGAACAGGGGGGACCTATTGTTCTCCCCCCTGACCCCCACCCCTGAGTGGTGGGTGGGGGCCCTAAATACCAATAAGAGGGAGGGACCTATTGTCCTCCCCCCGGCCCCCAGCCCTGAGCGGCGGGTGGGGGTCTTAAAAAGGAAAGGAAATCCCCCGCCAGGTGACTAGGGGTCCCCAAATCCCTAGCCACCCCCTCCCAACAAAATTAATGAACCCCTACCTACTCCCCTCATCCTAAAAATAGTGAGGGGGGACCAATAACTAGGTTCCTGTAAAAAAAAAACAAAAAAAAACGTACAATTTGATGTCTTCTTTTTCTAAAATCTTATTTTTCAGCCCCAAAAATGGGCAATTAAAATTCCATAATAACCGTCGCATCCCCCCCCCCCCCTCCAAAAAAAAACCTGAGCGAAAAAACAGTAATCCATCTTCACCCATGGAGGGCACCGCGCAGACTGAGCTCTGCAGGGTGGGGAATGGCTTATAAAGCCTTGCACCACCTTGCAATTAGGCTCAGAGCACTCTGGTTGGTTGGTTTAAGCAAGGGGTCCTCAAACTCCAGCCCCCCAAATGTTGCTGAACTACAACTCCCATGATTCTATGACTATCTATGTAATTCAAAGAATCATGGGAGTTGTAGTTCAGCAACATCTGGCGGCCCGGAGTTTGAGGACCCCTGGTTTAAGCCATCCAATCAGAGTGTTCTGACAGGTAAATGAAGAGACTGACAGAACACTCTACATTTACCTGTCACATCACTCTGATTGGTTAGCTTGTAATTCAACCAATCAAAGTGCTCTGTGTCATTTTACACAGCGTGGGAAAGTTCTTTGGAATTTTCCCACGCTGTGTAATTTGACTCATAACTCTCTGATTGGTTACTTTCAATCAACCAATCAGAGTATTGTTATGAACTTATGAGTTAAATTACACAGCGTGGGAAAATTCCAAAGAACTTTCCCACTGGCTGGATTTCAAGCTAACCAATCAGAGTGCTGTGACAGGTAAACGTAGAGACTTACCTGTCAGTCTCTTCATTTACCTGTCAGAGCACTCTGATTGGATGGCTTAAACCAAACAACCTGTCAGAGCACTCTGATTGGATGGTTTAAACCAACTAACCAGAGTGCTCTGAGCCTAATTGCAGGGCGGGGCAAGGCTTTATAAGCCTTCCCCCGCCCTGCAGAGCTCAGTCTGCGCAAGGCCCTCCATGGGTGAAGATGGATTACTTTTTTTGCGCTTGTATCTTTTTTTTCAAAGTGCAACGGTTATTATGGATTTTTATTTGCCCTTTTTTGGGGCTGTAAAAAGCAGATTTTAGAAAAAAGAAGACATCAAATGGTAAGTTTTATTTATTTTTTTACAGGTACCTAGGTCTTGGTCTCCCCTCACTATTTTAGGGTGAGACGCGTAGGTAGGGGTTCATTAATTTTGTTGGGAGGGGGGTGACTAGGGGTTTGGGGACCCCTAGTCACCTGGGGGGTTACATACACCCACCGCTCAGGGGTGGGGGCCAGGGGGGAGGACAATACCTTATTGGTATTTAGGGACCCCACCCACCACTCAGGGGTGGGGGTTGGACAATAGGTCCTTCCTTATTCTAATTTAGGGCCCCCACCCACCGCTCAGGGGTGGGGATCAGGGGGGAGGACAATAGGTTCCCCCCTTATACTACTTCAGGGCCCCCACCCGTCGCTCAGGGGTGGGGGCCGTGGGGAGGACAATAGGTCCCCCCCTTATTCTAATTTAGGGCCCCCACCCGCCGCTCAGGGGTGGGAGCCATTGGTGGGGGCAATAGATCCCCCCTTCAGGTTAGAAGCCCCCACTCACGCGGCACAGGTGGGGGCTCGGGAGCAAGACCTGCTTTCTTGCTGTGGGCCTCTCTCACACACTAAGCACCCCTCACACACTGCACCCCTCACACATACACACACTGCACCCCTCACCTCTCTCACACACTGCACCCCTCACACACAAAGCACCACTCACACCCACACAGCACCCCTTACACAAAGCACCCCTCACACACACAGCACCTCACACACACACAGCACTCCTCATACAACCAGCCCCTTTGACACACATACACACACACACAGCACCCATCACACACACACACAGCACCCCTCACACACACACAGCACCCCTCACACACACAGTACCCCTCACACACTCAGCACCCCAAACACACACAACAATTGCCCGAAATTTGTCCGAACTGACATTCAGAAAAAAACGAATTGCACATGTCTACTACTTACATAGAAACATAGAATGTGATGGCAGATAAGAACCATTTGGCCCTCTAGTCTGCCCAATTTTCTAAATACTTTAATTAGTCCTTGATCTTATTTTAAGCATAGTTGCCAACTGTCTTGTTTTTGCCAGGACAGTCCCGGCATGCTGGAGTCTGTACCGGGCAATTCACTCTCCCTGGACAGTCCCAGCAACTTGCAGGGCCATGGGCTTTTATTATTTTCCCTCGTACCGTAACAGCTTGTTACCATCCGAGGGAATTCAGGACAGAGTATGCTGGGAGATGTTGGGGGCTGTAGAGAGGTGCTGGGGGCTGCATTGTGGCTGCTGGGGGCCAGAGAGAACACTGGAAGTCTCCCTTCCGAATTCCTAGCAGCTTCCCCAGCACACAGGCCCCTGCTCCGCTTGGCGCATGCAGGCTCCACCCCCATAACGCTAGTGACACCATACATGAAAACTCTGCCTCCTGTGCATAAGCTCCACCCACACCATTAAAGCAGCAGACCTTGCTGCAGGATAAAGCAATGGCTACCTGACCTCCCAGCAACAGCACCCAGTGCCAGGTAAGCTTGATATACTCAGCCTTGTGTGTGTGTGTGTGTGTATGTGCCTGCTAGTGAGAAAGCTTGTGTGCGTGTCAGTGAGCTTTTTTGTAGTGAGCTTGTGTCTGTGTGTGTCAGTGAGCTTGTCTGTAGTGAGCTTGGGTGCAGGGCCATCTTTCCACATGGGCACACTGGGCAGAAGCATGGGGACTCCACCGTGATGCCCATGTGCCCAGGCCAACAGAGGAAACCTGCTTTCTTGCTGTGGGGCTCTCACACACACAGAACCCCTCACACACTGCACCTCTCACACACACGTAACCTATCTCACACACACAGCACCCCTCAAACACACACACTGCACCCCCTCTCCTCCTCACACACACACACACACACACACAGCACACCTCACACACACACAGCACCCCTCTCACACACACAGCACCTCTCACACACACACACACACTGCACCTCTCACACACACACTGCACTCCTCACACACACTGCACCCCTCACACACACAGCACCCCTACACACAAACACATACACTGCACCCCTCACTGCAGTCTGTGTGTATTCTGCAGTCTGTGTGTGTATTCAGCAGTCTGTATGTATTCAGCAGTCTGTGTGTGTGTGTGTGTATTCATAGTTACATAATTACATAGCTGAAAATAGACTTGCGTCCATCAAGTTCAGCCTTCCTCACATATGTTTTTTGTTGTTGATCCAAAGAAGGCAAAAAAGCACTTCCAATTTTGCAACAAACTAGGGGGAAAAATCCTTCTTGACCCCAGAATGGCTGTCAGATTTATCCTTGGATCAGGAAACTATTAGCCTACATTGAAAAATTATATCCACGAATATTCGTTTTTTTGCAAGTATGCATCTAGTTGCTGTTTGAACATCTGTATGGACTCTGATAAAACCACTTATTCAGGCAGAGAATTCAACACCCTTATTGTTCTTACAGTAAAAAAACAAAACATTTCTTTGCCTTAGACAAAATCTTCTTTCTTCCAGTCTAAATGCATGACCTTGTGTCCTATGTAAAGTCCGGTTTGTGAATAGATTTCCCCACAATGCTTTGTATTGGCCCCGAATATATTTGTATAATGTTTTCATATTCCCTCTCAGGCGACGTTTTTCTAAACTAAAGAGGTTTCTTCATAGCTGATATGTTCCATTTCTTTTATTCATTTTGTAGCCCGCCTCTACACTTTGTCTAGTGCCATAATATCCTTCTTTAGAATAGGTGCCCAAAATTGCACAACAAATTCAATATGTGATCTTACCAGTGATTTGTAAAGAGGCAAAATGGTGTTCTCATCCCGAGAATGAATGCCCTTTTTCATGCATGACAATACCTTACTGGCTGTTACAAGGACTCGATATATTGTTGCAACTTAACTTCTTTTGTTTAAAAACCCTATTCTCCCGGCACTCAGACCATATGAACACATTACACAAACTATTATAAAGACTAATTCGTCGGTACGAACGATGGACCCCCAGCTTTTGGCGTGTGCCGCCACTTAACCTCGTCACCTCTAGAAGTGCCGAATGGCCGACTACCCTGCGAGCGGAGTGTGACGCTCATTAACCGCCCAAGGCGCTACGGCCTGCGGTTAACCACAAACTAATTGACGGTCCCAGGGGACCCCCCGTTCGTATACAATTCCCCGAAGGGGAACTGCCGAAAGACTCACGAATGGGGGACCACCTACGTTCTGGCATGTGGCATCGATTAGAACGTTGCTCTTGCGGTTAACCGCAGGTTAAGTACCCCTTCCAGGCGGTCTCCGTTCGTGTCCCGAACGGTCGGGACAACCAGACTGATAGCGGGGATTCGTGTGACCATGTAGCCGACCTCCGCTCCATAAGTACAGTGTCGAGGTCCCGCTGCCCATTGGCCAACCTAAAAACATGGCCGCCATCAGGGGTTCATGACCAAACTGCCGAACAAGACTTTCTATGGCAGAAACCTCCCGTTCTGTTCGTGGGATCTGGGCGTAATTCGTATATTTGATGTACCCAGATCTGAGCTACCGAATGATTCATGGAATGAACGATATTGTCTATAAAATGCCAAAATAATATATTTTTATACATACAAAGCAATAGGTGGAACCGCTTCAATCTTGGATAATCTGAAAAATACAATAGTATATACAGAATAGCGTAGTATGTCTATTCAATAATGTATAATGAATAAAGTAAATGGTAGTTTCACTCACAAAGTTGGAGTCATACCATCATATGACTCTTTTAGTATGCTCCTTTGGACCATTCAGGGGTTGTCCAGACCCTTGTGCAGTCAAGATCTTGGTTTTCCTCTTAATGCTCTTATTTGGTATTCAAAAATAAAGCTATAGGATATCCAGATATTCCTTTAAAAATGATTTTATTAAAAAAATATATAAAATTACTTATACCAGAAACAACTGGTCAAAAATACAGTGAACAGAGAGCTAATCAAATAAAAGTCTCTAAAAGAATGTCCTTAGTTAGTGTCCAAAACGCGTTTCGCCTATTGCTTAGGCTTCCTCAGTTGGATAAACTTCACTCTGGTTTGTTTTCTTCTTTTAAAAGTCTCTAAAAGAATGTCCTTAGTTAGTGTCCAAAACGCGTTTCGCCTATTGCTTAGGCTTCCTCGGTTGGATAAACTTCACTCCGGTTTGTTTTCTTCTTTTAAAAGTCTCTAAAAGAATGTCCTTAGTTAGTGTCCAAAACGCGTTTCACCTATTGCTTAGGCTTCCTCAGTTGGATAAACTTCACTCCGGTTTGTTTTCTTCTTTTAAAAGAAGAAAACAAAACAGAGTGAAGTTTATCCAACTGAGGAAGGACACTAACTAAGGACATTCTTATAGAGACTTTTAAAAGAAGAAAACAAACCGGAGTGAAGTTTATCCAACCGAGGAAGCCTAAGCAATTGGCGAAACGCTATTTGATTAGCTCTCTGTTCACTGTATTTTTGACCAGCTGTTTCTGGTATAAGTAATTTTATATATTTTTTTTAATAAAACCATTTTTAAAGGAATATCTGGATATCCTACAGCTTTATTTTGGAATACCAAATAAGAGCATTAAGAGGAAAACCAAGATCTTGACTGCACAAGGGTCTGGACAACCCCTGAATGGTCCAAAGGAGCATACTAAAAGAGTCATATGATGGTATGACTCCAACTTTGTGAGTGAAACTACCATTTACTTTATTCATTATTGAATAGACATACTACGCTATTCTGTATATACTATTGTATTTTTCAGATTATCCAAGATTCAAGCGGTTCCACCTATTGCTTTGTATGTATTCTAATGTTTTTATGGTGGTGTAGGGGATACCACATATTAGGTGTTTTAGAGCTGCTAACCTTTTTTCTTTTCCCACTGTATGTACAAATTTCTTCATAATATATTTTGATGCTGTTTTCTAGGACACAATAAAGCATGGTCTTTTGGGCGCTTGGAGATAATTAGATTGTATAACCGTTGGCCTCATTATCTCCAAGCTGGGCGGGTACTAGTTTGAATGATACATTGTATTGTGGTTGGTTGACTCGTTGTACCGTACCTGTATCCCATCAGGTCCAAAGGGGGCTGTCCTTGGACCTGGGGACTTGCATAAATTGCCATGCTTGTGTGTCATTAAACTCAGTTCGTTTTACCCTCAACTCGCAGCCTTGACTTGTGTTGTAGGGATCCAGGAATCCTAGCTTTACTATAGCTAGTGGGATATTCTATACTTGCAGGTTTCTACCGATTGGAACATCGTTCGACTCTCTGACTTCGGGAACCAGGACATCCAAGCGATCCAACCTCCTGCTAGACCGGAGGCAATCGTAACACTGGCCTTAGCCACTGCTGATTGACATTGCACATTATTGCATAGTTTGTTGTCTATAACAATTCCCAAGTCCTTTTTGTGTGTTGTTGTCATCCTTAATACACTTCCATTAAGGGTATACGTTGCTTGTGCATTCTTTACGCTGAAGTGCATGACTTTGCATTTTTCAACATTAAATTTCATCTGCCATTTGAGTGCCCAGTCCTCCACTGTATCTTCAATTCTTTTTTCAAGATCATTTATAAACATGTTAAATAGAAGGGGTCCCAGAACAGAACCCTGAAGGACACCACTTGCCACCTCTGTCCAGCATGAAAATTTACCATTAATGACAACTCTTTGTATTCAATTTTAAAGCCAATGTTCTACCCAAGAACAAAAGGTTTAATCTAGACCAATCCCTTTGAGTTTGAACACTAATCTATGGTGTGGAACTGTGTCAAATGCCTTGGCAAAATCCAAATAGATCACATCCACTGCAACACCCTGATCTATACTTCTACTTACTTCTTTGTAGAATGCAATCAAGTTAGTCTGACCTGACCTGAGATTCGTACAACCATGCTGATTTTTGCTGATAACCATGTTCTTCTCAAGGAATTCTTGAATATTATCCATTAATAATCTTTCAAATACTTTTCCAGACACAAAAGTTAAGCTCACAGGTCTATAATTTCCAGGCAAGAATTTTGAAACCTTTTTTGAATATAGGAACCACATCTGCCTTCCTCCAATCCTCCGGAACACTTCCTAAAAGAAAAGAATCTTGAAAGATTAAAAACAGAGGTTCACTTATTTCTACACTTAGTTTCTTAAGTACTCGTGGATGAATACCATCAGGCCCTGGAGCTCTGTTTATATTTACTTTCTTTAGTTGCTACAGCACCTTGTCTTGAGTTAACCAATTACAATTTTTCTGCAAGTTTGTATCAACAATCATTTGCACATTTATTGCCATGGGTTCTTCCTTTATATATACAGAGGAGAAATAGTTATTGAAAATTCATGCCTTTTCCTGGTCTTCATTAAAGGACCACTCTAGGAACCCAGACCACTTCAGCTTAATGAAGTGGTCTGGGTGCCAGGTCCCTCTAGGATTAACCCTTTTTTTTTTATAAACATAGCAGTTTCAGAGAAACTGCTATGTTTATAATAGGGTTAATCCAGCCTCCAAATCCTCTAGTGGCTGTCTCACTGACAGCCGCTAGAGGCGCTTGCGTGGTTCTCACTGTGAAAATCACAGTGAGAGCACGCAAGCGTCCATAGGAAAGCATTGTAAATGCTTTCCTATGAGACCGGCTGAATGCGCATGCAGCTCTTGCCGCGCATGCGCATTCAGCCAAAAGGGAGGATCGGAGGCGGAGAGGAGGAGGAGAGCTCCCCGCCCAGCGCTGGAATAAAGGTAAGTTTAAACCCTTTACTCTCCATCCAGCCCGGCGGGAGGGGGTCCCTGAGGGTGGGGGCACCCTCAGGGCACTATAGTGCCAGGAAAACGAGTATGTTTTAACCCTTTACTCTCCTTTAAAATCTCCAATAATTAAAGTGTTACCCAGATTTGCAGCTTCCTCAATTTGCTCAAACAGCTGTTGTTCCTCATCAATATTAACATTAGGTGGTTTATAACATATCCCAACCAATAGTTGATTTTCTTTCTTTTGCCCCAAGCAGATATTTACCCATAAAGCTTCCACATTTTCCTCATCACATTCCACTTGCTTAAGATTTGGCTTTAACTCATGGTTGACATACAAACATACCCCACCACCATTCCTGTTTTTTCTGTCCTTCTTAATTAGTGTGTGTGATGGACCCCCTGGCAACCCGACCGGGTGTCTCCGCCAATCGATGCTCCTAGTGCTCACCGAGGACTCCGAGCACTCCACCAGACACCATAAGCACCTTAGACACCATAAGCAGCTTTGTTGGGGTCTCACCGTCCTCCACCCACCCTGGACCCAAGACCGGGACCAAGCAATCAGTGAGTGAGCCTCTCCCACTCCAGAAAGTATAGCAGGAACAGCCCTTATAAGAGCTAGTGATTAGAACCCAGGGGAGTGTAATGAGTATAGCAATCCCCAGAGTGAATATAGGTCCTGGGCAGAGGCGGCTCTCTAATTAGGCGATTTAGGCGACCGCCTAAGGCCTCGCGCAGTCAGGGGCCTCGCGGCCGCCTAAATCGCCTGAGGGCAGACTGACATGTCGGGTTCTCGGTCTATGACCGAGGACCCGACACAGGAGGGGGCCCGGCGGCTTGCCCGGTATGCCGCTGGGTGCGAGGCCCCTCCTGTCAGGCCGCCCGGGGAGAGAGCCAGCCTCAGTCTGCAGCTCCACCGGGTGTGAGCTGCAGACTGAGGTCTCGCGTTCTCCAGCCAATCAGAGCGTTGCCGCGGGTTACCAAGGCAACGCTCTGAATGGAGATCGCGAGACTTTGCCCATGTGGTCTGCAGCTCTGCATCCGGCGGAGCTGCAGACCGGAAAGCCCACTGGACCACCAGGGAGCCATCCAGGACACTGGACCACCAGGGACAGATTGACCCCACTGGACCACCAGGGAAAAAGGTACATTTTGACCCCCCCCTCACCCTGCCATCCCACAGGTCACCCCCTCACCCCATCTCACCCTGTCACCCCCATCTCAACACCCCCTCACCTCATCTCACCCTGTCACCCTCAACCCATCTCACCCCATCTCACCCCCCCTCACCCCCATCTCACCCCCTCAACCCATCTCACCCCATCTCACCCCCCCTCACCCCATCTCACCTCCCTCACCCCATCTCACCCTGTCACCCCCATCTCACCCCATCTCACTCCCCCTCACCCCATACCCCCCTCACCCCATCTCACCCTGTCACCCCCATCTCACCCCCCCCACCCCATCTCACTCCCCCTCACCCCATCTCACCCCCCTCACCCCATCTCACCCTGTCACCCCATCTCACCCCCCTCACCCCATCTCACCCTGTCACCCCCATCTCACCCCCCTCACCCCATCTCACCCTGTCACCCCCATCTCACCCCCCCTCACCCCATCTCACCCCATCTCACCCTGTCACCCCCATCTCACCCCCCTCACCCCATCTCACCCTGTCACCCCCATCTCACCCCCCTCACCCCATCTCACCCTGTCACCCCATCTCACCCCCCCACCCCATCTCACCCTGTCACCCCCCTCACCCTGTCACCCCCCCTTACCCCATCTCACCCTGTCACCCCATCTCACCCCCCCTCACCCCATCTCACCCTGTCACCCCCCCTCACCCCATCTCATCCCCCCTCACCCCATCTCATCCCCCCTCACCCCATCTCACCCTGTCACCCCCATCTCACCCCATCTCACCCTGTCACCCCCCCTCACCCCATCTCACCCTGTCACCCCCCTCACCCCATCTCACCCTGTCACCCCCCTTCACCCCATCTCACCCTGTCACCCCATCTCACCCCATCTCACCCCCCCTCACCCCATCTCACCCTGTCACCCCCCTCACCCTGTCACCCCCCTTACCCCATCTCACCCTGTCACCCCATCTCACCCCCCTCACCCCATCTCAACCCATCTCACCCCCCCTCACCCCATCTCACCCTGTCACCCCCCTCACCCCATCTCACCCTGTCACCCCCCCCTCACCCCATCTCACCCTGTCACCCCCCTCACCCCATCTTACCCTGTCATCCCCCCTCACCCCGTCTCACCCTGTCCCCCATCTCACCCTGTCACCCCCCCTCACCCTGTCACCCCCTCACCCTGTCACCCCCCTCACCCCATCTCACCCTGTCACCCCCCCTCACCCCCCCTCACCCTGTCACCCCCCCCTCACCCCATCTCCCCCTGTCACCCCCCCTCACCCCATCTCACCCTGCCACCCCACCTGTCACCCCCTCACCCTGCCACTTCACCCTGTCACCCCCCTCACCCTGCCACTTCACCCTGTCACCCCTATCTCACACTGCTACCCCACCTGTCACCCCGTCACCCTGCCACCCCACCTGTCACCCCATCTCACCCTGCCACCCCACCTGTCACCCCCTTTCACCCTGTCACCCCCTCTCACGCTGCCACCCCACCTGTCACCCCCATCTCACCCTGTCACCCCCTTTCACCATGTCACCCCCCTAAAACACGCTGCCACCCCACCTGTCAGTCCCTGTCACCCTGCCACCCCACCTGTCATCCCCCTCTCACCCCATATCCCACCTCTTACTCTGTCACCCACCCTGTGACCCCCACACTGTCACCCACCCTGTCACTCCCCACACACTGTCACCCCACCTCATACTGTCACCCCCTCTCACCCTGCCACCCCACCTGTCACCCCCCTCACCCTTCCTCCCCTCTCACCCCACATCTGACCCTGTCACTCACCCTGCCACCCCACCTGTCACCCCCTAATACTGTCGCCCCCTCTCACCCTGTCTCCCCTCTCACCCCACATCTGACCCTGTCACTCACCCTGCCACCCCACCTGTCACCCCCTCTCACCCTGCCACCTCACCTGTCACCCCCTCTCACTCTGCCACCTCACCTGTCACCCCACCTCTTACTCTGTCACCCACCCTGTGACCCCCCACACTATGTCACCCACCTTACTCTGTCACCTTACCCTGTCACTCCCCACACACCATCACCCCACCTCACACCGTCACCCTCTCTCACTCTGTCACCCCCATCTAACACTGTCACCCCCCTCTAACACTGTCACCCCCTCTAACACTGTCACCCCCCTCTAACACTGTCACCCCCCTCCAACACTGTCACCCCCTCCAACACGGTCACCCCCTCTAACACTGTCACCCCCTCTAACACTGTCACCCCCTCTCACACTGTCACCCCCTCTCACACTATGTCAGCCCCCCTCACACTAGGTTTCCCCCTCACACTAGGTTTCCCCCTCACACTGGGTTTCCCCCTCACACTGGGTTTCCCCCTCACACATTAGGTCTCACCCTCTCTCACTCTCTCTGTCACCCTCTCTCACTCTGTCACCCTCCTCTCACTCTGTCACCCTCCTCTCACTCTGTCACCCTCCTCTCACCCTGTCACCCCCTCTCACCCTGTCACCCCCTCTCACCCTATGTCACCCCCTCTCACACTATGTCACCCCCTCTCACACTATGTTACCCCCTCTCACACTATGTCACCCCCTCTCACACTAGGTCTCCCCCTCACACTAGGTTTCCCCCTCACACTAGGTTTCCCCCTCACACTATGTCTCCCCCCTCACACACTAGGTCTCCCCCCTCACACACTAGGTCTCCCCCCTCACACACTAGGTCTCCCCCCTCACACACTAGGTCTCCCCCCTCACACACTAGGTCTCCCCCGGCCCCCTCACACACTAGGTCTCCCCCCTCTTACCCTGTCGCCCCCCTCTTACCCTGTCGCCCCCCTCACACACTAGGTCTCCCCCGGCCCCCTCACACACTAGGTCTCCCCCGGCCCCCTCACACACTAGGTCTCCCCCGGCCCCCTCACACATTAGGTCTCCCCCCTCTTACCCTGTCGCCCCCTCTTACCCTGTCGCCCCCTCTTACCCTGTCGCCCCCTCTTACCCTGTCGCCCCCTCTTACTCTGTCGCCCCCTCTTACTCTGTCGCCCCCTCTTACTCTGTCACCCTCCCTCTCATGCTGTCACCCTCCCTCTCACTCTGTCACCCCCTCTGTCTCTCCCCTCTTACTCTGTTACACCCCTTACACGAATGTAACCCTCTCACACTAATGTCATCCCCTCTTACTCTGTCACACCGCTTACACTAATGTAACACTCTCACACTAATGCCACCCCCTTCTTACTCTGTCACCCCCTCACACTATGCCACCCCCTCACACTATGCCACCTCCCTACACTATGTCATTTTCCCCACACACTCTGTCACCTACCTCCACACACACTGTCACCTACCTCCACACACACTGTCACCTACCTCCATACACACTGTCACCTACCTCCATACACACTGTCACCTATCTCCATACACACTATCGCTCCCTCTAAACACACGGGCACCACTCTGCGCACTCTGGCACCCTCCTGCTTTTTTACACTCACCCTGCCACAGTTACTCCTTTACTCACCCTGTAACCCCTAAAGGCAATCATTCTACACACTGTCATAAAACAGCGTCGCCATGAACTTAATGCCAAAGGCCACAGGCAGTACACAAACATACACATGCTCAGGGAAACATACATACATATACAAAGATACTCACTGCCAGACACACACTCTCTCTCAGGCACACACAGGTAGACAATGCAACAATGTATACAAAGACTAGTTCTCTATATCCAGTACTGCAAGCTTCCCCTTCAATATATCTACAGCTTCTTATACACACACAAGTCAACTGCAATTTTTTTCCAATAATGGTGTTAGTGGGGGCCTCATCTATGAGTTTCGCCTAAGGCCTCACCAAGTCTAGAGCCGCCACTGGTCCTGGGCTGGTGTGGTTACATGTGGTCTGTGGTTGTGAGACCGGTTGGATGTACTGCCAAATTCTCTGAAACGCCTTTGGAGATGGCTTATGGTAGAGAAATGAACAATTCAGGTGGACATTCCTGCGGTCAGCATGCCAATTGCATGCTCCCTCAAAACTTGCAACATCTGTGGCATTGTGCTGTGTGATAAAACTGCCCATTTTAGAGTTGCCTTTTATTGTGGCTAGCCTAAGGCACACCTGTGTAATATTCATGCTGTCTAATCAGCATCTTGATATGCCACACTCGTGAGGTGGATGCATGGCCGTCTTTAATGCGGGGCAAACGGGGCAGCTGCCCCGGACCCAGTTACTCAGGGGGGCCCAAAGCAGCTGCCCCGTGGGCCCTGCTGCCCTCTACTATTTTTTTCCCCCCCGCACACTAAGAAGGCTCATGCACTAGCAGCCACCCGGTGGGGCTTTGTAAGCAGGAGTCCGGTCGCACGCTGTAACGGAAGATATCCCCTTTCAGATATAAAGGCAGCTACTGTAGAACACCAAACTCCCGAATTGAATACAAGTGAATGCACCAAACTCCCGAACTGCATACAAGGGAATAAGGTAGCACTCCAAACTCCCGAACCGAAACCTCACGAATAGCTGCTAGCAGACGAACAGGAAAAGCTCCCAAGCGGCTTACACTCCTGGCAATCAGTCTCTATCAGCATATAGTGAATCCCCCCAAGAACGAGACAGAGCTCCGTGTTGAGGGTCAAGCAGTGGTCTGTTTATTCAGGGCTACCCGCCCAGTATTTATGCAGGTCTCCCACCTGGTGGACACTCCCCTAGGGGACCAGATGGAAGACTGTAACACAGACAGACATGTATCACATTTCAGACACACAGAGGTAAAACATCCCCACAATGCATCCTAATTTCCCTCCCTCTATCCTGGAGATAATTGAGAAGTAATTCAATTATCTCCCAGGACAGAGGCAAACTCCATTATGCACGTGGGGACATTAAAACATATAATATTACATTTTATACATTAAACACAGACAATGTCACATATCCCCAGAAAGCTGGGATCTGAGCGCACAAAACTACCGAATAGCGCTCAGATCCTATTCACACAGTTCAATTGCCATGGAGCCAGAGTCTTTAATTACACGAATTGGCTCCATGGCATAGCTATCTGGGTTAACACATTCACATATACAAACTACCGAATTAACCGGTGTTCGGCTAAATCGCACGAATAGGAACCAGGGGGCTGGAGGCTCAGTGGTGCCTGCATGTAAAAGTTTCCGCTTTTAGTGCACTGATTCCGGGCTGAGCACCGCTGGCCGTCCGGGGAGCTCCATGACACCGCCACCTAGCGGCCGCTAAGTGTAATCTCGGCCACCCAGTAACAGTCAATTAAGCTGCGGTTAACCGCGGCTTCAGGGAGGTAGATTGAAGGCACACGCTAGCGTCTGGGTGGCCAATTAACAGCGCCTGCCGGCTCCTCGTGGCTCCTTTCTGCACAGTAAAATTAACCGTTTAACTGCCGGTCCATAGTCCAAAGGCAGCAGGCGGGCAACCAGGCTTCTCCAATGCAATGTGCCAATATTGGTCTTGTCACACACGCTGTGTCCCTTTAACAGTGCGACCGTTCCCATGCTTTTCGGCAGCGCTGGGTGGAAGTCACGGCCACGCGTCACTTCCTCCCAGTGAAAACATAGAGTCGCGCGGGAGAGATCAAGGAGGCAGTGAGGAGGGGGGCTGGGCTGGGAGAGCCAGCCCCTAACTCACAACAGCCTCAGCCACAACTCTGGACACCATGGAAGGCACCCTTCAAGGTTGGAAACAGAAGGTAGGTTAAAAATGTATTTTGTGCATGTGTGATTTTATGTGAATGTGTGTCAGTATGTCTGTCAGTGTGTGTGTGAGTATTTGTCAGTGTGTGTGTCAGTATGTCTGTCAGTGTGTGTGTGTTAGTATTTGTCAGTGTGTGTGTGTGTGTGTGTTAGTATTTGTCAGTGTGTGTGTGTGTCAGTATGTCTGTCAGTGTGTGCGTTAGTATTTGTCAGTGTGTGCGTGTGTCAGTATGTCTGTCAGTGTGTGTGTGTTAGTATTTGTCAGTGTGTGTGTGTGTCAGTATGTCAGTATGTCTGTCGGTTTGTGTGTATGTCCGTCACTAACACAGTCAGTGGATGTTTCTGTGCATGTCAATATGTCTGTCAGTATGTCTGTTAATGTGTGTGTGAGCATGCCTGTCAGTATGTGTGTGTGTGTGTGTCAGTATGTCTGTCAGTATGTGTGTGTTTGTCTGTCTGTGTGTGTCAGTATGTGTGTGTCAATATATATGTCAGTGAATATATATGTATGTCAGTATGTTTGTGTGTATGTATCAGTATGTCTGTCAGTGCATATGTTTGTGTAAGTCTGTCTTGTACCTCTCTACTTTAGTTCCCCCACTGTGTCATGGTGAAATGTGTGATTGCCTGCCTGGGAGTGGGGGCTGGTGGGGGGGGCAGGGTACAGGGGGCCCAAGAAAATTATTTGCCCAGGGTCCAATTAATATTATAGACTCTCGGTGGATGGTGTGACAGATTACTTTTAACGGCCGGCCACCCAGAATGGAAGTGTGTTGCTTGCTAACCTCTTGGCCCCATCAGAACGTTGTGGTTAACCGCAGACACTTCCTAATTGTCGAATGTCGGCTGGGTGGTGGTCGTTCGTATGAACGAACACAAGGCGGCGGCCATTTTGGACATACGAACGCTCAACGGTGTTCGTTGACGATTTCATGGAACTAAAAACGGACACTATTTCTCATGAACACTGCTGAAGCAGTCGACCTCCTTTCTCTTGTTCCCATTCGTATACGTTCGGGACTTTGGTTATGTGAACAGTGTTACTCCAGATAGCTATCCCATGGAGCCCATTCGTATAACGAAAGACTATATGAAAGACTTTGTCTCCATGGCACCATTGAACTGTATGTATGTGATCCGAGCGCCATTCTGTAATATTATGCGCTCAGATCTAAGCTATCTGGGGGTATGTTGAACATGCATAGTTTATTCGGTAATTTTAGTATTATGTATTTTTATGTCTTTTTAGTAACATGTATAAAATGGAGGTTGTGCTCTATCCTTGGAGATAACTGAGTTACTTCCCAATTATCTCCAGGATAGAGAGGAGGGTCCCTATTGTCCAAAGGGGAGTGTTTACTGCTAAACTGGTCTTATTGATCAATGTACAATTTGTGTCCTAGTTTCTCACCAGGTCCCCTATGGGAGTGTCCACCTGGTGGGAAGACCTGCATAAATATCGGGCAGTTAGCCCCATTAAACCAGATTCCTGCTGACCCTCAATATGGAGCCTTGTCTCGTATTTGGAGGGAATTATTTGTATGGTTTTCTCACGTTCAGCTGTTTGGAGTGTGGATGATTCGTATGATGTCTGTTCGGCTGGAAACATCTTACACGGCTTTACCCTACCTGGGGTGCCGTAACAGATGGTGTTACGGTTGCTTCCAGGCTGGCTGGAAGTCGGACAGCTTAGATGTCCTGGTTCCCGATCTTGGAGAGTGAGAGCGCTACTCCGACCAACATACAGCAATGCTCCTGGAAATGTAGAAATCCCACTAGCTATCAGTAGAGCTAGTATACGCCTTTTCCTACAACATGAGTCGAGGCTGCGAGTTGAGGGTAAGAAGAACTGGTTTAATGGGTACTCATGCACAGCCTTAAATACATATTTTCAGGCCAGAGGAACACCCCTCTGGACCTGATAGTACACAGGACAATACAGTGTCACAGCCAATAGGAACAAAGTGCATTTTTCCAAAACACTCCCTCCTAGGCATGTGCATGGGGAAAATTTTCGGTTCGGTTCAGCATTCCGAAATTTGTGACTTCCGCAATTCGGGACTTCAGCAATTCAGCACTTCGGCACTTCAGCACTTCGACACTTCGGAAATTCGGCAACTTCGGCACTTCAGCACTTCAGCACTTCGACTCTTCGGACCTTCGGAATTTCGAAACTTCGGCATTTCGGAATTTCGGGACTTCTGGACTTCTCTTGCAGCCACTTAGTAGATAACGCCCTAATTCCCACGGTATCAGGGAGTTATCTACCAAAAGGCTGAAAGACCTAAATTGGTCTTTCAGACAAATTTACTAATACTAAGTAAAAATTACTTAGTATTAGTAAATTTTGCCCCTACTGGCAATACCGCGAGTAGGGGCATGTCTATTAAACAGTGAGCGTGTGGCTGCTCACTGAAATTTGTTTTTATAAATATAGGGTCCCCCCTCCCGAGCCCCCACCCGCGACGCGCGAGTGGGGGCTTTTAAACTAAAGGGGGACCTATTGCCCGCCATGGCCCTCACCCCTGAGCGGCGGGTGGGTGCCCTAAAGTAAAATGATGGGGGGGAACCTATTGTCCTCCCCCGTCCCCCACCCCTGAGTGGTGGGTGGAGGCCCTAAATACTAATAAGAGGGGGGACCTAATGTCCTCCCCACTGGCCCCCACCCCTGAGCGGTGGGTGGGGGCCCTAAATACTAATGTCCTACACCCCTGCCCCCACCCCTGAGTGGCTGGTGGAGGCCCTAAATAAAAATGTTACCCCCCAGGTGACTAGGGGTCCCCAAACCCCTAGTCACCCCCCCAAAAAAATAAATTAACCCCTACCTACCCCCCTCACCCTAAAAATAATGAGGGGGGGACCTTTAACTAAGTACCTGTAAAAAAAATAAAACTTACCATTTGATGTTTTTTTTCTTCTAAAATCTTCTTTTTCAGCCCCAAAAAAGGCCAAATAAAAAATCCATAATAACCGACCCACTTAAAAAAAAAAAAAAAAAAACGAGCGCAAAAAAAAAATCCATCTTCACTCATGGTCTGCAGCGCGGGGGAAGGCTTATAAAGCCTTGCCCCGCCCTGCAATTAGGCTCAAAGCACTCTGATTGGTGGGTTTAAGTCATCCAATCAGAGTGCTCTGACAGGTAAATGAAGAGACTGACAGGTAAGTCTCTACATTTACCTGTCACAGCACTATGATTGGTTGGCTTGAAATCCACCAATCAGAGTGCTCTATGTCATTTTACACAGCATGGGAAAGTTCTATAGAATTTTCACACGCTGTGTAATTTGACTCATAACAGTCTGATTGGTGGATTAAGTATTCTAAGTAATCTTAGGTCTTTCAGCCTTTTAGTAGATAGCTCCCTTATACCGTGGGAATTAGGGAGTTATCTACTTATTCATTCATTACACTGACTGGCTAAGTAACTTACATTTTATATGAATGTATGATACTTGATTGTTGTAAGTGTTGCAAATGCTTACAGCTGAATCCGGGCTATGTTTGTATACTTTTTATTTAAAATTGTATACAGTGTAACATTCTTCATTCTTCCACTGGGTAAGTATATTAGTTCTTAAGCAATACTGTGCTTCGGCACTTCGACACTTCGGCAACTTCGGAACTTCGGCACTTCAGCACTTCGGAACTTCGGCACTTCGGAAATTCGGTAATTTTGGAACTTCGGGACTTCGACCATTTGGCAATTTGGCAATTCGGCAATTCATCTATTCGGACATTCGGAAGTTCCCGAATGTCCGAATTGCCCGAAATTCGTCCGATTTCACATTCGGACCGAAATGAATTGCACATGTCTACTCCCTCCTACCCTGGAGATAATTGATCTCAACGGTTACAATAACTCAATTATGTCCAAGTACATGAAATAACCATACTTTCATATATACATGAAAATAGGATAAAAATGCATAACTTTTATGTCATAAGGTTCAAAAATTACATTCAACCCATCCCGGGACAGCTTGGATCTGAGCGCACAAAATACACGAAAAGCACTCAGATCCCATGAATGGTATACGAATGCCCTGGGGATGAAACTTGTCGAACGGAATGTCTTTCGGGGTTCAGACACGAATAGATGGAACAAGGTGTATCCCAGCAGGGTTCGTGCAACTATTGTCCGGAAATAGTACCATGAGTTTGACGATCAAGACCTGCTGGGCGTTCGACAGAAAAAGATGGCCGCCGCCACGTGTTCGGCATACGAACGACGACCACCCTGGTAATAAGCAATTATGTTGCGGTTAACCACAAAACCGCAGCTTCAAGGTAGTTAACTAGGAGCACATGCCAGAGGCCAGGTGTTCGGTCGTTCGAGAGTTTTTTTGCCATTTAGTTCGCTATGCTGTTCGACCTTTTACAAACGAACGGTGACCACCCTGATGACAGTCAATTAGGCTGCGGTTAGCCACAAAACCGCATCTCCCAGGTGGTTAATTGTAGGCACTCTCCTCCGGTAGGGTGGTCGTCAGTTCAACGGTTCATTCGCTGTTTTGCAAGGTGAACGGGGTTAATTGGCGGCACACGCCAAAGGCTGGGTGGTCGGCCATTCGTACATACGAATGGCCTGCAATACGGTTCAGGTAAAAGCAACTAAAGTAGCAAAATGACTGGGTTGTAATGGACAGAGGGGACTTCTGTAACATGGCTCCCTCCTTGTGGAACACTCTGGCAGACACGGTTTGACTCCTTTTCGGGGCAAATTAAGGCTGTCCAGAACTGAGATTATTCTGGGCTGAGGTCGGTCTGTCTGGATAACCCATCGGCATTGCCATTTTGCCTCCCGGGTCTGTAGGTAATGGTAAAATTGAATTGCTGTACTGACAAGCTCCTGCGTAACAATCTGCCATTATCTCCTGAGACCCGGTTTAGCCACACCAATGGGTTATGGTCTGTGACCAGAGTGAACTCTTGTCCGTAGAGGTAGGGAGTCGATTTCTTTAATGCCAGGGCCAGGCACTCCTTTTCCACGGCTGCATAGCTGACCTCTCGTGGCAGGAGCTTTCGGCAGGATGTTCCCCTCCGTCTTCTCCTACTTGGCTGAGAACTGCCCCCAGCCCGAACATGGAAGCGTCTGTGTGGACAAAAAGTGTTTGTTAGGGGCTGGGGCAGCCAAAACAGAAGCATTAGTGAGCGCATTTATGAGAGTCTGAAAGGCTGTTTCACAGTGGGGAGACCACAGGACCTGTCGGGAAAGGTTTTTCTTCGTCAGGTCCGTCAGGGGTTTAGAAATGGTGCTATAGCCTATAGTACCCATCAGTGCCCAGAAAGACAAGTACCTGGGTCTTGGTGCGGGGTGTGGGCCAGTCTGCAATCTTGGCTGGCTCTGGACGCTGCCTTCCACACCCTATCTGGTGACCCAGGTACTGAATCTCTGCCATTCCAAAATGGCATTTCTCTGGCTTCAGAGTTAGGCCGGTCGGCCCGAATCTGATCCAGGATCACTATGTCATCCAGGTATGCACAGGCAAAATCCTGGAAGACATCAAGGAGTCTGTCCACCAAGCGCTGGAATGTAGCTGGTGCATTTTTCATCCCAAACGGCATGACCTTAAAGTGGTACAAGCTGAACGGGGTGACAAATGCTGACTTGGGGATAGCCTCCCTGGCCAGGGGAATCTGCAAATAACCCTTACAGAGGTCAATGGTGGTTAAGTAATTTCCCCTGGCTATACGATCGAGTAGCACATCTACTCGGGGCATCAGGTAGGCGTCTGTCACCGTCTTGTCATTGAGTTTCCGATAGTCCACACAGAACCTGATAGTACCGTCTTTCTTGGGTACCAAAACCACCGGGGAGGCCCAGGAACTTTCGGGTGACTCAATGACCCCTAGTCGGAGCATCTCATCTATCTCCTTCTTCATCTCGGTCCAGACTGCTTCTGGGATCCGGTAAGGGGCCTGTCTTAAGGGCTACTGTCCCAGGGTGTCTACCTGGTGAGTGGTTAGGCTGGTATATCCTGGGTCTTGGGAGAAGGTAGATCGCTTTTCTTGTGGTAACCTACTTAGTTGCTCCCTCTCTGTAGGGTTAAGTCGGTCCCCTATCTGCACTTGCTCTACTAAATCAGGATGGGGGTTCCTTTCTAACAGATTTTGGTATGGGAACGTTGTCAGGGTCCTCGTGAGTGGGGCTACATATGGCTGCCACGACTTCCTGTCTCTCAAGATACTCCTTGAGCATATTGACATGGAAAGTTTTCCAAAGGTTTGTCATCGTGGCAGCTAGCGATTACATATGTAGTGTCCCCTCGCTTTTCCACTATTTGGTAAGCACCCTGCCAGGATGCCTGCAATTTGTGGGGGTGGGGGCCGGGGGGGAGGACAATAGGTCCCCCCTAATTTTAATTTAGGACCCCCACCCACTGCTCAGGGGTGGGGGACAATAGGTCCCCCTTATTCTAATTTAGGGCCCCCACCCGCCGCTCATTGGTGGCCGCTCATTGGTGGGGGCCGGGGGGAGGACAATAGGTCCGCCCCCCATTATTTTACTTTAGGCCGCTCAGGGCTCTTTACTTGGCCTTTTTTGGGCCAACTCACTGAGCTTACCTGCCCGGAATCGCTCCTCCACGCCGTTTGGGAAAATCAAAAATGGCGCCAACCATGCGGTCGCGCCCATCCATGGCTCCACCCCCCAAATTATACGAACGTGCGCGTGACGTCACGATGTCAAGGCACGCGCACGTTCTGGGGTCAGAGGTCACCCTCTGATCAATCAGAGCCTAGAGAGGGATATTTAAATCCCTAATTCACCCCAGTACCTTGCCCTGTCGTGGTTTCCTGTTCCTGGTTCCCGAGAGTGCGTTTATCTTTGTGATTCTGATTTCCTGGTATCCTGATCTTGGCTTTTCCTGGTTATTCCGATTTCTGGTTCCCCTGACTTTGGCTTGTTTAAACAGTATTTGAGTATTTCTGGCTTCCCTGACCTCGGCTTTCCCTTTGACCATTCTCTATCTCTAGCGTATTAGTCCGGCGATTCTAAGGTCCGGTTTACGCTCTGTCCTTTTATTTTTCCTTTCTTATTTGTATATGTTTACATAGTTTCTGCGTGTTGGACCACACTAGCAGTCGTGAAAGTTAGATAAAATGGGGTCTTCCTATAAAACGTGCTGTAACGGACCGTTTCGCTCACAAGGGGATAAAAAACATTTAGGCGATAATCCCCTTCCAGATAGACCATCAGCTACTGCAATCACCCATCTCCCAAACTCCAAACTGTATGAATCCCCAACTCCCAAACAGGAAAAACATGAACCCTGGAAGCAGCCGAACAGGAAAAGCCCTACGAACAGCTTACACTCCTGGCAATCGGCATACAGTCAAATTCCCCCCAAGAATGAGACGACACTTCACTTTGAGGGTTAAACAGGAACAACACTGATTTATTCACGCAACTGTCTTATAAAGGATTCTCCCATGCAAGGGAGGGATTTACAACAATTACATAATACACCAATCACACAGGAGTTACCTCCCACAATGCCTCCCAACCCCTCCCCTCTGGCCTGGAGATAATTGGGGAAGAAATCCAATTATCTCCTAGGACAGAGGCCAACTCCATTACACACATGGCAGACAAAAAGACAGTAAAAGACATAAAATTACCTACTGATACATTTAGGACATAAAATATATACATTCTACATATCCCCAGATAGCTTGGATCTGAGCGCACATTATTACCGAATGGCGCTCAGATCATATACATACAGTTCAATCGCCATGGAGCCAAAGTCTTTCACATAGTCTTTCGTTACACGAATGGGCTCCATGGCTTAGCTACCTGGGGTAACATATTCACATATTCCAAAATACCGAATGAACCGGTGTTCGACCCTAAGGGCACGAATAGGAACCAGGGGGCGGACGGCTCAGCGGTGTTCGCGCAAATAAGTGTCCTTTTTTTAGTTCCATAGTTTTAGCGCTGAACACCGCTGGCCGTTCGGGACTCGTAAGATGGCCATCGCCACGTGTTCGACAAACGAACAAAGGCCACCCAGCGTTCGTCAATTAAGCTGTGGTTAACCACAGCTTCTGGGCGGTCAATTGGTGGCACACTCCAGCTCCCAGGTGGTCCATCGTTCGCCAGTTTGTTCGGTAGCTGGAATCTACCGAACACGCCGGCAGAAAGGCACGAATAAGCCTTTCTGCAGGGAATATAAACTGTTTAACCTGCAGGGCCATAGTCAAAGGGCAAGAGGCTAGCAACCAGGCTTCTCCAGTTCACAGTGGCGAGGTTGGTTTCGCCACACGGGCCATTGTTTATTAATGATTTTCCTAAACTGTTGATTGCCATGGCTGTAATTGCAAATAATGGGTATATCACTTCCCATATCTGATTTGGTTTTATTTGTATATTTATCCTCTAGTAAGGTGTCTCTTTTTATTTTTAAAACTTGGTTTAGATCATTAGACAAGTCTTCTTCCTTGTACCCTTTTTCTAGTAAGCTGTTCTTTAGTTTATCTGCCTGTTCCATAAATTAAGTTTCCTCTGTACAGTTCCTTCTAATTCGAAGGAACTGTGATTTTGGAATTGCCTTGAGCCAGGGTGTAAAAGGGCAGCTGGTGGTGTGTATAAAACTATTTACATTGACCTTTTTAAAGTGCGTACTAGTTATAATTATATTTTCTTCAATAAAAATTTCCAAATCTAAAACATTGACCAGAGTCTTGCTAATATTTGTTGCTAAAATTATACCTCAATCATTTGGGTTTAATCTGTTAATAAAATATGTGAGTGATTTCTCTGTGCCTTTCCAAATAAAAAAACAGGTCATCTATCTAACTGCGATAGATAACGAGGCCTTCCACCCAGCCGTTTTTCTAATGTATAAATTACAGTTCCCAATGGGCCATGAATAAATTGGCATAGCTGGTTGCGAAGCTTGTTCCCATTGCCGTTCCACAGGCCTCCAAATAATAATCTCTGTCTTACCAGAAATAATTACTAGTTAAAATAAGGTGGTATGACGGAGATTTTTATTTTCAGGTCTGTGGAACCCCAATGGGAACGAAGTTCGCACCCAGCTATGCCAATTTATTAAATCCCTTCCATATAAAATCAATATATTCTGGTTTGAAATTATTTTATTGCTCTAAAAACTATTTAGTAGCAGCGCAGCCTCTTTCGTGTGCAATAATGGTGTATAGTGAACTTACGTCTGCAGTTACTAAAAAATAATCGTCTTCCCAAACCAATTCATTGATGTGCCTTAGTATACTTCCGGAATCTTTACGATAGCTCGGTATTTTTTTGGACTATTGGTTACATTGTTACATAGTTACATAGCTGAAAAGAGTCTTGCGTCCAACAAGTTCAGCCTTGCTCACATTTGTTTTTTGCTGTTGATCCAAAAAAAGGCAAAAAACCCAGTTTAAAGCACTTCCAATTTTGCAACATGCTAGGAAAAAAATTCCTTCCTGACCCCAGAATGGCAGTCAGATTTATCCTTGGATCAAGCAGTCATTGTCAGGATTACTGTTTGATCCAGCACGTAGAACTGTATAGCACGGATGACAAATAAGTAACGTATTACCGGTCCTTAGAATGGTCGGATTTAACGTACAAAGAATAGTAAAAAATACTAGCCGAGGTCAGGGAACACAGAAAGGGACACAGCGATGAGGAAAGCCAGGAGTCAGGATACCAGAATATAGAGAAGTCAATAAACAAAGCCAAAGTAAAAAAACAGGTAGAAAACTATAAACAGGAACGCGCTCTCGGACAACCACAAGGGAAACCACGACAGGGCACTGAGCAGGATGAGAACTGGGCCTAAATACCCCTTCTCTAGATCTGATAGGCTGTAACCGGCCTTTGACCCCAAATTCAGTTACCAGGTTTCATTTGCATAATTGCTGCTCAGCATTAACCCTTCTGTGGATTAGGTTGCTGCTGGGCACAACTTTTCCTGTGTGGACAGTAAATGTCATTAACCACATTTTTATAAGCAGATGAAAACATTACATTACCCCCCACCTAAAGAACGCCCACCGGGCGGGCAGGACCAGGCTTGAGAGGAAATTTGGCGTGAAAATCGCGGACCGCATGCAGGTCAGGAGCCGAAACCCAAGAACGATCAGCAGGACCGTAACCTTTCCAAACACAAACAGTACTGTAAAGTGCCCTGAGAAAACTTAGAATCCACGATATAAGATACCTCATACTCCTCCTGACCACCCACCACCACCGGAGGGGGAAGAACACAAGGAACAGTATATCTATTGCAGACAAGAGGTTTGAGTAAGGACACATGAAAAGTGTTGGGAACCCCTAAAGATGCAGGAAGAGCCAGAGAGTAAGACACTGGATTGATCCTACTAAGCACTCTATAGGGACCAAGGAATCTGGGGGCAAACTTCATGCTAGGGACCTTAAACTTGATGTTGCAAGATGACAACCAAACCCGTTCCCCCACTTGGCACTCCTATGCTTATCAGCAAAATGTTTAAAGCGTTCAGCAGCAGCCCCTAGAGCAGTTTGAACCTTAACCCAGGTATCCCGAATGGAGGCCAGACGCTCATTCAGAGCAGGAATGGCAGTATCAGAAAATACCACAGGGAGAACCATAGGATGCCTACCATTATTGACAAAAAATGGACTGTGCCCAGAGGAGTCATGAACAGCATTGTTTCTAGCGAACTCAGACCACGGGAGTAGTTCGGACCAATTGTCCTGTGTGCTATTAATAAAACAACACAAATAAACTTCTAATGACTGGTTAGCCCTCTCAGCTGTACAATTGGTCTGTGGATGGTAGGAGGAGGAGAAGGAGAGATCAATCCCCAATTGTTTACTGAACGCCCTCCAGAACCTGGACACCAACTGAGAGCCCCTATCAGACACAATATTGTGAGGGATGCCATGCAAACGGACAATTTCACGTATGAAAATTAGGACCAATTCTTGCGAAGATGGCAACTTCTTGAGAGGAATGAAGTGAGCCATCTTAGAAAATCGGTCTACAACCATGAGAATAGTAGTGAACCCAGCAGAGCTAGGAAGCTCAACAATAAAGTCCATGGATAAGTGGGACCATGGAATCTCAGGAACAGGAAGAGGCTGCAACAAGCCACAAGGAAGTGCATGAGTCACCTTAGAAACTGCACACACAGAACATGCCTGCACATACTCCTTTACATCTTTCCTGAGTGAATCCCACCAAAATGATCTAGTGATCGCGGCAGTGGACTTATTGATGCCAGGGTGTCCAGCAGTTATATTGTCATGGAACACTTTCATGATATTAACCCTTTCACATAAGGGAACGAACAGTTTATCATACGGTTTATCACTGGGCGCCTGAGGCTGGGCCTCCAGTATGGTGCCAAGCAGTGGAGAAGACAGTGAGAGGACAGTAGTAGCAATAATACACTCTGGTGGAATAATAGGAGATCTCACCTGTTCGGAGCTGACTTATTATCAAATTGCCTGGACAAGGCATCAGCCTTGGTATTTTTAGAACCAGGTCTATAAGTAATGAGGAAGTTAAAACGTGAAAGGAACAGTGACCATCTAGCCTGTCTGGAAGACAAACGTTTGGCATCCCCTATATATGCCAGATTTGTGTGGTCGGTTATGATCAACAGGGGGTCCTTGGAACCCTCCAAAAGATGTCGCCACTCCTTGAGGGCAAGAATAATGGCCAACAGTTCTCTATTGCAAATATCGTAGTTGCGCTCAACAGGAGACATCTTTCTGGAGAAGTAGCCACAAGGATGCAATGGTGTTCCCTGGCTTTCTCTCTGAGAGAGAACAGCCCCTACCCCTGTCTCGGATGCATCAACCTCCAATATAAAAGGTTTACTGGTGTCGGGATGTTTTAGTATGTCCGCAGAGGCAAATCTTTGTTTAAGAGTCTCAAAAGCACTCACAGCCTCTTTGGACCATACCGTGCTACTAACCCCTTTGCCAGTCATTTTAGTGATGGGGGCTATTACAGAAGAAAATCCCTTGATGAATCTTCTGTAATAGTTGGAAAAACCAATGAACCTTTGAATGGCTTTTAAACCAGAGGGTAATGGCCAGTGTAGTACAGCCTCTAGTCTTTTAGGATCCATTTGAAATCCTGATGCAGAGATGTTGTAACCCAAAAAGTGGACTTCAGGCTGGTCAAATATGCACTTTTCTAATTTACAATAAAGTTTATTTTTCAACAACGTCTGCAGAACCTGTTTCACATGGGAGTGGTGAGTTTGAAGATCAGGGGAATACACCAAAATATCGTCCAAATAAACCAAGACAAATGAGTAAATGAATTCCCTGAGTACATCATTTATAAAGTCTTGGAATACGGCCGGGGCGTTGCATAACCCAAATGGCATTACCAGATATTCATAGTGTCCACTACGGGTATTAAATGCCGTCTTCCACTCATGATTCTCTTTAATTCTAACCAAATTGTAAGCGCTCCTAAGGTCAAGCTTAGTAAATACTTTAGCTCCCTGAAGTCTATCGAACAATTCAGAAATGAGTGGGATAGGGTATGCATTTTTTACAGTGATTTTATTAAGTGCCCTGTAGTCTATGCAAGGGTGTAACTCACCACCCTTTTTCTCAACAAAAAATAATCCTGCACCAGCTGGTGAGGATGACTTTCTTATGTGCCCTTTGCCCAAGGATTCTTTGATGTATTCCTCCATTATTTTACTCTCCTGGGGAGATAAGGCATAAACTGCCCCCGTAGGTGGCATAGCGCCTGGAAACAGGTTAATGGCACAGTCATATGCTCTGTGGGGAGGCAATACATCGGATTGAGCCTTGTTAAACACCTCCTGAAGTTCTCGGTATTGTATGGGAACTCCAGGAGTTTGGGGAGTGGTAGTGGGAAGGTCAATAGTATCCAATCTCTTTAGTACTGGTTTTATACATTTCCCCATACACTCTTTACCCCATTCTAATATCTCCTTATTAGCCCAGTCAATATAGTGATTGTGCTTACTCAGCCACGGAAACCCTAATATGATAGGACATGATGGAGAAGTAATAACCTGAAACGTCATCTCCTCCCTATGGGAGGCCCCGATAGCGATCGTAATAGGGACAGTTTCGTGGGTTATAAGCGGTTGTGTGAGTGGTCTACCATCAATAGCATCTACAGCTAGCGGCATAGGTCTCTCCCTGACCGGTATCTCATTACCCCTAATAAACTGGACATCAATAAAATTTCCAGCAGCACCTGAGTCCATTAGGGCACTGCAAGAAAACTTCTTGTTATCAAGGAAAATAGATACCTCAAGGAGGAATCTACTTTTGTTTTTGTTAGAGGACAACTCCATCACACCTAAGATCTGTCCCCTTAAGGTTCTTAGGTGCAGAAGTTTTCCGGACGCACTGGGCAATTAGTTATCATATGTCCCTTTCTACCGCAATATAGGCATAACCCCTCCCTTCTCCTATACTGTTTTCCGGACTCCGACAGTCTAGTGACCCCCAACTGCATAGGTTCGGGTTCGGACTGTACAGGGAGGTTAGACAAAACAGGTTTAGAGAATCGAGGTGCTAGGGACATAGCCGTACGTCTGGTCTTGCTTCGGGTGACTTCTCTGAGTCTTAACCTATTATCAATATGCATGACAAACGTAATAAATTCGTTAAGACTCTTAGGTAATTCTTTAGCGGCTATCTCATCTAGTATAGTCTCTGAGAGACCCTTTTTGAATGCTGAGATTAACCCATTGTTAGTCCAGTCTACCTCAGAAGCTAAGGTACAGAATTCAATAGCATAATCCGAGATAGACCGGTTACCTTGTCTGATGTGCATTAGGGCAGTGGAGGTGTCATCCTCTCTACCCAATGGCTCAAACGTGAGCTTAAATTCGGCAAGGAATTCCTGGTAATTATGAGCAATGCTCCGATTACTCTCCCACAACGGATTAGCCCAGGCAAGGGCCTTGCCCTTTAATTGATTCATTAGATAACCAATTTTTGCTCTGTCTGTGGGGAACGACCCTGGTGAGGCTTCAAAATGGTACTCCACCTGATTAAGAAAACCCCTGCATTCCTGGATATTGCCATCAAACTGTAGGGATGGCGATAAGGAGATGCTAGGAGTCCTATTAACAGTGGGTGGAGGTACACAGGGTAGAGGTGCTATAGGAGAAGACGCTGCAGGCTGCAGATGCGCCGTTCTAGCGAGAAGCATACTGAAAGCCTGAGCTAATTGATCCATGCGGTGATCATTCTCCTCTAATTTCCTCTCGCAAGCAGCTATGTGCTGACACAGTTCTACAGGATCTATGTCGTAATGTCAGGATTACTGTTTGATCCAGCACGTAGAACTGTATAGCACGGATGACAAATAAGTACGTATTACCGGTCCTTAGAATGGCCGGATTTAACGTACAACGAATAGTCAAAAATACTAGCCGAGGTCAGGGAACACAGAAAGGGACACAGCGATGAGGAAAGCCAGGAGTCAGGATACCAGAATATAGAGAAGTCAATAAACAAAGCCAAAGTAAAAAAACAGGTAGAAAACTATAAACAGGAACGCGCTCTCGGACAACCATAAGGGAAACCACGACAGGGCACTGAGCAGGATGAGAACTGGGCCTAAATACCCCTCCTCTAGATCTGATAGGCTGTAACCGGCCTTTGACCCCAAATTCAGTTACCAGGCTTCATTTGCATAATTGCTGCTCAGCATTAACCCTTCTGTGGATTAGGTTGCTGCTCGGCACAACTTTTCCTGTGTGGACAGTAAATGTCATTAACCACATTTTTATAAGCAGATGAAAACGTGACAGTTATTACCCTACATTGAAAGATTATATCCTTGAATATTCTGTTTTTGCAAGTATGCATCTAATAGCTGTTGCCCAAAATTGCACAGCATATTCAATATGTGGTCTCACCAGTGATTTATAAAGAGGCAAAATTATATTCTCGTCCCGAGAATGAATGCCCTTTTTCATGCATGACAATACCTTACTGGCCTTGGCCACTGCTGATTGACATTGCACATTGTTGCATAGTTTGTTGTCTATAACAATTCCCAAGTCCTTTTCGTGTGTTGTTATCCCTAATTCGCTTCCATTAAGGGTATACGTTGCTTGTGTATTCTTTAAGCCAAAGTGCATAACTTTTTTAACATGACATTTCATCTGCCATTTGAGTGCCCACTCCCCCAGTCTGTCTAAATCCCTCTGCAGCAAAGTGATATCCTGCTCACATTTTATTACTTTACAAAGTTGTGTCATCTGCAAACAATGAAACATAGCTTTCAATGCCTATTTCAAGATCATTTATAAACATGTTAAATAGAAGGGGTCCCAGAACAGACCCCTGAGGGACACCACTCTTCACCTCTGTCCAGCTTGAAAATTTACCATTAATGACAATTCTTTGTACTCTGTTTTTAAGCCAATGTTCTACCCAAGAACAAGCATTTTCATCTAGACTGATTTCCTTGAGTTTGAACACTAATCTATTGTGTGGTACTGTATCAAATGCCTTGGCGAAAATCCAAATAGATCACATCCACTGCAACACCCTGATCTATACTTCTACTTACTTCTTCGTAGAACGCAATCAAGTTAGTTTGACATGACCTGTGCTTCATAAAACCGTGCTGATTTTTGCTGATAACCATGTTCTTCTCAAGGAATTCTTGAATATTATCCCTTAAAGGACCACTCTAGGCACCCAGACGACTTCAGCTTAATGAAGTGGTCTGGGTGCCAGGTACCTCTAGGATTAACCCTTTTTTTTATAAACATAGCAGTTTCAGAGAAACTGCTATATTTATAATAAGGGTTAATCCAGCCTCCAAATCCTCTAGTGGCTGTCTCATTGACAGCCGCTAGAGGCGCTTGCGTGATTCTCACTGTGAAAATCACAGTGAGAGCACGCAAGCGTCCATAGGAAAGCATTGTAAATGCTTTCCTATGCGACCGGCTGAATGCGAGCGCGGCTCCTGCCGCGCATGCGCATTCAGCCGATGACGTCGCGATCAAGATGGAGAGGAGGAGGAAAGCTCCCCGCCCGGCGCTGGAAAAAGAGGTAAGTTTAACCCCTTCCTCTCTCCAGAGCCCGGCGGGAGGGGGTCCCTGAGGGTGGGGGCACCCTCAGGGTACTCTAGTGCCAGGAAAACGAGTATGTTTTCCTGGCACTAGAGTGGTCCTTTAATAACCTTTCAAATATTTTCCCAGCCATAGAAGTTAAGCTCACAGGTCTATAATTTCAGGGCAAGGATTTTGAACCCTTTTTGAATATAGGAACCACATCTGCCTTTCTCCAATCCTCCGGAACACTTCCTGAAAGAAAAGAATCTTGAAAGATTAAAAATAGAGGTTCACTTATTTCTACACTTAGTTCCTTAAGTACTCGTGGATGGATACCGTCAGGCCCTGGAGCTTTGTTTATATTAACTCCAGGTTATTAACTCCAGGTTGTAGACATCTGTCTATGTACTCCGATAGTCTGCAAGATGTTGATCCAATACCCAAGACTATAGACCTCCCTGGATGTTGGGTTGGATTTTTGTGTACTTTTGGGAGATGATACAATACAGGATTTTTTGGGAAATTAATTTTTAAATAATTAAACTAATTTATGTGTTGTTATCCTCTAATAATCTTTGAGCTTCCTTATTGTAATCCTTTAATGTCATAAGTACTACACCACCTCCCTTGTCTGCTGGTTTAATTATCACAGAATTATCTCTCTGAGATTATTGTAGGGTCATGGATTCCTTTTTGGTAAGGTTTTGTTGATATTTATTTGTTTTTTTAAATTTTCTTTATGTCTCTCATTACCATTTTTTCAAATGTTATAATTTCACTGGATATTAAGTTTTTGGGGAAATTAATATCTAGGGTAACGATGGCTGGTGACCCATCGTTAGATTTGTTACCCTAGATATTCATTCCAGTTTTGGGCATTGCACATTTATCATTTTTGCACTGTTTAGTGGATCTACCCACCTCAGCTGTAATCGACTCCTGGTGGAAAGTTTGAGTACTGACTCACTTCTTTCATTATTTACATAAATACTCCAAATGAGGTCTCACCAGTGTTCTGTATAATGGCATGAGCCCTTCCCTCTTTCTACTGCTAATATCTCTCCTTATACAACCAAGCATTCTGCTAGCATTTCCTGCTGCTCTATTACACTGTCTGCCTACCTTTAAGTCATCTGATTTACTTATTACTAAATCCTTTTATTCAATACTCTTCCCTTCACTTTTTACGCCCAAGAGGCATTATCTTGCACTTATTCACATTAAATGTCAGCTACCATAGCTAGAGCACCATTTTTCTAGTTTACCTAAATCATTTTCCATTTGTCTTATCCCACCTGGAACATCAACCCTGTTGCAAATCTTTGTACCAAATGTACAGTGTCACTGTCTGAAGGGGACAAGCAGTGAGGGAGCCAGTGGCGGGACTACCGCTGGTGCAGCCGGTGCAGCTGCAACGGGGCCCCTCAGCTTAGTTCACCCGATGGGTATTATTTTTTTAATCCTGAAACAGGGGCCTGGTCCCGTGCAGCGGCCCTTTAAGAACCTGACCGGGCCCCTGCAGTATCTGCTGTGAGGAATCCTCCCAGATTCATACACTCAGACCGCGCTGGAGGGAGAGAGGAGGAGGAGACAGAACAGTCAGCATGGGGAGAGCAGCAACCAGAGAAATTATCCACACCCCACTCCCATCAACTTTATGCAGCAGGATCACACGCAACCACCCTCCTGAACATAAAAGGTAAGCTAACAGGAGTGTGGCTGCAAATATTACAATTACAACATGTATGTGTGTGTCAAATTGTGTATGTGTGTGTATCTGTTTTAAGGTGTGTGCATCTGTGTGTGGATGTGTGTATATGTCAGTGTTGGCATGTGTCAGTATGTGTATCTGTGTGTGTATCTGCGTGTGCATGTGTCAGTGTGTGCATGTGTCAGTGTGTGCATGTGTCTGTGTATGTGCATTTGTCATTCAGGGTTTGTATCTGTATGTATCTCTTTGTCAGTGTGTGTGCATGTGTCAGTATGTGTGTCTGTGTGTGCATCTGTGTGTTTGTTTATGTCAATGTGTGTATCTGTGGGTCAGTATGGGTGCATGTGTTAGTGTGTGCATGTGTCTGTGTGTGTGCATTTGTCAGTGTGTGTATGTGTATCTGTGTGTCAGTGTATTTATCTTTGTGTGTATGTGTCAAGGTGTATTTGAATTTGTGTGTACGTGTCAGGGTGTATATGAATTTGTGTGTATGTGTCCATGTGTTTATATGTGTGTTAATTTGTATGTATATCTGTGTAAGTATGTATGTATGTATGCATGTGGCAGTGTATGTACAAGCAATCAAGCACCAACACAACATGCAAACATACCCCTGTAATAGTGTTGTCGCGAACCCGAAATTTTCGGTTCGCGAACGGCGAACGCGAACTTCCGCAAATGTTCGCAAACCGGCGAACCGCGCAAACCGCCATTGACTTCAATGGGCAGGCGAATTTTAAAAACAACAGGGACTCTTTCTGGCCACAATAGTGATGGAAAAGTTGTTTCAAGGGGACTAACACCTGGACTGTGGCATGCCAGAGGGGGATCCATGGCAAAACTCCCATGGAAAATTGCACAGTTGATGCAGAGTCTGCTTTTAATCCATAAAGGGCAGAAATCACCTAACATTGACACCTGTCCTCAAAGCCCAGCCCTGATACACACTGACACAGAGCAGAATAGAGACTGTTCCCCCTACATAGGGTCACTTGGCAGATATGGATTGACACCTGTCCTCAAAACCCCTGATACACACTGACACAGAGCAGAATAGGGACTGTTCCCCCTACATAGGGTCACTTGGCAGATATGGATTGACACCTGTCCTCAAAACCCCTGATACACACTGACACAGAGCAGAATAGAGACTGTTCACCGTCCACAGAGACCATGATACACACTGACACAGAGCAGAATAGGGACTGTTCCCACTGATGTAGAATTATTAAAAAATCTTTATTGTACTTGTATTGAATTACTGCACTAACTCCATTTTAACCTGATACTGTGACAAATCCTCCATTTTGTCCTCATAACCTGACTTCTCCATATGAAAACTACATTACATGACAGAATTTCTCAGCACATCTAACACAATAGACAAAGACTGTATTCTCCATAAAGATATGACTAACCCAGGAACTGCTGAATTTCCCCTAACTCGCAACATAGTATAATTTAAAGGCCATGAGAACACAGTAGTAATGAAATGTTCTATTCATAAGAGACCTTGCACCTAACCACGAGATCTGACATCACCGACCGAGTAAAATGACGCTCAAGACCCCCTTGTCCCCACCCGTGTCTAAAATAATACCACCTCTTGGTGGGTGGACACGGAGCTAACCACTTAGTTTTTGATCCAATTAATTATATTGATAGGTGGACACTAATCCAGACACTTAACAATTAATCCAATTAATGATGTTTATTCACTGATATCTTGATAATCAATGATGACGAAAATGTCTCTTAAAAGGGCCTGCGCGCCCTCTGATTCTGGACTTGCCAATAAATTTCCTCGAAGTTATTTTAACCTGAACTCCGTGTGTCAGACTGAATTACTTCAGCGTATATACGCAATTCAATTCTCTTTAATTTGGACAGGAACAGATAGACATTTTAAACATTTTGGTTTACTGAAAAAGTACCATAACACCCCTACATAGGGTCACTTGGCAGATATGGATTGACACCTGTCCTCAAAACCCCTGATACACACTGACACAGAGCAGAATAGGGACTGTTCTCCCTACATAGGGTCACTTGGCAGATATGGATTGACACCTGTCCTCAAAACCCCTGATACACACTGACACAGAGCAGAATAGAGACTGTTCCCTGTCCACAGAGACCATGATACACACTGACACAGAGCAGAATAGAGACTGTTCACCGTCCACAGAGACCATGATCAGGGCCGGTGCAAGGATTTTTGGCTACACAGGCGAAGATGAATTTTGCCGCCCCCCCCCCCCACATGGGGCAGTAGAGTGGGGACAGAGGCTATAGAGGGGCTGTTAAGGGGCAGGGGTAGTATGGTGGGGCAGGGGCTATAGAGGGGCTGTTAAGGGGCAGGGGTAGTATGGTGGGGCAGGGGCTATAGAGGGGGCAGGGGCAGTATAGTGGGGCAGGGGCATAGAGGGGCTGTAGAGGGGGCGGGGGCAGTATGGTGGGGCAGGGGCATAGAGGGGCTGGGGCAGGGGCAGTATTGTGGGGCAGGGGCTATAGAGGGACATAGAGGGGTGGGGGCTATAGAGGGGCTGTAAAGGGGGCAGTATGGTGGGGCAGGGGCTAAAGAGGGGCTGTAAAGGGGGCAGGGGTAGTATGGTGGGGAAGTTTGGAGGGGCAGGGGCTGTAGAGGGGGCAGGGGAAGTATGGTGGGGGCAGGGGCTATAGAGGGACATAGAGGGGTGGGGGCTATAGAGGGGCTGTAAAGGGGGCAGTATGGTGGGGCAGGGGCTAAAGAGGGGCTGTAAAGGGGGCAGGGGTAGTATGGTGGGGAAGTTTGGAGGGGCAGGGGCTGTAGAGGGGGCAGGGGCAGTATGGTGGGGGCAGGGGCTATAGAGGTGGCAGGGGTAGTATGGTGGGGGCAGGGGCTATAGAGGTGGCAGGGGGAGTATGGTGGGGCAGGGGCTATAGAGGTGGCAGGGAGAGTATGGTGGGGGCAGGGGCAGTATGGTGGGGGCAGGGGCAGTATGGTGGGGGCAGGGGCAGTATGGTGGGGCAGGGGCACTATAGTGGGGGCAGGGGGACTATAGTAGGGGCAGGGGCTGTAAAGGGGGCAGTATGGTGGGGCAGGGGCTATAGAGGGAAATAGAAGTGCTGTAGAGGGGCAAATGGGGCAGTAGAGGGGGCAGGGGCACTATGGTGGGGCAGGGGCTATAGGGGCAGGGGCACTATGGTGGGGCAGGGGTAAAGGGGGCAGGAGTAGTATGGTGGGGCAGTTTGGAGGGGGGAGGGGCCATAGAGGTGGCAGGGGTAGTATGGTGGGGGCAGGGGCCGTATAGTGGGGGCAGGGGCCGTATAGTGGGGGCAGGGGGAGTATAGTGGGGGAAGGGGGAGTATAGTGGGGGGCAGGGGGAGTATGGTGGGGGCAGGGGGAGTATGGTGGGGGTAGGGGCCGTATGGTGGGGGCAGGGGCCGTATAGTGGGGGCAGGGATAGTATAGTGGGGGCAGGGGGAGTATAGTGGGGGCAGGGGGAGTATAGTGGGGGCAGGGGCTGTAGAAAGGGGCTGAAAAAAAAACTTTTGATTTAAAAAAAATAAAAATAAAAATGCTTCTTCCCCACCCCTTCCCCTCCCAGAAGCTTACCTTGGGCCAGGGAGGGAGAACCTTTCAACTGGTGGTCGGCTGGGAGGCTGGAGCTGCAGTCAGGACCGCTGGGGAGTCTGGGAGCAGTAGAAGTCCCGCCCCCTTCTGACATCATCAGAGGAGGACGGCTGACTTCACTGCCCTGCTCCTGCTGTGTGCTGGCTGCAGGGAGAGAGGTGAGTTTACAAATCCGAGTCTCTAGCCAGAGGCAGGAGATTCAGATTTTTGCGCCCCCCATCTCTGGCGCCCTAAGGCGGCCGCCTGTGCCGCCTTATGGACGCGCCGGCCCTGACCATGTTACACACTGACACAGAGCAGAATAGGGACTGTTCCCCCTACATAGGGTCACTTGGCAGATATGGATTGACACCTGTCCTCAAAACCCCTGATACACACTGACACAGAGCAGAATAGGGACTGTTCCCCCTACATAGGGTCACTTGGCAGATATGGATTGACACCTGTCCTCAAAACCCCTGATACACACTGACACAGAGCAGAATAGAGACTGTTCCCTGTCCACAGAGACCATGATACACACTGACACAGAGCAGAATAGAGACTGTTCACCGTCCACAGAGACCATGATACACACTGACACAGAGCAGAATAGGGACTGTTCCCCCTACATAGGGTCACTTGGCAAATATGGATTGACACCTGTTACAAATCGCTATTTGTAACTGGCCCTTTAAATGAAAAATTGCCCTGCTTCCCTGGATTGTGGAGAAGCCTATTTGCCAGCCTCCTTCCTTATGACTATGGCCCTGTGTGAGCGGTGATACCCCAGATGGCTATGCCATGGAGCCTATTCATATAATGAAAGACTATGGGAAAGACTTTAGCTCCGTGGCAATTGAACTGTGTGAATAGGATCTGCGCGCTATTCGGTAGTTTTGTGCGCTCAGATCCTAGCTATCTGGGGATATGTGAAATGTCTGTGTGTTATGTGTAAAATGTGACTTTATGTATTTTAAAGTGTTTTATGTTGTTTTGCAACCATGTGGTTAATGGAGTCTGCCTCAAGTCCTGGATAATTGAATTACTTCCCCCCATTGTCTCCAGGATAGAGGGCCCTGTAAAACCATGCTTCCAGAAGGTCAAATGCACATTTTTACTAACTTCTGAACCCCTGGTCCAATTCGTATGATTTTTGAGTATGTTGTTCCCCTGAATGGATTGATTGTGAATATGTATTTTTATGCGAATGTGATGTATATTTTGGGAGTTATGAATGTTGTGTAAAAACTGTATTTTTACTGTCTGTGATAATTATGTTAATCCCTTGTGTAGCATAATTATATCACAGACATAGGGGAGGATTTTGTGTGTAATTACTGGGAGTGGTTTTAATGATGTACGTGTATGATTGGTTGTTTTGTCCCGCCCTGTGGGTGGTCCTGTATTTTCAAAATGGTAATAAAAACCAGGCTGGGTGTTCCAGCACCTCAGACCTCTTCTGACCCTCTAACTTGCAGCCTCGACTCATGTTTGTAGGGGACAGCTATAATCACTACAGGGATTGCTATGCTCTTCATACTCCCTTAGCTACTGAGCTCTTGTAAGAGCTCTTGTTCCTGATCCTGCTTCGCTCGACAGAAGGAAGAGGTTCGCCTATTGGAACCTGGAGCCTGGTCGTAGGTCCAGGGCGCAGAGCAGACGGCGAGATACCAGCCCAGCAGCGGTGGTTCGTGGAGTCTGCAGTGCTTATGGTGGCTGCGGTGCTGATGGTCCTTGGGTAAGCGCTAGGAGCATCCATTTCTACGGTCCAACTTCCAGCCAGCCTGGAGGCAACCGTAACATTTGGTGGCAGCGGTGGGATGCCGTCCTAGCGCAAGGAGCAGCACCCCAACAGCACTGGTATCGTATGAGAGTTATTGAGGGCAACGCTAGCCACTGCGCAGCGTCCCTACCTTGAGCAGCATGGAGCCAGCCAGTCCGTGCACAGCAGCCGAAATGGAGGAGAGGTTCCTCAACAGATTGCATGGCTTCCTATCCTGGAGAGATGGGGAAGTCTCAGAAGAGGAGATGTGTGGGTACAGACATGAGGCCAGATTTGAGCTGTGGGAAGAAGCCCTACAGGAAGTTCAACGTTGGCGAGGAGATCGTAGTATCAGCCGAGAGCAGCAAATCCAGGCTCGAATGGCAGAGCGGATGCCCTTCCTGGGCAAACAACCCCTTCCAGTGTGGGTAGCTAAACTAGAGAAACTAGTATACAACGAACTGTGGCTCGACACCGCATACCAGGCGCTACAGTGGTACGCAACTCAGCTCGCTCCAGAGATGGCTGAGTATGAATTCCCAGAGTGTGGGGATTACGATGGCCCTGATCTATTCTGGGAGAATATGGACGATGATGACTTTGGTAGGGCTACAGATTCACGCTTCTGGGACCTGTTTGATGACCGGGAAGACAAGCTGGGCCTCCCTAGAACTATTAACCTAGAGGCAGATCTGCGGTACCTAGTCACCAACGAATGTGACCTTGAGTGGAAGTACCAGCACCTCATCGATGGGTCCCGGGAAGAGACACCCGGTCCCCTTCCTCCACAGCATCCAGAGGTACCCCAGGAGAGCACAGCAGCAGAGCCAGGTCGAGAGCCCTTCAGCTGGCAGGACATCGTAGGGGTATACTGGGAGGAACCTCCGATGGCAGGTGGAGATGGGACCGCAGTCTCTCTACCGGCCCTACAGGGATGCTGGGCAGGCGGCCCAGATCCCCAACCCCAGGGTGAGTTACAGGGAGAGGAGAGCAACGACCTCCCTCCCCAGCGGCAGCGTGAGTTAAAGGGAGAGGAGAGCAGCGACCTCCCTCCCCAGCGGCAGTGCACTGTACAGAGGGAAGAGACAACCGGTCTCCTTCCCCAACCACAACCAGAGGTACCCGAGGCAGCTGGCCTCAAAGACTGGTCCTGGGAGGACCCCCAGCAGGCAGGTGGAGATGGGACCGCAGTCTCTCTACCGGCCCTACAGGGATGCTGGGCAGGCGGCCCAGATCCCCAGCGGCAGCCTGAGTTACAGGGAGAGGAGAGCAGCGACCTCCCTCCCCAGCGGCAGTGCACCGTGCAGAGGGAAGAGACAACCGGTCTCCTTCCCCAACCCCAACCAGAGATACCCGAGGCAGCAGGCCTCATAGAATGGTCCTGGGAGGACCCCCAGCAGGCAGGTGGAGATGGGACCGCAGTCTCTCTACCGGCCCTACAGGGATGCTGGGCAGGCGGCCCAGATCCCCAGCGGCAGACCCAGCTACAGGGAGGGGAGAGCATCGACCACCCTCCCCAGCCGGAGTATGCCTTCCAGGGAGAGGAGACAACCGGTCTCTCTCCCCAGCCGCAGCATGTTCCACAAGAAGCGGAGAGCATCGACCTCCCTTCTCAACGGCCGCAGGAGTATCAGGAGGAGGAGGTAAGCCAATTCCCCCCTCCTCAGCTAACTTCTAACCTGGGCCCAGGGTTAACAGTTCCCTTTGCCCCCGGGCAGGACTATGCCCCAATTCCCCCAGCAGAAGCGCTGGCACCAGGGCAGAGTGCCGCTGGCCTCTGCCCCCCAAGTACTACCAGCTATTTGCCCAGCTGCACCCGGAAGGCAGCGAGTGCTGCATGTTTACCCTACAACCTGGGACCTACAGGCCAGTACTATTTATTGTGGGGGGGCTTCTCTGCCAATGTTTATTTGTGGGTGGGCTGCGAGACTAACTTAGGCACTGACCGACAGAAGGTCAGGTGCCTGGTTAGTCTCCCTCCAAAAGGGGAGATGTGTTACAAATCGCTATTTGTAACTGGCCCTTTAAATGAAAAATTGCCCTGCTTCCCTGGATTGTGGAGAAGCCTATTTGCCAGCCTCCTTCCTTATGACTATGGCCCTGTGTGAGCGGTGATACCCCAGATGGCTATGCCATGGAGCCTATTCATATAATGAAAGACTATGGGAAAGACTTTAGCTCCGTGGCAATTGAACTGTGTGAATAGGATCTGCGCGCTATTCGGTAGTTTTGTGCGCTCAGATCCTAGCTATCTGGGGATATGTGAAATGTCTGTGTGTTATGTGTAAAATGTGACTTTATGTATTTTAAAGTGTTTTATGTTGTTTTGCAACCATGTGGTTAATGGAGTCTGCCTCAAGTCCTGGATAATTGAATTACTTCCCCCCATTGTCTCCAGGATAGAGGGCCCTGTAAAACCATGCTTCCAGAAGGTCAAATGCACATTTTTACTAACTTCTGAACCCCTGGTCCAATTCGTATGATTTTTGAGTATGTTGTTCCCCTGAATGGATTGATTGTGAATATGTATTTTTATGCGAATGTGATGTATATTTTGGGAGTTATGAATGTTGTGTAAAAACTGTATTTTTACTGTCTGTGATAATTATGTTAATCCCTTGTGTAGCATAATTATATCACAGACATAGGGGAGGATTTTGTGTGTAATTACTGGGAGTGGTTTTAATGATGTACGTGTATGATTGGTTGTTTTGTCCCGCCCTGTGGGTGGTCCTGTATTTTCAAAATGGTAATAAAAACCAGGCTGGGTGTTCCAGCACCTCAGACCTCTTCTGACCCTCTAACTTGCAGCCTCGACTCATGTTTGTAGGGGACAGCTATAATCACTACAGGGATTGCTATGCTCTTCATACTCCCTTAGCTACTGAGCTCTTGTAAGAGCTCTTGTTCCTGATCCTGCTTCGCTCGACAGAAGGAAGAGGTTCGCCTATTGGAACCTGGAGCCTGGTCGTAGGTCCAGGGCGCAGAGCAGACGGCGAGATACCAGCCCAGCAGCGGTGGTTCGTGGAGTCTGCAGTGCTTATGGTGGCTGCGGTGCTGATGGTCCTTGGGTAAGCGCTAGGAGCATCCATTTCTACGGTCCAACTTCCAGCCAGCCTGGAGGCAACCGTAACAACACCTGTCCTCAAAACCCCTGATACACACTGACACAGAGCAGAATAGGGACTGTTCCCCCTACATAGGGTCACTTGGCAGATATGGATTGACACCTGTCCTCAAAACCCCTGATACACACTGACACAGAGCAGAATAGGGACTGTTCCCCCTACATAGGGTCACTTGGCAGATATGGATTGACACCTGTCCTCAAAACCCCTGATACACACTGACACAGGGCAGAATAGAGACTGTTCCCTGTCCACAGAGACCATGATACACACTGACACAGAGCAGAATAGAGACTGTTCACCGTCCACAGAGACCATGATACACACTGACACAGAGCAGAATAGGGACTGTTCCCCCTACATAGGGTCACTTGGCAGCTATGGATTGACACCTGTCCTCAAAACCCCTGATACACACTGACACAGAGCAAAATAGGGACTGTTCCCCCTACATAGGGTCACTTGGCAGATATGGATGGACACCTGTCCTCAAAACCCCTGATACACACTGACACAGAGCAGAATAGGGACTGTTCCCCCTACATAGGGTCACTTGGCAGATATGGATTGACACCTGTCCTCAAAACCCCTGATACACACTGACACAGAGCAGAATAGAGACTGTTCCCTGTCCACAGAGACCATGATACACACTGACACAGAGCAGAATAGAGACTGTTCACCGTCCACAGAGACCATGATACACACTGACACAGAGCAGAATAGGGACTGTTCCCCCTACATAGGGTCACTTGGCAGATATGGATTGACACCTGTCCTCAAAACCCCTGATACACACTGACACAGAGCAGAATAGAGACTGTTCACCGTCCACAGAGACCATGATACACACTGACACAGAGCAGAATAGAGACTGTTCCCTGTCCACAGCACCATGATACACACTGACACAGAGTGTCCGTGTGAAATAGGGCCGTGAGTAATGACGTCACGGGTAGCCTGCCCATAGTATCGCATAGGGTGGAAGAGCTGATAGGACATCTGAAACGTATTGGGATGGAGATGCTTAATTGTTCTCCAAAATGCTTGACACCACCCCATAGTGAATCTCTGCAAACTTTAATACCATCAGAGGAGGAAGAATGTGGCAGCCCACTGGGATTATTCGAAAAATTTCGAAAAATTGATGATTTTCCAGACCTTGGGGTTGACATTAGTCCAGATTTACATCTAGTGACCCATGAGGATGTTCCAGGCACTACTTGTGAAATAAAGACAGATAATAAAGTGAATAATCCTTCTCCTTGGGACTTGCACCCTGTCGTTGAAGGTGGAGTAGGCAATGGCAAGAGCATGCTGTGGGTAGTCAGTGCAAACACTCTCTTCCCGGTGAATAATGAGGAGACTAACTATGATGACGTTATTTGCGTTGAAAGTAATGATGCCAGAGATCTTTTGAAACCATATGGAAGGAACGAATTGGTTAAAAGAAAGGCAAGAGACCACCTGCATATAGACAAGAATACGCATAAGAGAAAGAAGAGAACAGGTGAAAAAGAGAAGCTGCAGACTGCCTATCTGCAAATAGTTGAGTTATGTCCTGAAGATGTCCGTGTTACCACAGTGCAGACTCTGTTTGATACACTACTGAGGAGAGTCAGAGAAACCCCAGATCTTCACGTATTGGATGAGTCGGTGCGTGGAGTTGCAGAGAACGTAGAACAAGAAATATTTAAACTTTTCCTGTGTACTGACAGCAGATATAAGAATAAATACCGGATCCTCCTTTTCAATTTGAAGGACCCTAAAAATCAGATCCTGTTCCGTCGTGTGGTCCTTGGTGAAATCACCCCACAGTGTTTGGTTCTAATGAGTGCAACGTAAATGGCTGCACAGGAGCTGGCCAACTGGAGAATTCAAAAGAGAAAACATGCACTGGAACTAATCGAGAAAGAGGAAAGACAGCCATACCAGATTCAGATGACAAAGCTGACACACAAGGGGTTAATTGAAATTGATACCGTGCCCGATCAGAACTTGACCCTAGAGGATCTGTCTGATTCTGTGTGGCAGCCTCAGGATTCTCAGCAGGATTGCATCTCAGAGAAAAGGGACACAACATCCCAACACAAGAGCCACCTTTTAGATCAGGACTGCCTTATATGCAAAGGGCTGATAAACCCCCCAGGTGATGCTGACTTAAGCCAATGGGTAATTACCAAGAAACCAGAGAAAATATGGAAACACCATATAACTAATGGCAATCAACATTCTTCATGCATTGAAAAGAAGAACAAGAAATTGTATGATCCAGATACTAGACTCACAGATCCAGCAGACTCAAGTGTGTGGAAGGGATTCCTTCACATGTTTTCTATAAAGCAGTTTAAAGTTACAGCCACGCCAGAGTCTGGTTATAGCAGTCATCTTTGCCAGGATTTACCAAAAGTGTTAACATCCGAAGGATGCATTTTGCAAGAGTCTGTTTGGGAATATGTGGATCGTATCTGGCCAGAGTGCACAAGGACATGTGTGTGATCCGACTGAATCAAAGAACGTCAAGTGATGCAGTTTCATATGCTCGGCTGTATTCTTATCTTAATCGGAAGCTGAGATATGCAATCATCAGAAGTCATGGCATGGAGGCGTTCCTAGTGCCTCTACCTGCCGGCCACCCCATCCCTCAAAGATTGCGTCCTTTGGGAGGCCCAGGTTTGGAAGACAACCATCCTATTCTGCTTCTGATCTTGCTTCTTCCAAGCCATCCTTCCTGGACAGCTTATCCCAAAAAATCTTCCAAGAAACATAAAGAAGGTTTGGATATCCCAGATGATATTTTCTCTGACATATTAGCAGATGTTGAACGAGAGGAGAGACAAATGGCCGAGCAAGGGCTCCCTCCTCCAGGTTTCCCAAATTTTGAGCAGTGGAATCAGAATTCTGAGGATACAGGAGAGGAAGTTGGCATGCCTGAGATCATGAATATGCTCCAAAATTTGAGCAATGGCCTTCAGTTCCCAGGAGAATTCTCTGTAATTATAGGAGAGAGTCAGGGTGCTAATATTATGCCACCTCTCCATGTGCCAAATACTGTTCCAGCAGGTCTCCCATATCCATCTTTTCCATTGTATCCAGAAGCAGCCTACCCTGGCTGGCATGGTATGTTGCCCCCTACTCATGCAGTAAATCCATTGTCCATTGACCCAGCCAATCTCTTCTCTTACCCGCTTTCACAAATAATACCACCTAACTTCTTATCTGATCAACATTTTACTGCAGGACCTCAACCTTTTGCATAAATGTTGTAGTTTTGTTATATTTACGTTTTTTGTTTTTTTTTAACTGTTATGTTTTAGCGAAATATTGAAAAAAATACATGTAATGTGCTGAACATCAAAGCTGAAATTTTAATTTGTCTCAGTAAGTTGAAAGCCATACTTTCTATGGGAGTTTCAAATGTTCAATAATTGTTTTCTGAAGAAAGCATAACTGTCTGTTTTTAGCAAGCAACAACCCCATATTAAGCTGTTTATTCACTGAACATCTATTTGTACTGAATTGAAAACTGAATGACAAAATGTAGGCAGAAAACGAATGATTTGAATATATTCTTCAAATACCAGAATTTTTTTATTTGTTTTTTAGTTCACTACTATTCTGTGTTTAGTAATGTATAAGTGTGCCAGATGTGACAAGTTTACATAGGTTAATTATAGCCACTGTTATATCTGGGCTACAAATACATGCATTTTGGCAAACACCTCAAAGCCCATGTAAGCTTTGTGTTGTTGAATTTCAGTGATTTCTTTTATGTTGCATGTGTACAGTTGTACTGTAAAATGGGTAAAGCATGGGGGGCGGAGCTTGCTAGCGGGACAAGACGGACGCCATATCTGTCGGCTCCCGACATCTACTACCTTCATCGGCGCACATCGCATAAATCCGACGCCGCACGAACACGGACACCTCACCATCCTACCCAGGGGAAAAAGCTTCACCGTTTGATGCCGTTCCGGTATCCCACAGGGCGACCCACGCCGAAACGCAAGGCCGCGGCCTACCTCCAGCCGCCACGCTTCTCCCTGGAGACATTCCTGGGCGGCCCATTGGGATACGGAACAACCGGGAATACCCGAAACTCACCTCCTCCACCTTGTGAATACACCATGGGCCGACGATCCCAGAAACCTGAAGGTAGGGACATCGGAGCTATGCTCCAAAAACCACAACAAGGCAAAGCAGGCCAGACAGGGGAAAACCCAGAGACAGCCTTATCCCAGCAAGCACGGGAGACCCAGGGAACAGAGCCCAGTCAGACACCTGAGAATATGACACAGCCCTCCCAGGTGCTCACAGGGGGTCCGACTCCAGCCACAAAGGACGACCTCAAGGCCTTATTAAAGGACCTACACAGCATGATAGCAGCTGACAGGGCCCTGGCACAAAGGGAGATACAATCAGTCGCCACCAGAGTTCAGGCCACAGAAGGCACTATACGTGAGGTACAAGCAGCGGTCACTACGCTTGGAGACACTGTCCACCAGCTCCAAAGCACTCAGCATACCATGCTCATGCAACTGACAGCACTGGAAGACCGCCACCGCCGCACCCACGTTAAAGTCCGTGGAGTGCCCGCAGAGATAGGCGTGGAGGAATTGCCCCATTACATCCGGAGGCTATTGGCAACCATATTGCCACCCGGGACCGCCAAGAAGATAACCCTAGATGGGGTCTACCGAATTGCCAGGAGCCCACAGAGCACCAATATGACACCACGGGACGTCATTGTGAAATGCATGTCGTACGCAGACCGAAACCGCATTCTGTCAACCCTGCGGGGACAAGCTCCGGTACAATTCGAGAATTCCCACCTCTCATTTTACCAAGATTTATCTAAGGCTACACTGCAGTGGCGCAAGACCATGTCTCCCCTTACAACTCAACTACGAACTGCCGGAATTCCCTATAGGTGGGGACCCCTGGGCACCCTGCAAGTCACTAGGAACGGGACGAGCCACACCATACGATCCCAAGAAGAAATCCCTGCAATCCTGACAACCATGGGCCTCACACCGCAGACACCAGCTCAACCAGTCGCAACTGGCACGACAACTTGGGACCTGGCGACGGTTCGACCATTCACACCAAGAGCAGGCACCTCGGACTCCCACGTGACCTGAACTGTACCAGCTGACAGAGGCTATCACGTTCACTAATACTGTTTTCCACACCAAGTTCATCAAATGCAAAACCATTTTCTTTTCCTTTCCATTAAGTTTTTGTTATAGTTTCTTCTATCTTTAAACACCGCGCACAGACGCCCATAGTCAAGGCGGCACATTAATGGGCAAACTCAACAATAGGCAGCTCCCCTGGGAGACGGCACACCAGCTCTTACATATTGCAATAACAGCAAACCAGAGCGACAGTTCGCCATTAACCCACTCATCCCCCCCCCCCGCAACCCCCTTGGTTAGGGGTACACACTGCCTGAACATAACACATGTAACTAGCACACAAATTAGGCCCCGGCACAAGCTTAGACACTCTTGACAGATGGGCACGACGCCCACACTAACCGGGGTCATAAAGAAACCGGTTTGACCGACACGAACCCTCCTGAAGCAATCGGGTCACACAGGCCCCCCAACCTCCTGCTACACTAAGCACATTACTTCAAATCACATGTCAAATCCTACAACCCTCATATGCCTGCCCACAAACACGCACCACTGACATGTAACTGTTTATCATGTTTGTTTTATAAAAAAGAAAAGTGCGCTGTTCGCAAAAGCCAAGCACTTGTGATCTAATGCTTTACATTTCTTTCTGTATACCTTTGCTTGGCCAAATTGCATCACTGTAATCATATGCACTGCAAAAATAAAGAATTAAAAAAAAAAAAAAAATGGGTAAAGCATGGGATATGTTTTTACATTTGTATACTAAAAATTTTAATATACGTTGGAAAAAAAAAAAAAAGGACGCATGAGCCTCCAGGCATTGCGCATGAGCGTCCAGTAACGTGGCAAAAAAATTCCCAGCTCCCCAGAGGCTGTCCTAGCACCCCGGTCATACAAATATTCATTAACAGCTTTTTCTTGTTGGAGCAGGCGGTCGAACATTAGGAGTGTTGAATTCCAACGTGTAGGGCTGTCGCAAATCAAGCGCCTCACTGGCATGTTGTTTCGCCGCTGGATATCGGCAAAGTGAGCCATGGCCGTGTAGGAACGCCTGAAATGGCCACACACCTTCCTGGCCTGCTTCAGGACGTCCTGTAAGCCTGTGTACTTATGCACAAAGCGTTGTACGATCAGATTACACACATGTGCCATGCACGGCACATGTGTCAATTTGCCCAACTTCAATGCCGCTATCAAATTTTTTCCGTTGTTACACACCACTTTGCCGATATCCAGTTGCTGCGGAGTCAGCCACTTTTCCACCTGTGCGTTCAGGGCGGACAGGAGTGCTTGTCCGGTGTGACTCTCTGCTTTCAAGCAAGTCAAACCCAAGACGGCGTGACACTGCCGTATCCGGGATGTGGAATAGTACCTGGGGAGCTGGGGGGGTGCCGTTTATGTGGAGCAAGAAGCAGCGGCACAAGAGGACTCAGCCGAGGAGGTTATGGAAGAGGATGGAGTAGGAGGAGTAGAGGAGGTGGCAGCAGGACTGCCTGCAATTCGTGGCGGTGTCACCAACTCCTCTGCAATGCCACGCATTCCTTGCTTGTCAGCCGTCAGCAGGTTTACCCAATGCGCAGGGTAGGTGATATACCTGCCCTGACCATGCTTTGCAGACCAGGTATCAGTGGTCAGATGGACCCTTGCCCCAACACTGTGTGCCAGACATGCCATGACTTCCTTTTGCACAATCGAGTACAAGTTGGGGATTGCCTTTTGTGAAAAGAAATTCCGGCCGGGTACCTTCCACTGCGGTGTCCCAATAGCTACAAATTTTTTGAACGCCTCAGACTCAACCAGATTGTATGGTAAAAGCTGGCGGGCTAATAGTTCGGACAAGCCAGCTGTCAGACGCTGGGCAAGGGGGTGACTTGGTGACATTGGCTTCTTACGCTCAAACATGTCCTTGACAGACACATGACTGTGGGCAGATGAGCGGGAACTGCTCAAGGCAGGAGACGGAGTGGCGGATTGTTGAGAGGGGGCAAGAAGGACAGCAGTGGTTGACGTGGCTGAAGATGCTGGACCAGGAGGAGGATGGCGGCTTAGAGTAGGCGTGCTGCTTGTACTCATGTGTTGATCCCATAGGCGTTTGGGATGTGAGATCATGTGCCTACGCAAAGCAGTTGTACCTAGGTGGGTGTTGGACCTCCCACGACTCAGTTTCCTTTGGCACAGGTTGCAAATGGCATCGCTGTTGTCAGAGGCAGACACACAAAAAAAATGCCACACTGCTGAGCTCTGCAATGACGGCATTCTGGTGGTGGACACAGCATGCGTTGATTGGCGTGCTGTCGGGCTGACCCCGGGTGCCGATGCATGCTGTCTGACTGTGCCACTAGCTCCTTGCGACGACCCCCCCCTGCTTCCAACTCGTCTCCTCCTCCTCTCTGTCTCCCCATCTGAACTTTCGCCCTGTTCTTCTTCTTGCCGAGCGGGCACCCACGTGACATCCATGGACGCATCGTCATCATCAACCGCTTCGCTTGTATCTGACAACTCAGAAAAGGAAGCAGCAGCGGGTACAACATCATCATCATCACACCGTACATCCATGTGTTTAATGCTGCCTGCCTGAGACATATCCCTGTTATCTACATCCTCTAGCAATAATGGTTGCGCATCACTCATTTCTTCAAACGGGTGTGTGAATAACTCCTCTGACATACCAAGTAAAGCGGCTGTGGTGCTAGTTTTGGTGGTGGCGGCAGGCGGGTGAGTGGTATCTTGAGAGGTGCCTGAAGCTAAGCTGGAGGAGGATGGTGCGTCAAGGTTCCGAGCGGAGGCTGTACAAGATTGGGTGTCCTGTGTTAGCCAGTCAACTATGTCCTCAGAACTTTTCAAGTTCAGGGTACGTGGCTTCTGAAAACTGGGCATTATTCTAGGGCAAAAGGGAATCACAGCACCACGACCACGACGGCCCCTGCGGGGTGGCCTGCCTCTGCCTGTCATTTTTTGGGGGATTAGTGGTACTATGCGTGCAAGCTACTGTGAGACCAGATATGATTGGCAATGTGAACTGTAACAGTTCTGCAGAGCACACACTGTAGGCCTGAGACACCCGCTTGAAGACAAGTAACTGCTATTCAATCTATAACAGTGAAAAATAAATTTTGGTTTTAAAAGCACGCTATAGAGACACCAGATATGATTGGCAATGTGCACTGGAACAGTTCTGCAGAGCACACGCTGAAGGAAGGACTGACAGAGCCGCTTGAAGACAAGTAACTGCTATTCAATCTATAACAGTGAAAAAAAAATTTGGTTTTAAAAGCACGCTATAGAGACACCAGATATGATTGGCAATGTGCACTGGAACAGTTCTGCAGAGCACACACTGTAGGCCTGAAACACCGGCAAGAAGACAAGTAACTGCTATTCAATCTATAACAGTGAAAAACAAATTTTGGTTTTAAAAGCACGCTATAGAGACACCAAATATGATTGGCAACTGTCAAAGCACGCTGGAACAGGTCTACAGAGCACACGCTGAAGTAGGCCTGACACCCAGACGCTTGCAGACAACTAACTGCTCTTCTATTACAGTGAAAAAAAAATATTTATTTTAAATGTAAAGCTTAACCAATTGTTAAAACAGATATGAGTGGTGGCACTGGGCAAGTAGGCACAGTATCCAATGTGAACCTCACACAGAAGCTGGCAGGCAGGCAACTGCTCTTCTATTACAGTGGAAACAAAATTTTGGTTGTAAAAGCACGCTATAGAGACACCAGATATGAGTGGCAACTGTCAAAGTACGCTGGCAGGGTTGTGCAGGGCACACGCTGAAGGAAGGCCTGACAGAGCCGCTTGAAGGACACTGACTGTCTGCTATTAGCTTACACTGGAAACCTTTTTTCTTTGTAAAAGCACGCTAAAGAGACACCAGATATGATTGGCAACTGTCAAAGCACGCTGGCACAGGTCTGCAGAGCACACGCTGAAGTAGGCCTGACACCCAGACAACTAACTGCTCTTCTATTACAGTGAAAAAAAAATATTTATTTTAAATCTAAAGCTTAACCAATTGTTAAAACAGATATGAGTGGTGGCACTGGGCAAGTGGGCACATTATCCAATGTGAACCTCACACAGAAGCTGGCAGGCAGGCAACTGCTCTTCTATTACAGTGAAAAAAATGATTTATTTAAAATCTAAAGCTTAACCAATTGTTAAAACAGATATGAGTGGTGGCACTGACTGTGCAAATGGGCAAGGCATCCAACCTGACACAGAAGCTGGCAGGCAGGCAACTGCTCTATTATTACAGTGACAATTTTTTATTTATTTTAAATCTAAAGCTTAACCAATTGTTAAAACAGATATGAGTGGTGGCACTGGGCAAGTGGGCACAGTATCCAATGTGAACCTCACACAGAAGCTGGCAGGCAGACAACTGCTCTTCTATTACAGTGAAAAAAATGATTTATTTAAAATCTAAAGCTTAACCAATTGTTAAAACAGATATGAGTGGTGGCACTGACTGTGCAAATGGGCAAGGCATCCAACCTGACACAGAAGCTGGCAGGCAGGCAACTGCTCTTCTATTACAGTGAAAAAAAAATATTTATTTTAAATCTAAAGCTTAACCAATTGTTAAAACAGATATGAGTGGTGGCACTGGGCAAGTGGGCACAGTATCCAATGTGAACCTCACACAGAAGCTGGCAGGCAGGCAACTGCTCTTCTATTACAGTGAAAAAAAAATATTTATTTTAAATGTAAAGCTTAACCTATTGTTAAAACAGATATGAGTGGTGGCACTGGGCAAGTAGGCACAGTATCCAATGTGAACCTCACACAGAAGCTGGCAGGCAGGCACCTGCAATTACATTACACAGGGAAAAAAAAAAAAGCAGCCTGATGTTATAGCCCTAAAAAGGGCTTTTTGGGGTGCTGTCCTTACAGCAGAGATCAGATGAGTCCTTCAGGATTGTAGTGGACACTGAATGCCCTAGCCTAGCTATCAATTTCCCTATCTAATCAGCAGCAGCTAAACTTTCCCTCCTCTCACTAAGCATGAATCGAAAATGGATGCTGGGAGGGAGGTTGGAGGGTGTGGAAGGGAGGGAGTGCTGCTGATTGGCTGGAATGTGTCTGATGACCGAGAGGCACAGGGTCAAAGTTTGCCCAATGATGATGATGAATAGGGGGCGGATCGAACTGCGCATGTGTCCGCCCGCCGCGGCGAACGCGAACACGCTAATTTCGCCGGGAACTGTTCGCCGGCGGACAGTTCGGTACATCACTACCCTGTAATCTAAGACAGATATTACATACAAACCCTTCTGTAACGGACCGTTTTGCTCACCAGAGGTTAAAAACCGTTTAGGCGATAATCCCCTTCCAGATAGACAAGCAGCTACTGCAATCACCAATCTCCCGAACTGCAAACTGCACAAAGTCACCAACTCCCGAATAGGAAACACACGAACACAGGAAGCAGCCGAACAGGAAAACCATATGAAAGAGTTACACTTCTGGCAGTCAGCATGCAATCTAATTCCCCCAATAACAAGACAACACTTCATTTTGAGGGTTAAGCAGAATCTCTGTCCTGGCACATACAGTCTCTTTTATTCCCAATCCACAACCACAGTACAGCCCACAGGGCAGGGAAGGAGCGTATTAGCCGCGAGGCAAAAAAGGCATTTGCCTTGGGCAGCATTTTCCAGGGGGCGGCAAAAAAAGCCGCCCCCAAACGCCCAGGGCAAATGCCTTGTTAGCCTTGCGGCTAACTGACATGCCGTCTGGGCAGTGCTGGCGGGCGGGCAGTGCTGGGGGGCGGGCGGGCAGTGCTGGCGGGCGGGCGGCCGGCGAGGGAGCACTTCCTCTGAGCTGTCTGCTCAGCTCCCTCGCGCGCCGCAGAGTGAGGCTGGGAGCCGGAATATGACGTCATATTACGGCTCCGCCTCCCAGCCTCACTGTGCGGCGCGCGAGGGAGCTGAGCAGACAGCTCAGAGGAAGTGCTCCCTCGCCGGCCGCCCGCCAGCGCCGCCCAGCAGCCACTGGACCACCAGGGAGAAATAGGACACCCCCCAGCATTCCCAAAGGTAAGGAGGCTGGGGGGTAAATTTAAAATAAAAATAAAAATTTGTTAAATATGTGAGTGAGTGAGTATGTGTGTATGTCTGTTAGTGTGTGTGTGTGTGTGTGTGTGTGTGTGTGTGAATGTCTGTTAGTGTGTGTGTGAATGTCTGTGTGTGTGTGTGTGTTAGTGTGTGTGTGTATGTCTGTTAGTGTGTGTGTGTATGTCTGTTAGTGTGTGTGTCTGTCTGTTAGTGTGTGTGTGTGTGTCTGTCTGTTAGTGTGTCTGTGTATGTCTGTTAGTGTGTGTGTATGTCTGTTAGTGTGTGTGTGTGTGTGTGTGTGTGTGTGAATGTCTGTTAGTGTGTGTATGTCTGTTAGTGTGTCTGTGTATGTCTGTTAGTGTGTGTGTGTGACTGTTAGTGTGTGTGTGTGAATGTCTGTTAGTGTGTGTGTGAATGTCTGTTAGTGTGTCTGTGTGAATGTCTGTTAGTGTGTCTGTGTATGTCTGTTAGTGTGTCTGTGTATGTCTGTTAGTGTGTGTGTGTGTATGTCTGTTAGTGTGTGTGTGTGTATGTCTGTTAGTGTGTGTCTGTTAGTGTGTGTGTGTGTATGTCTGTTAGTGTGTGTGTCTGTTAGTGCGTGTGTGTGTCTGTTAGTGTGAGTGTGTGTGTATCTGCTAGTGAGTGTGTGTCTGTTAGTGAGTGTGAGTGTGTCTGTAAGTGTGTGTGTGTTTCTGTTAGCGAGTGTGTGTTTCTGTTAGCTAGTGTATGCATATCTGTAAGTGAATGTGTGTGTGTGTATTTAGAAGGCGGGACGGGTGGGGGTGGTGCGTGCGGGGGGAAGGGTTGGATGGGGGTGGCGCGGACGGGAGGGGGGCGCCTGAGTTTTGTCCTGCCTAGGGCAGCACAAAACCAGGATACACCACTGCCACAGGGTATTACAGAACAACCAATCAATCCGTACAATACACACAGACACTCCCACACAAAATCCTCCCCTCTGCCTGTGATATGATTACTGAACACAATGGGTAATCTCATTATCACAGGCAGAGGAATACAGTTTTTACACAATATTTATAACTTCTAAAATATACATGTCACAAACATAAAACATACATTTTCATAAGCAGCATACTCCAAATACAAACATATGTCAAAATCATCCAAATTGGTCCATTGGTTCAAAAGATAGATCGAAGTCCTTTGTGATCAAATGAAGCATGGCTTTTCTGCCCAAAACCAGTTCCACAGAGTCTTCTATCCTGAAGATAATTGAGAAGTAATCCAATTATCTCCAAGGACAGAGGCAAAACTCCATTAGCCACATGGCAGACAAAGGACAATAAAAGACATAAAAATACAATAAAATACACAAGGTTATATTTATTACATAAAATACAGACATTCTACCTATCCCCAGATAGCTTAGATCTGAGCGCACATTATTACCGGATGGCGCTCAGATCACATACATACAGTTCAATCGCCATGGAGCCAAAGTCTTTAATACAGTCTTTCAGTATACGGCTGGGCTCCATGGCATAGCTATCTGGGGTAGCATGGCTTTACCAGTCCGCAGAAAGGCATAAACCAGCCTTTCTGCAGGGAAAAAGAACAGGGGCCATAGTCTAAAGGCAAGAGGCGGGCAAGCAGCCCCCTCCAAGGACACGTGGCGAGGTCGGTTTTGCCACACCTTCACTCAAATACCAATACTACACACATGGGCATCAGGTAAGTGAGGCATGGGGTGGGGGGAGAGATAGCCTATAGATCAGGGAAGTGAGGCATGGGGGGGGCAGCCTATAGATCAGGGAAGTGAGGCATGGGGGGGGCAGCCTATAGATCAGGGAAGTGAGGCATGGGGGGGCAGCCTATAGATCAGGGAAGTGAGGCATGGGGGGGCAGCCTATAGATCAGGGAAGTGAGGCATGGGGGGCAGCCTATAGATCAGGGAAGTGAGGCATGGGGGGCAGCCTATAGATCAGGGAAGTGAGGCATGGGGGGGCAGCCTATAGATCAGGGAAGTGAGGCATGGGGGCAGATTATAGATCAGGGAAGTGAGGCATGGGGGCAGCCTATAAATCAGGGAAGTGAGGCATGGGGGGTCAGCCTATAGATCAGGGTAGTGAGGCATGGGGGCAGCCTATAGATCAGGGAAGTGAGGCATGGGGCAGCCTATAGATCAGGGAAGTGAGGCATGGGGCAGCCTATAGATCAGGGTAGTGAGGCATGGGGGCAGCCTATAGATCAGGGAAGTGAGGCATGGGGCAGCCTATAGATCAGGGAAGTGAGGCATGGGGGCAGCCTATAGATCAGGGAAGTGAGGCATGGGGCAGCCTATAGATGAGGGAAGTGAGACATAGGGGGCAGACATCCTATAGATCAGAGAAGTGAGGCATATGGGGGGAACCTATAGATCAGGGAAGTGAGGCATGGGGGGCAGCCTATAGATCAGGGAAGTGAGTCATGGGGGCAGCCTATAGATCAGGGAAGTGAGGAATTAGGGGGCAACCTATAAATCATGGAAGTGAGGCATGGGGGGCAGCCTTTAGATCAGGGAAGTGAGGCATAGGGGGGCAGCCTACAGATCAGGGAAGCAAGTCATGGGGGGGCAGCCTATAGATCAGGGAAGTGAGAGATGGGGGGATCCACCTACAGATCAGGTAAGTTAGTGATGGGGGATCCACCTACAGATCAGGTAAGTGAGGGATGGGCGGGGAGACAGCCTATAGATCAGGTAAATGAGGGATGGGGGCCGCCTATAGATCAGGGAAGTGAGGGATGGTGGGCAGCCTATAGATCAGGGAAGTGAGAGAAAATGGGATCCACCTACAGATCCGGTAAGTTAGAGATGGGGGGATCCACCTACAGATTAGGTAAGTGAGGGATTGGGGGGAGACAGCCTATAGATCAGGTAAGTGAGGGATGGGGGGGCAACCTTTAGATCAGGTAAGTAAGGGATGGGGGAGACAGCCTACAGGAAGGGTCAGCAAGGAGCAGGAAGGTAAAGTAAGAGAAGATGCAGAAAGGAGAAGGAACAGAAATAAGCAGGAAGGGACATCAAGGAGCTGGAAGGGACAGCAAGGAGATGGAAGGGTCAGCAAGGAGAAGGAAGGGTCAGCAAGGAGCAGGAAGGGTCAGCACGGAGAAGGAAGGGTCAGCACGGAGAAGGAAGGGTCAGCATGGAGCAGGAAGGGGCAGCAAGGATCAGGAAGGGGCAGCAAGGAGCTGGAAAAGGCAGCAAGAAGCACAAATGTAAAGTAGGAGAAGGAGTAGAAATTAGCAAGAAGGTCAGCAAGGAGCAGGAAGGGTCTGCAAGGGGCAGCAAGGAGCACAAAGGTAAAGTAGGAGAAGGAACAGAAATGAGCAGGAAGGGACATCAAGGAGCAGAAAGGGTCAGCAATGAGCTGGAAGGGGCAGAAGGAGCACAAACGTAAAATAGGAGAAGGAGCAGAAATTAGCAGGAAAGGTCAGCAAGGCGCAGGAAGGGTCTGCAAGGAGCAGAAAGGGATCAGAAAGAGAAAGGAGCAGAAGGGGGAGCAAAATAAGCAGACAGTAGCAGAAAGGTAAAGGAACAGAAGGAGCCAAGGAGGAGAGAAGACAGTGTCAGAAGAAAAAGAAGACTGTGTCAAATGAAGGAGAAGAAAAGAAGATTGGAGCAGGAAGGACAAGTGAAGTGAACCCTCCACTTTATTCTGGACACCACATCATAAGGCTTTGGTACCTGGGCCTGGCAGGGAAACTTTGGACCTTCTCATCTCCCCAGGTAAAAAAAAAAATCAGTATTAATGTGTTCACTTTTATTTACTGAGTGTCAGGAGGTGTCAGAAGGAGTGCTGCTGGGTAGGGGTGTCGCTGATTGGCTAGAGCGGTCAGCTTGCACTCTAAGCCAATCAGTAGCTCCCCATTCATAAAAAAAGTAAAACATTTTTATGAACTGGGAACTAGAGATTGGCTTAACCCCTTAAGGACCAAACTTCTGGAATAAAAGGGAATCATGACATGTCACACATGTCATGTGTCCTTAAGGGGTTAAAGCATCAACTGACCACTCTAGCCAATCTGTAGCACCCATGCTTGACGTCAATCTGCACTTCCTGACACTCAGTTTCAGAAGTCGAGTACCACTAAGAGACCTGGAGATCTGGAGCTGGAGGAAGCCTTTTGGGGTTAAACCATTGAGAGTGGTTTAACCCCTTAAAGGAAAGAGAGCACCAAGGGGCTTCCTGGCATCATAGCATTTTCATTTAGATGAAGTTGTTATGGTGACCAGAATGTTCCTTTAATTTGCTTAAAGGAACACTATAGTGTCAGGAATACAAACATGTATTCCTGACACCATAGTTGTGAAAACGCTATTCACCCTGGCTTTATTTGATAATGACTATGCCCCTTCCCTATCATGACACGTGTCAAAAAGGGACCAAACATGGATGTCATTACAATTATGAAACTCCCCATCCTCCGACCGAGTACCTTCCGTTGATGGACACTTCCTAGCCTGCGCCGAGGACCGCAAGCACCGCACCGGACACAACAACCACCGCAGACTCCACAATCGACGTAGAGTAACTGGAGTCTCGCCGTCTTCTGTCCACCCTGGATCAACTTCTGTCCTCCAGAACCATGTGGGGAAGACCTCTCCTCCAGGAGAGCATATCAGGAACAAGCTCTTAAAAGAGCTAAGTGATTAAATCTCAAGGGAGTATGCAGAGCATCACAATCCCCAGTGTGATTATAGCAGTTCCCTCTAATCACGAGACAAGACTACGTGTTGAGGGTCAAGAAGAACTGTTTTAATTAGCACCAAAGAGCTTTCTTTTATGCAGGTTTTCCCTACATAGGACCACCCACAGGGTTTTTCAAAACAACCAATAAAACATTACAACACATACAATAAAGTAAACCACCCCCATTCATCCCAGCAGAAATCCTCCCCTCTGCCTGTGATACAATTATCTCAACACAATAGACTAACTTAATTATGACAGGCAGAAAATATACAGTTTTTACACATACACTGTAACTTTAACCCCTTAAGGACACATGAAATGTGTGACATGTCATGATTCCCTTTTATTCCAGAAGTTTGGTCCTTAAGGGGTTAAAACCACACATCCAATCTTCATAATATTCACCACATATTATTAATCAGCATCCTTTAAATATAAACATACTCAAAAGTCATAAAAATCCGTCCAGTAGATAAAAAGTTAGACGGAAGTCCATTGTGAGTGACCGCAAGCACATTTTCATGCCCAAAACAGTTCCATGGATTTGGGCTGTGCGGTCGGTCTATTTTACACTGAAAAAATAACTAAGTCCCATTCGAACAAGCGTTCGACTCTTCGAACGGGACTTAGTCTCCAGCTGCAGTGTCGAAGTGGAGAAGAAGGTACGGGTCAGCGGTGTTCGTCTAAATATGTAGCCGATTTCAGTTCCATAGATTTGGCGGCACACACCGCTGACTGCATTCGACTGAATTAAAATGGCCGCCGCCATGTGTTCGTTTGTCGAATTGAGGCCACTTCGATTACTTCGGCACTTCGGCTGTATCCGAAGTGCCATATAAAAAGTACCAATCCTTTCCAAAAGAATTTAAAGGGCCAGAAACAGTCTTTTGAAAGTCCATGAGCCAGGGCCATAGTCGCAGGGCAGGAGGCTGGCAAGCAAGCCTCTCCAGGACCAAGTGGCGGAACTTCATCATACATCTCCCCTTTGGGCAGGAGACTAACCAGGCACCTGACCTTCTGTTAGTTAGTCTATCCACCCACCCACAAAAAGCAAGTGCCAGAGTAGCCCACCCACAACAAACAGTTACAAGAGCAGCCCATCCACAACAAACAGTAACTGCCCCTGGGTATTCCTCTGAGGTAACTGGGCAACATGCTGTGGGGTCTGGGCGGGGGCAGAGGCCAGCTGCGCTCTGCCCTGATGCCAGCGCTTCTGCTGGGGTAGCCTGTTGGGGACTTGGCTGGGGAGGGGAGACATCACTTACCCCCTCCTCCTGGTACTCCGGCGATGGTAGCTGGGGAGCGATCCAGCATCCCTGTGGGTCAGGCATAGAGACAATGGTCCCATCTGCGCCATATGGGAGATTGGTAGAATAAGCTGCCGCTGGGGAGAGAGGGTGCTGGCCTCCTCTCCCTGCAGAACACACTGCTGCTGGGGAGAGAGACTGGCTGTCTCCACTCCCTGCATAACACACTGCTGCTGGGGAGAGAGACCGGTTGTCTCCTCTCCCTGGAACTCACTCTGCCGCTGGGGAGCGAGGCCGATTACCTCCACTCCCTGTAGGCAACACTGCCGCTGGGGAGAGGCCGGCTGCCTGTTCTCCCTGCAGAACACACTGCTGCTGGGGACAGAGACCGGTTGTCTCCTCTCCCTGGGGCTCACTCTGCCGCTGGGGTGCAAGGTCGATTACCTCCACTCCCTGAAGGGAACACTGCCGCTGGGGAGAGAGGCCGGCTGCCTGCTCTCCCTGCAGAACACACTGCTGCTGGGGAGAGAGACCGATGTTCTCCTCCCCCTGGGACTCACTCTGCCGGTAGAGAGTGAGACTGATTGCCTCCACTCACTGAAGGGAACACTGCCGCTGGGGAAAGAGGCCGGCTGCCTCCTCTCCCTGCAGGATACACTGCTGCTGGGAAGAGAGACCGGATGTCTCCTCTCCCGGGGACTCCCACTGCCATGGTGGTACCTTTAGGGTATATTGTGACTGACTGGAGCTAAGCAGATACTGGTAATCCTGCTCCAGTTCCCATTCCTGGACGGCCAATTCAATCAGGTCTGGCTCTAGGTCTTCATCCATAGGGAGAATAAGTATGGTTGCTCTGGATTCATATATGTCCAAAGGCCGTGACTCTGCAGCGTCCCCGAACCTTGGTCCGGCAAAGGCGTCCTATAATAGGCCAGGGCCATTGTAATCCTCAACCTCTGGTCTGTCGTACTTAGCCATCCCGGGAACATGCTGAACTGCATACCAATGTAGCGCCTGGTATGCGTCGTCGAGCCACAGTTCCCTCCGTGCCAGAGAATTAAGCTGCATTACCAACTCCCACCTGGGCTGTTCTCCCATCATAGGAATCCATAGGGCCACTCGGGCCTGTAGTCGCTGCTCCTCGCTGGGGAGACGCTCACCTCGCCAACACTGGACACCCTCCAGGTCCCCCCCAGGTCCCCACCCATTGCCGGTGGATGGGGACCCTAATATACGCATGAGCGGCGGGTGGGGACCACAAATAAAGTGACTAGGGGTTCCCACATCTCTTTTCTGGCGCCCTCTCTGCAGTCCAACCTGGTTGCCTCTGATACTGGCTCACCCAATGGGGCCAAGAGGCTCTGTAACCTCCAGTCGAACTCATCCTCCACTTCGAGCGCTGTCCAGGGACTTGCTGGCTCCATATCGCTCCGTAATAATTCTGGTGTCTCCAGGATGCTGCTCCTCACGCTACAAAGCCATCCCACCGCTGCCACCACTGTAACGGAACTCCCCGTACTCCGACCGAGTACCTTCCATTGATGGATGCTTCCTAGCCTGTGCCGAGGATCACAAGCACCGGACACCACAACCACAGCAGACTCCACTAGCATAACTGGAGTCTTGCTGTCTTCTGTCCACCCTGGAGCAGCTTCTGTCCTCCAGGACCATGTGGGGAAGACCTCTCCTCCAGGAGAGCATATCAGGAACAAGCTCTTAAAAGAGCTAAGTGATTAAATCTCAAGGGAGTATGCAGAGCATCACAATCCCCAGTGTGATTATAGCAGTTCCCTCCAATCACGAGACAAGACTACGTGTTGAGGGTCAAGAAGAACCGTTTTAACCCCTTAAGGACCAAACATCTGGAATGAAAGGGAATCATGACATGTCACACATGTCATGTGTCCTTAAGGGGTTAATTAGCACCAAAGGGCTTTCTTTTATGCAGGTTTTCCCTACATAGGACCACCCACAGGGATTTTCAGAACCACCAATAAAACATTACTACACATACAATAAAGTAAACCACCCCCATTCATCCCAGCAGAAAACCCCCCCCCTGTGATACAATTATCTCAACACAATAGAAAAATAGAAACATAGAAACATAGAATGTGACGGCAGATAAGAACCATTCGGCCCATCTAGTCTGCCCAATTTTCTAAATACTTTCATTAGTCCCTGGCCTTATCTTATAGTTAGGATAGCCTTATGCCTATCCCACGTATGCTTAAAATCCTTTACTGTGTTAACCTCTACCCCTTCAGCTGGAAGGCTATTCCATGCATTACCCTCTCAGTAAAGTAATACTTCCAGGTATTATTTTTAAACCTTTGTCCCTCTAATTTAAGACTATGTCCCCTTGTTGTGGTAGTTTTTCTTCTTTTAAATATAGTCTCCTCCTTTACTGTGTTGATTCCCTTTATGTATTTAAATGTTTCTATCATATCCCCCCTGTCTCGTCTTTCCTCCAAGCTATACATGTTAAGATCCTTTAACCTTTCCTGGTAAGTTTTATCCTGCAATCCATGAACCAGTTTAGTATCATGGGAAAATTGCTCTGACCAGCGGAAATGAAGCACACTTTGCTCCTCCGCTGGTCAGAGCTGGTCAAGCGGAGGAATCCTCCATAAGGCAAAGAGTCCCTACTTTGTCTTATGATTTTAAAGAAAACTAAAGTTAATAAAAGGAATGGAACATATCAGCTATGAAGAAAGGTTAACAAATTTAAACCTATTTAGTTTAGAAAAACGTCGCCTGAGAGGGGATATGATAACATTATACAAATATATTCGGGGCCAATACAAACTAGACTTGGGCATTTCAGAAATTTTCGTTTCGTACGAATGTATTCGTACGAAAAATAAAGTAGTTTAGTCAGAACTGAAATTCGTCAATTCTTCCATTCGTTTTCGTACGATATTCGTTAGTATTTTCGTTTCGGATAAACTCGTTCATTCATTCGGCTTGTTCATTTAATTGAACCAAATGAATTCATAACACTATGTTCCCTAATCCCTAAATACCGAATATCTTCAACCGAACTCAGTAAAACCATTCGTTTCAAATGTTGTACATTTCTCTAACAACATGGCATTGAATGCTGTATTTCGTTTAATTTACGCCTAAAACTCCCGAATGTTCAAATATACGAACGCTGCCATTCGCATGAAAATGAATTGGCTCTATTAGTAAACTACCGAACACCACTTACTATAGTCATTCGCATGGCGAATGACATTGCAAATGCAATGCATTGCTTTTGCTTAGTTTTTTTTTTTCAACTTGTATTTTATTGAGATTTTCAGTAGGGGGGTACAGAAGGGAAGAAGGAGGAAAAAAGGGGAACATACATCAAATATATAATCCAGTACAGCATATACATCCAGTGTGATTGCGCAAGGAAACATATTCACAAAAACATAAGTTTACGGCTTTAGGTTCACAAGATCCTACCCTAGTGTCAAGGTGTAATGGTGGTTACAGATTATAGATTAGTTACACAACATGAGTGACTACATATATACCATGGAGGACACCATAGACATTTAGATGATCAGAGGATTATGTGGTTAGGTGGTGAGATGAGTGTACGAAGATTAGTACAACTTTTGGAAGCGTTATGCGTTCAGGAAATAGAGACCGGTAACGGCCGGGGATGATATTCTGGTGTTTGCCGTCATCAACACTACGGCATACTGAGTTAAAGGGAAACTCCAGTGCCAGAAAAACGATCCGTTTTTCTGGCACTGGAGGGTTCCTCTCCCTCCCACCCCCCAATCCCCGGTTACTGAAGGGGTGTAAACCCCTTCAGTGACTTACCTGGGACAGCGGCGATGTCCCTCGCCGCTGTCTCCGCCTCCGCGACGCTCCTCCTAGTGATTACGTCGGCCGGTGGGCGAGACTAATCTCGCTCACCGGCCGAGGAGACCTAATGCGCATGCGCGGAAATGCCGCGCATGCGCATTACGTCTCCCCATAGGAAAGCATTGAAAAATCATTTCAGTGCTTTCCTATGGGGATTTGAGCAACGCTGGAGGTCCTCACACAGCGTGAGGACGTCCAGCGACGCTCTAACACAGGAAACCTGTGCTACAAACTAGGAAGTGATCTCTAGTGGCTGTCTAGTAGACAGCCACTAGAGGTGGAGTTAACCCTGCAATGTAATTATTGCAGTTTATGAAAAACTGCAATAATTACACCTGCAGGGTTAGGAGTAGTGGGAGTTGGCACCCAGACCACTCCAATGAGCAGAAGTGGTCTGGGTGCCTGGAGTGTCCCTTTAAGTTACTGAATTAACCTCTACTAACTCTGTGTCGTTGTTTATATTATATTCTTTCAATATTGATTGTTAATGATTGTTGTTAATAACCTGCATCAGTAATGCTTGGCATAGGGATACCTTCTTACATCTTACTGTGTCAATAGGTCAACTAGTTCAACTATAGGGGTGTCTGTCTATGTTTTTTTGGCTTCAGACATGAGTCATGCTTCCTCTTACAGGTGGTACTGGCAACACAGTATCATTTTAGCAGAGAGTGGGAAAGTAGGAGCCAATTAAATGGGCTTTTACATACTGCCAGACAAAACTGTAAAAAATAAAAGTAAAAACTCAAGGCAGTCCTTCAATGCAAAATCTATCCAGATTTTCTATAGGCCAGCCATTCAGCCATTTTGGAGCTCAGCCAGCCCACCACCCTGTCAGCCATTTTAGGCACTTTCATTGGGACCTTGCCAGAAGTGGTCATGTCCTCCTCCAGCTCCTCAAGTGATCCAGCCATGGATATAGTGGAGGGGGGCATTGGTCACTCTGGCCAGGTGGATGGAGAAGCAAGTGGGAGAAGCAAGAAGAAGCAGAGACAGCCTAGAATGTTAAAAGCAGTATGTCCTGGGAGGAAGAGTAAATATGCTGACAGCTTTGGTGCAGAGGAGAATAAAGTACTGGTAAACAAGCTTTGCCAGTACTACCAATGTATGTTTGGGGGAGCAGCCAAAAAGACAACACGTGCAACGAAAAACAAAATGTGGAGGAAGATTGCGGCAGCGGTGAACACTGTTGGAGGGAACAACCGCACTGAATACGTGGTGAAGAAACGGTAAGTGCACTTATATTCCTAAAAAATAATTTTCTTTGTGCCATGTTTTTTAAAACTTTTTTTTTCCTCCATGTGCTTTTGCTACACCCCCCCACCAGTGGCAGCTATGCTTTTAAGTCTTTTAAAATTGAGGGTTGGGTCACTTAAGCACATAGAGGGAAAGCAACACCATGTGTAGCTCAGCTTTAAAGGAACACTATAGTGACAGGAATACATGTTTGCATTCCTGTCACTATAACTGTGAAAACACAGTTTAACCTCCCTCTCAGCAATGTAACTGTATTTAAAGGGACACTCCAGTGCTTGAAGAACAAACCGTTTTCCTGGCACTGCAGGTCCCCTCTCCCATAGACATAGTATACATAGACGCCGCATTGACCGCTACTGCCTGCTGGCGCTGATGAACGGGCACCGCTCTACTCAAGGTATTGAAGAACACTTGGAAAGTCCATCTGTCATTCTCATTATCCCTGCACTGACAGTCAGTGCAGGGATAATGAAAATGGTAGTACTCAGTCAGTGCAGGGATAATGGGAATGGTAGTACTTAGTCAGTGCAGGGATAATGAGCATGGCAGCACACAAAGTACTACCATTCTCATTATCCCTGCACTGACTGAGTGAATACTACCATTCTCATTATCCCCTACACTGACTGAGTACTACCATCCTCATTATCCCTGCACTGACAGTCAGTGCAGGGATAATGAGAATGACAGAACACAAAGTACTATCATTCTCATTATCCCTGCACTGACAGTCAGTGCATGGATAATGAGAATGAAGGAACACAAAGTACTATCATTCTCATTATCCCTGCACTGACAGTCAGTGCATGGATAATGAGAATGAAGGAACACAAAGTACTATCATTCTCATTATCCCTGCACTGACAGTCAGTGCATGGATAATGAAAATGGTAGTACTCAGTCAGTGCAGGGATAATGGGAATGGTAGTACTTAAGTCAGTGCAGGGATAATGAGAATGGCAGCACACAAAGTACTACCATTCTCATTATCCCTGCACTGACTGAGTACTACCATCCTCATTATCCCTGCACTGACAGTCAGACTCAGCATACATCAAACATAAACACTTACAAAATTCATTTAAATCCCTCCAGTGGATCAAAAGTTAGCTGGAGGTCCCTTTATGACCGACCGCAAGCACAATTTCCTGCCCAAAACAGTTCCATAGATTTGGGCTGTGCGGCCGGTCAATTTCATGCAGAAAAACGACTAAGTCCCATTTCGAACGGGACTTAGTCTCTGCAGCTAAAAGTTCCGTATGGGAGAAGGTAAGGGTCAGCGGTGTTCGTGTATTTACGCATCCGATTTTAGTTCCACAGAATCTTTAGCATACACCGCTGACCGCGTTCGAATGAACAAAGATGGCCGCCGCCACGTGTTCGACTGTCGAATGGCGGCCACCCAGCGGTCGGCAATTAACCTGCAGTAACCTCACAGCCTGGGAGGTAAATTGCCTGCACACTTCCAGTTCTGGGTGGTCTGCCTGTGTGGTACTTGGTTCAGTAAGCCCTATTTACTGAACCAAGTGGGAGAAAGCCAGGAACAAGTTATTTTACAGGTCTGGGGACATAGTCTTAAAGGGACATTGTTCACCAAAGTCACCATATGTCCCCAGACGGCGAGTAGGGGCATATCACCTAAACAAATTTAAAATTACAAGTGACTGGACAGCTATTGCTGCCCAGTCACTAGTGCAATATATGGGGGGTGGGGGGGGGGGGGGGGGTGGCACAGGTAAAATCCTGCTGCCCTTACCTGTGCCAGCCCCCCCCCCCCTCCCTGCAGTAGGGGCATGTCACCTAAACAGCCAGCAGCCAGTGGCTGCTCGCTGTCATTTAAATCAGTATTTTACATAGAAGTGAGTGAGAGCTATGGTAAGAGAGAGTACATGTAACAAAATGTTATAGTAAAACTATAACAATGTTGCAATAAGAAAAAGTAGCTATCTAGATCTAAATAGCTACGTTTTCCACAGTACTCTTACCAGCTCTCTCACTTCTATGTAAGTTTAAATGACAACGAGCAGCCAGTGTCTGCTCGCTGTCATAAAACTAAATATAAATCAATATGGGGGTCAATAGGACCTCCATATTGATAAAAAGGAGGTTAAACTCTCCCCAATGTCCCTACTCGCGGCATGCGAGTAGGGTGGAACCCTAATATAATTGTGGGGGGGACCTAATGTCCCCCCGGTCCCCACCCATTGCCCGCGGGTGGGGAGCTTAAAATAATAATGAGGGGGGGACCTAATGTCCCCCCCAGTTCCCACCTAGTTCCCGCGGGTGGGGACCCTAATTTAATAATGGTGGGGGGGACCTAATGTCACCCCCAGTCCCCACCCATGAGCGGCGGGTGGGGACCCTAATTTAATAATGATGGGGGGGACCTAATGTCCCCCCCGGTCCCAACCCATTGCCGGAGGGTGGGGACCCTAATTTAATAATGATGGGGGTAACCTAATGTCCCCCCCGGTCCCCATCCATGAGCGGCGGGTGGGGACCCTAATTTAATAATGATGGGGGGAGCTAATGTCCCCCCCGGTCCCCACCCATGAGCGGCGGGTGGGGACCCTAATTTAATAATGATGGGGGGACCTAATGTCCCCCCCAGGTCCCCACCCATTGCCGGCGGGTGGGGACCCTAATATAATAATTGTGGGGGGTACCTAATGTCCCCCCCGGTTCCCACGCATGAGCGGCGGGTGGGGACCACAAATAAAGTGACTAGTCACCCCTCCCTCCACCCCCAATAAAAAAAATCCTACCTACCCCCCTCACCCTAATAATAGTGAGGGGGTGGTCAAAAAAACTAACCTGTAAAAAAAATTTCATACTTACCATTTGATGTCTTCTTTTTTCTTTCTTCAGCCCCAAAAAAGGCAGAATAAAAACCCATAATACACGCCGCAACGAACGCAAAAAAATAAATAAAAATAATCCATCTTCACCCATGGAGAGCTCCGCGCAGACTGAGCTCTGCAGGGCGGGGGAAGGCTTATAAAGCCTTGCCCCGCCCTGCAATTAAGCTCAGAGCACTGTGATTGGTCGGTTTAAACCCACCAATCACAGTGCTCTGACAGGTAAATGAAGAGACTGACAGTTTAGTCTCTCCATTTACCTATCACAGCACTCTGATTGGTTGGTTTGGTCCACCAATCAGAGTGCTCTGTATCATTTTAACAGCGTGGGAAAGTTCTTTGGAATTTCCCACGCTGTAAAAAGTGGCTAGCACTCTGATTGGTTAGTTTAAGTCAACCGCTCATGGGTGGGGAGCGGGGGGGACATTAGGTTCCCCCCACAATTGTTATATTAGGGTCCCTACCCGCCGGCAATTGGTGGTGACGGGGGGGACATTAGGTGCCCCCCTTATTATTATTTTAAGGTCCCCACCCGCGGGGACTGGGGGGGACATTAGGTCCCCCCCTCATTGTTATTTTAAGGTCCCCAACCGCGGGCACTGGATAGGGACTGGGGGGGCCACTAGGTCCCCCCCTCATTATTATTTTAAGATCCTCACCCGCGGGCAATGGGTGGGGACTGGGGGGACATTAGGCCCCCCCCACAATTATTTTAGGGTCCCCACCCTGTGGGCAATGGGTGGGGACCGGGGGGACATTAGGTCCCCCCACAATTATGTTTGGGTCCCCACCCTACTCGCATGCCGCGAGTAGGGACATTGGGGAGGGTTTAACCTCCTTTTTATCAATATGCTCGCTGTTTAGGTGACATGCCCCTACTGCAGGGAGGGGGGGGGGGGGGGGCTGGCATAGGTAGGGGCAGCAGCAGGATTTTACCTGTGCCAGCCTCCCCCCCACCCCATTTATTACACTATCACTTGTAATTTTACATTTGTTTAGGCAATAGGGAGGATTTAACCTCCCATTTATTAATATGGGGGTCATAGTGACCCCCATGGATTTTAATGCGGAGGGGGGGTAGTAATAATTTTTTTACAAGGAGGGAGACGATAGAGATGCCGGCTCCCTCCTTGTTTTTTTTTTTTGTTTTTTTTGCATGCGAACACATTTTTAATGATTTTCGGCCGAAAACAAATGGTTTGAAGACGAAATTCGGGATTGACAAATTAAATTTTTATTTAAAACAAAACATGTCTATTTGTCACTCTAAAAAGAGCATGGCAGCATTGTACAGATGAGACCAAAGTGGAGATGTCTGGTCATAATGCACAGCATCACGTTTGGTGAAACCAAACAGCATATCAGCACAAACACCTCATACCAACTGTCAACCATGGTAGTGGGGGAGTGATGATTTGTGTTTGATTTGTAGCCACAAGGCCTGGTAACCTTGCAGTCATTAATTCAACAATGAACTCCTCTGTATACCAAAGTATTCTAGAGTCAAATGTGAGGCCATCTGTACAACAGCTAAAGCATGGCCGTATTTGGGTCATGCAATAGGACAATGATCCCAAGCACACCAGAAAATCTACAGAATGGCTGAAAAAGAAAAGAATCAAGGTGATGCAATGGCCAAGTCAAAGTCCAGGCTTCACCTGACTAAAATGCTGTGAAATAACCTTAAGAGAGCTGTGCATAAACAAATGCCAGCAAACCTCAATGAACTGAAGCAACGTTGTAAAGAAGAGTGGGCCAAAATTCCTCCACAATGATGCGAGAGACTGATAAAGTCATACAGATAATTATTTCTTAAAGTTATCGCTGCTGGTCAGGAGGGAATTGAGCAATGTGGTAGTAGTAATTGGGGATTTATCAGGAGAGTGGAATTGGTCAGCAGGGTGGTAGAGAGAGGCAATTTGGCAGGTGGGTAGCAGAGAGTGAATGTGGCAGAATGGACAAGTACTGAGCATGTGTATGTACCAAACAAATAACAGCTGCTCAGCATTGCAGGCAGAGATGTTATATTACCATTGAGAATTGTTCTTGTATAGTTCTATAGTACTATAGTGCAAGCCATATACAAGAACAATTCTCAAAGTAACAAAGTAACTATAGTACTAAAGTCCCGAACTCAATGTCATCCAGAGCTATGTTTGCATTCAGATGAATCCCCTTGTTCGTGGGATTCAAACTACCAGTCTATCAGTCTCTTCCATAGCTCTGGAGGTCTCAGCAGTGTTTGCTTAGTCGAGTGTCCGATTGATCCATACAGACACACATACAGACACATACATCTCATATTTTCAGCCACCCTCCTGCAGGAGGGTGGCTGGGGCTGACGGGAGTCAGCTCAAGTCAGCTCCCTCTCTCTCTTCCCTGCCTGGCCGTCTCTCCTCCCGCACGTAGTGAGCTGGGAGGAAGTGATCGGCCATCACTTCCTGCCAGAGCAGTATTTAGAACAAAGTTTTCAACCCTACATTGGGTCTTTGTCAAGTGTGATGTGACGTGAGCATCAGATCTGGACTATGGAGCAATGGAAGAAGAGGTCTCCTGGTCTGATAAATCACATTTTCTTTTAAATCAAGTAGATGGCCAGGTATGTTTTGCATTGTTTACCTGGGAAAGAGATGGCAGCAGGATGCACCATGGGAAGAAGGCAGGGCAGTGGAGGAAGTGTTATGCACTTGGCAAAGTTTTGCTGGGAAACCTTCAGTCCTAGCATTCATGGTACTTTGACACATACCACCAAGCTAGACATTGTTGCAGACCACATACAACCCTTCATGGAAATGGTGTTCCCTGATGATAGTGGCCTCTTTCAGCATGATAATGCACCCGGTGTAGTGTTCTATGTTGAAAAAAATAAAAGAATTAAGAAATAATAAGATAGATACTTGGAGTGCCATGCTCACATGTGCCCACTTGCTTGCCCGCGTTGTTTTCAAGTCCTCTTGTGGGGGATCGAACTAACTGCTCCTAAAGGAGCCATAATCACTGGCCGGAGAAGATCCAGGAGCCTCCTGCCTGCAGCTGGACTGTCAGCAAGGCAGACAGCGGCTGCAGGGGTTCCCTACCCGGGAGCTACGAGTCCGGGCTAGTGGCTGCCCAAAAAGCGCTCTCTCCAGTGCTAACTATGTGGAGATATCCACCGGACAGATGCGAGCCCCAGCAGAATCCCTGGAACTGTGAGACTGTGTAGTCCGTGCCAGCAAATAGGAGAAGGGCTACCATTCAAATTGGTTTTGCGCCCTTTTTCTGGATTGGCCGGTGAAACAACTCCCCTCTCTGAGCACCAATTGGTGCAAGTTGGTTTCCTGCCCTTTCTTCTGATAGGCCAGCGTGAGTTAAAGGCCTTAGCTCCGAACGCCTCCCCTCCCAGAGCGCTGATTGGTCTCTGCTTTGTTTAGGCACAAAGTTTGAATTTTCCAGCAATTCCGTGGACTGTTTTCAGGTATGTACAGAGCCCCAAGCCCAGACTTTACACAATGATTTCTCAGGCTCTGTACATCCGATAACCCAGTTATTTGGAGGGATCCTAGCTGGGACAGGGATGTATGTTTCATGTGTGTGCCCCATTTCCTTCCTGGGGCGCAGAGCCCCTAAGTTTTCCCCAATTGTATGTGATTGAGCTGAATAGGATGGAGACCCCCTGTGGGGGTCAGTGTATAGATTAAGTTGTACCAATAAAGCATTGTCAGTACAAATACAAGAAATACACAAAATAAGGGAAAAGGGCGCTAAACACAAAATACTACAACTGGTGCAGCTTAAAAACACCTCGGTGTACAGTCACTTATTACACCAAATGAAAGATATAGTGAACAGAAAAAAAAAAGGTGAAAGCGCACAAACAGGGAGATAATAAATCCTGTCAATAGGTTATAGAGTGAAATTAAAATCTTGTATAGGTCCTATTTTCAGCAACAGACAGTAACTGTGGACCCTATATATAATATATACAAGAAAACAACATAGTCTATTTACAATATGTGGAGAATAAAAAAGGTTCACTCACACTTTCCAGAGCCACATAAGTTAGGCTCTGGACTGTAGAGGTATTTCATCCACCAAGGAATACACTCGATCTTATCCTCCTCTTAGATGTTTGTAATAAGTTTTTCTTAGCAGGAACTCAGGAACCAGGTAAGGTGAAGTGTTAAAATAAACATTTATTTGGTATAAAATAAATGTATTTGGTATAAAGACCCTGGAGGGTCGAAACGCGTTGTGCTAGCTGCTGTGTCAGCAGTTTCTGCTTTTATTATTTTATACCAAATAAATGTTTATTTTAACACTTCATCTTACCTGGTTCCTGAGTTCCTGCTAAGAAAAACTTATTACAAACATCTAAGAGGAGGATCAGATCCAGTGTATCCCTTGGTGGATGAAATACCTTTACAGTCCAGAGCCTAACTTATGTGGCTCTGGAAAGTGTGAGTGAACCTTTTTTATTCTCCACATATTGTAAATAGGTTTCAACAGTATACACTATGTTGTTTTCTTGTATATATTATATATAGGGTCCACAGTTACTATCTGTTGCTGAAAATAGGACCTATACAAGATTTTAAAGGTAAAATATTCCACTGTTTGTGCGCTTTCACCTTTTTTTTTTTCTGTTCAAAGCATTGTCAGTGTTGTACTGCCAGAGCTGTGTCTTGTCCAGTTAGTGGAGGGAATGGAGGTCTGTTTAATTTGATTATTCCGGAGTGGCTGAAGGAAGGAATTAGCGGAGGTAACCGGTCTCCTTCCACATGGCCAGGTCTGCCCTTGCCGGAGGATCTAGACGATCAATGTGATTATCTGGCAACCCAGGTAATAAACACAATAACCTAGAAATAAATGATCTACCCTGAGGAATTATGCGCATTGCGAAGTTCAACGAACCTAACAAAGATTGTAGGTCCTTATGGGTGTAAGTTCCCTGTTGAAGGAACCTGTCTATCTCTTCGCGTATGCGCCCGAGCTTGTCCTCGGGGAGACTCGACTGCATTGTGTCGGAATCCAGCGATATTCCTAGGAAATCGAGTCTGGTGGTAGGTTCGGTTGTTTTGTCCAGTGACAGCGGGACGCCTAATGTAGTGAATAGTGCTATGGTGCTCTTCAGACTGATGGGAGTGTAGTTTTTATCTTCTACGAACAAGAAGTCGTCTAAATAATGTATAACCGTGGGGCACCTAGCGACATTGAGGAGGAGCCAACAGAGAGTTTCTGCAAACGTATCAAATATTTTTGGGCTACTCTTAGCCCCGAAAGTCAGCCTGGTCGCAAAATAATATTTCTCTCTCCACTTGACCCGTGAACATGCCATAATGAAGGATGAATGGGCAGCAACTTGAAGGCATTAGCGATATCGGTCTTACTGTGCCACGCGGTCTTACCTGCCCTCAAGATTGCTTGAATGGCATTATCCACGGTGGCATAGTGAAGAGAGAATTCAGTTGATGGAATGAGTGAGTTTAAGCTTGGGTTTGCAGACGAATGAGGAGCAGACAAATCGATGATTAGACGTTTTTTATTGGAGTATTTACTTGTGGCTATTCCGATAGGATTAGTTTGCCAGGAGGTGAAAGCCTTTATCTATTTCTTTACCAATCAATACATCTACTGTATGTGGGTCGTTTTTTGCTGAAAGGAGGTTTGGACATTCCAGTGTCCCTGTAGGGAGTGACACCAACCCCGTGTGAAAACCTTGTGAGAACCCAAGTAACAAGTATTCTACCAAGTGAGGGGATGGGTGCGATTCCAAGTAGAATTCCAGATTATTTATATTTACCTCGGTTAGTCATTTTTTTGGATTCAATTTGGATGGGCACATAGTTTTTGCATGTGCTCTAAAGCATACGGAACAGACATGTAGTAATCTGCAGGCGCTATAGCTACAAGCCCCTGCATTACAATTGTTACATATTTGGGCTTTGCCTAAATAGACGATAGGATGACCGAGCTTGTCTTTTTGACTGCGCTGATCGGTCTTGCTAGCTGCACCTGAGATGTTAGAATTGGAGGGTTCGGCCTCTGTGGGGCATAAGTTGGAGGTATGAGAGGTGGAAGAGCATACTGCACAGGATGGAGGCACTAAGCCCGCAAAATGCCTGCAAAAGAGTTCCGTGTCCAAGAGACTCCAGTCAGTGCAGACATTAAACTGGGCGAAGGTAGCGGCTGCCTTTGCTGACACAGATTTGTGAAAATTCTAGAACATGAACTCCCCGTACTTGTGACCTAAGTCTACCACCTTATGTAAATACAAGTCTAATTCCTCCCGGCGCTGTGGATAAACTGAGCATACAACATCTCTGTAAATACTGAAGGCTAGGACAAATTCCGGTATTGTGAGTTTTTTATTAAGTCTGGGGTCTCTAGCCTTCATAATGACAGCCAAATCTCCATAGCTGTATACTTTGTTTTCCACCATGTCCTGAGAGGCAATTAGCAAAGACACCAAATTCACATCTTTCCCATCTAAAATGTCCTTACGGAGGGCTGGAGGGACCATGTGTGCTGGGGTTATGACTTGTGTATTAGAGAGGGAGGAGAATGGCGAGACTGGGGGCCTACCCTGTAAGACGCCAAATGTGGGTGCTTGAAGTGAACCCATGGGAGGAGGGCCCGTGACAGTGGAGTTAGCGTTCTCCAATTTGATTAGTCTATCGTTGATAGATTGCAAAGATGACAGGATGGTGTTTAGTGTCCCTTGTATGTCTGGGCTATGCCCTTGCGAGCTGGTACCCAGCCCTGGATCCTCTGGGTGAGCTGTGAGGAGCTTGAAAAGTTCAGCTTTCCTTGCAGTCGCTGGGAAAGGAATACCCCTACGGCGTAATTCCGCTGATAACTTTGGGATTGTCCAGGACCTTAAAGAGCCTGGCGTGGATGGTTCTTGGAATTCCCCGGGGGTACCCACTCTAACAGGGGTGGTAGGCCTAGCGGGTGTGCTAGGGGGAGAAGACTCTTCGCGTGTATTTGCTTCTTGCGACATACTGGGGAGACAGGGAAAAACAAACAACAACAACAATAGCCTGGTTAATGAGATATTGTTGAGTATAATTAGAACTGGCTGGCTAACTAGTGCCAAAGCGAAAAGCTCTCTACCCCGTGACAGGTGAGGCCCTACTAATTGCCAAGCGGCAGGTGAGAGGCTCTACCTATGATTTGGGCGTAGGTCTCGAGCCACTAGCGTGGTGGCGGGGTGTCGGCCTCTCGGTGACTGTAAAAGATTAAAACGTGTGGCCGTGACAGGTGAGGCCCTGACTATAAACCCAATACGTGGGCGAATGCGAGGCTCTAACTATAGTTTGGGCCGAGGGCCGAAATCTCCGTGTTGAGATTGGGGAGTTGGCCTCGCGGGACCAGCTATTGTACAATTAAGGCCAGCGCCTAGCCCTATACAGCCAGTTCTGTGTCCCTGTACGGGGGCTTGATGAATGGGGTAATGTTACGTACGTAGTGAAACCGAAGCGAGGTTCGAGTGAGGAAATTCTGTAAGAGACCTATTACCCAAGATAGAGAGGAGGGAGAAGAGGGTGAAGGGGTCAGAGAGTGATCAGAGGGAGAAGAAAAAAAATGTTTGTTTTTTTTTCTTTTTAATGACAACGTAGAAGAACGACACCATAGGCCCTGAGTGTTGTGCAGGAACCAAGAGAGAGAGCAAAAAAAAAAAACGCTCAATTCCTATATAAGGAGAACCTTGAGTTTTGGTGATTAGCGTGGCCTTGATAGAGAAGGAAAGAGAGAGAGAGAGAGAGAGAGAGAAAGAGAGAAGAAAAACGGTGAAAGAATGAAAACGATGTTGAAGGAGTTAAGGACGTTTGTTGTGAAACAAAATTGAAGAAAACGTATTACGAGTCGAGTGAAGCCGTGGCCTGACGAGGCAAGGCAGGAATCAAGCCCCCGTGAATTAATACCCCTTGCAGTGATTGCGTAGCCTTGTATAGGCAGCAATGACTAGAATTGATTAGTACCTGATAATTTGTGAAGATTCAGCGGAGCTATAACCAGGTTGTAGCGAAATGCTCTTGCGACACCTGAAATGAAGGTAGCACATAACAGGAGAAAAGAAACTTGAGCGATGCTCATATATGAGCGTCCTGTTCCAAACCAATGCACAAAAGTCCTAACCGTGTGTTTAAAAAGAGTATCAATACCGTCTAACTTGAAATACAACTAAATTAAAAACATACGACTGAACCCAATATTAGCAAAATTAAAAAAAAAAAAAATATTATGATTACCCAAAATATATAGCCAGTTCACTGAATTATGACACACAGGCACCAACCAGTATATAACAGATAAGCAACACATAAAAGCCAGGACCAGGAAACAGTATCACTAAAATAGTCATGGGGAATACCCAGGTTTCCCTTCTCACTAAGTTCACTCTGTACAGTATAAAGCAACAATGTTACTAGTTAAATGTTGGACTTGGGTAAATGTACAACAAATACCCATGCTTATGGCAGTGTTTTATCAAGGTTCCTCGTTTAAACGCTGAGGAAGGGACAAAACGACAGTTGCAAGTGGCAGGATGCCATGTAAGTGTAAGAGGGGGGAAAAGAAAAAGAAAATCGAACGGCGGGAATAGCCCGAACGCGGCTAAACCCGCCGATTACCTGGTGTTCGGTAGGTTAGTTTTGCGGCGGTGTTGCTTGACGGCAAGCAGTAAACAAGCGACGGGACCGGAAGCGTGCTGTCGGGAGCCGGATATCCGGTTTGTACGAGGAGTGAACAGCGTACGATACGGCAAAGGTAAGGAGAGAGGAGTGGCGTTTTATAGGAACGCTTAACTCCTCCCACAAATACAGGCCTGCGGCCTTAAACATGTATTTGTTCTGTTTGTGGTATCTCTCCTTTATCCCAATTATTATTTTTACAGAAAATGCATTTTTTTCCCCTCCTGTATAACCTGTTCTGTGTTTACAGAAGACGCAAAATAGGTTTCAACTTGTTGATTTTCAAATAATAATTTTTGCTTGGCTCCTATAGTGCAGGTTTAAGCTAGCGGGAGACGGGATGGGCGCCACCGCAACCAGAGCACTCGTGCTTAAACCGGCACGCGTACCCCACTTACAGTGACTGCCGTTAAACTTCCAAATATATAAATAAACAAATATATTTGGGGCCAGTACAAACCATTATCTGGAAATCTATTCATAAACAGGGCAATGCATATCACACATTTAGGCTGGAAGAAAGGAGATTTCATCTAAGGCAAAGAAAAGGTTTTTTTACAGTAAGAGCAATAAGGATATGGAATTCTCTGCCTGAAGAGGTGGTTTTATCAGAGTCCATACAGATGTTTAACCCCTTAACACCGCAGCCAAATGTACAAGTTGTGAACGAAACAAAACGTAAACAAAACCTGGCATTTGCGCTATATGTCTGTCCAACCGTAATTCACCTCTTTCATATTAAATGCACCCCCCCTTATTATATATCATTTTATTCAGGGGAAACAGGGCTTTCATTTAATATCAAATATTTAGCTATGAAACATAATTTAATATGAAAAAAATGGGAGAAAATAAGATTTTTTTTGATTTTTTTAGTTCTTCATGACATTTTAACTGTCAATGTCATAATACTGTTTGCTTTTACTGCAATAAAATACACATATTTGTATTCAGCAAAGTCTCACGTGTAAAACAGTACCCCCTATGTACAGGTTTTATGGTGTTTTGGGAAGTTACAGGGTCAAATATAGCGTGTTACATTTGAAATTGAAATTCGCCAGATTGGTTACGTTGCCTTTGAGACTGTATAGTAGCCCAGGAAATAAATTTACACCCATAATGGCATACCATTTGCAATAGTAGACGACCCAAGGTATTGCAAATAAGCGATGTCCAGTCTTTTTTAGTAGCCATTTGGTCACAAACACTGGCCAAAGTTAGCGTTTGTATTTGTTTGTGTGTGAAAAATGCAAAAAACGCCAATTTTGGCCAGTGTTTGTGACTAAGTGGCTACTAAAAAAGACTGGACATACCCCATTTGCAATACCTTTGGTTGTCTACTATTGCAAATGGTATGCCATCATAGGGGTAATTTTCATTCTTGGGCTACCATAGGGTCATAAAGGCAACGTAAGCAATCTGGCGAATTTTAATGTGAAAAAAATTAAACACAAGCCTTATATTTGACGCTGTAATTTTTGAAACCACCATAAAACCTGTACATGAGGGGTACTGTTGTACTCAGGAGACTTCGCTGAACACAAATATTTGTGTTTCAAAACAGTAAAAAGTATTCTAGCAATAATATCGTCCCTGTAAGTGCTGTTTGTGCGTGAAAAATGCAAAAAACGTCACTTTTACTGGCGATATCATGGTTGTAATACATTTTACTGTTTTGAAACACTAATATTTGTGTTCAGCGAAGTCTCCCGAGTAAAACAGTACCCCCCATGTACAGGTTTTATGGTGTCTTGGAAAGTTATAGGGTTAAATATAGTGCTAGCAAATTAAATTCCCTATACTTTCGGCATGGGTGGTCAGGCAGGTCCCGCTAATTGTAATTAATTAGGATACCTAATTATGTAAAATTATTACATAAATATATGTGTAGAATTAATATATGTATATATATACATATGTGTATATATACGTATATATATATATTTTTTTTTTTAATATTTTTATTTATATATAGGTATATATATAGTGATATATACGTATATATTTATGTATATAGATATATATATTATTTCGTTATAAGTGTATTTTGATATAAATATATATATATTAATATCAGAATACAGTTAGAACGAAATAAAACACATCTATATATTTTTTAATATTTTATTTTTAATTATTTTTTTTATTTAATTTTTTTACGTATTTACATATTAATTTTTTTTATATTATTTATAAATATATATATAACAATAATTATATATATATTTAATCAGTATCAGTCTACGTGTAATTTGATATTAATATATATATATAATTATATATATATTAATATTAAAATACACCTAGACGGTGTATGTGTATGTGTGTATATGTGTATATATATACTTAGATCATATATATATAATACATATATATGATCTAAGTATATAATTTTTTTTTTTTACACTGTTTTAACATTTTATTATTTTATTTTCAGCCAGCAGGGGGACCAACTGTCATTACAGTTGGTCCCCCTGCTGGCAATGCAGCAGGCAGCTATACCGGCCATGTGATTGTGAGGTCCTCGCAAGGACCTCACTCTCACATGGCCGGGAGGCACCGGAGGAGGAAGATGTGCCGCGGGGGGGCTCCCTGGGAGTCCCCCGAACCGCGATCGCCGGCGTGGGACCGCCAGCGACCGGGTAAGTTACTAAAAACCGGAGGGCGTACTATTACGTCCGGCGGCGTTTAGAGCCGCTTTTAAAAGGACGTAATAGTACGCCCTCCGGACTTAAAGGGTTAAACTGCAATTGGATAAATACTTGCAAAAACGTAACATACAGGGATATAATTTCTAATTAGTGGGGTAATAGCTGCTTGATCCAATGAGACATCTGACTGCTATTTTGGGGTCAAGAAGGAATTTTTACTAGTTTGTTGCTAAATTGGAAGCGCTTCAGACTGGGTTTTTTGTCTTCTTTTGGATGAACAGCAAAAACATATGTGAGGAAGGCTGAACTTGATGGACGCAAGTCTCTTTTTAGCTATGTAACTATGTAATAGACACAGGCCCTCCTTTCTCCTATATTGTCTTTCTGCCTTTGACAGTCTAGTGACCCCTAACTGCATATGTTCGGGTTCAGACTGTACAGAGAGGTTAGGAACAACAGGTCTGGAGAAACGAGGTGCCAATGACACAGCCATACGTCTGGTTCTATTTCTGGTAGTTTCCATGGTTCTAAGTCTGTTATCAATCCTCCTGACAAATGTGATAAACTGATTTAACCTTTTAGGTAGATCTTTGGCAATTTCATCAAGAATTGCATTGGATAATGCTTCTTTAAATGCAGAGATTAAACCACTTTTAGTACAGTCTACCTCAGAAACCAAGGTGCGAAATTCTATGGCATAATCTGAGATAGACCGGTTCCCTTGTTTGATACACATTAGGGCAGTGGAAGCGTTATCCTGACTGCCCAATGGTTCAAATGTAAATTTGAATTCCGCAAGGAATTCCTTGTTGTTGTATGCAATACTCTTATTACTCTCCCATAATGGATTGGCCCAAGCTAAGGTTTTACCTTTTAGTTGGTTCATTAGGTAACCAATCTTAGCTCTATCTGAGGAAAAAGATCCCGGTGAGGCCTCAACGTGGTACTCAATTTGATTCAGAAATCCTCGGCATTCTTGAATATTACCATCGCGGGGGATGAGATAGGGAGATAGTAGGTGCCTTATGTACTATAGGTGTAGGTACTTTAGGCGGAGGTGACATAGTAAGAGAAACCTCAGACTGTAGATGTGCTGTTCGGGTAAGAAGCGTATTGAAAGCCTGGGCAAATTGATCCATATGGTGATCATTCTCCTCTAGCTTTCTCTCACAAGCTTCTATGTTCTGACACAATTCTGCAGGATCTATGGCCATGTCGTAATGTCAGGATACTAGTTGATCCAGCCCGCAGAATTGTATCACAGGACTTAAGGTAAAGTCTTACCGGGCTTTAGAATGGCCGAACTTAACGTACCAGAGAATAGTCAGGATACATGCCGAGGTCAGGGACACAGAGGGAGACACAACAATGAGGGAAAAGCCGAAAGTCAAGGATACCAGAATACAGGGAAGTAAAAACGAACACTAAGCCAAAAAACAGAAATAAACGCTCAGGAAGACTCTCTCGGATAACCTACTAAGGGAAACCATGACAGGGCAACAAAGAAAAGGGGAAAAAAAGAGTTTAAATAAGACTCCGTCAGATCCGATTGGCCGTACCCGGCCTTTGACCCCAGAACGTGCGTGCACGTCCTTTGCGTGAAGTCACATGCACGTTGAGGTCGTCAATACCGTGTGGGGACGTAGGATTACAAATGGGAATGGACCCGCAGCGGCCGGCGCCCTTCAACATGCCGCAGGAGTCAGATATACCGGTACAGGGCTGCTGAGTAGCACCTCCGTCAATGCCAGAAAGGCATCTGTCCTCACAGACACCACAAGGTGAGGATGAAGATGTGACACCTGGAAATCAAACACACAATCTGACATACATTGTACGTTAGATTGTGTGTGTGTGTGTGTGTGTGATATTACACATGGTGTGTGGGTGTCAGGGAGCCGCATTAAATGTGTAGCAGCCTTCCGGATCCACTTAGGATGTCTGCGGTCACCCGGCTATTTCACCGCCTCAATAGGCAGGTATACCTTTGGGCTGCTGCATGGTTGACTTAGGGCACACCGGCCCAAAGGTATGCAGGTCAAACAGGACATTTCCTGGTGTACTGGTGAGCCAGTCCGGCCTTCGTAGCAGGACATTATAGCTTTCGGAATACATGTTTATATTCCTAGTGCTGTAGTGTTTAACCCCTTAAGGACACATGACATGTGTGACATGTCATGATTCCCTTTTATTCCAGAAGTTTGGTCCTTAAGGGGTTAAGCTGCAAAGTTAAACCCTTGCAAGACATAAGTAAATTGCTAAAGCTTCAGTGTCAAGGTTCCATTAATCTTTCTTTGCTCCTTGAATCCATTCAACAAATTATTGTCATGATTTGCTACATAGCATCACTAGACCAATAATATTAAAGGCAATCACCCCTGTCCCCAAAGCTCCCAGTAGAGTTAATGCATCTGTTTCAGAGCTGTCCATTTATTCTAATTTCCTGGACTTTAGTTTCAAGTAATATACTCACAATTGTGCCTCTGTTATCCTCTGTTATATACCATCTGGGGATCTATATGTTTGCAATTTGAAAATGTGCACCATTACAGATTAACAATTATTATTGTGTCTCATGTAATTGAAGCTAGAAGTGCTTAGCCCATGGGGCAGGACTCAAATTTGGGTCCCGATGCCTTTTTCAATGGGTTTTCATTGAATGGAATTGGCACATTAAATGTGTCAATCCCCAGACAACTGTTTTTAATAGTTACTCCAATGGCTATTGGAGGGAATGCCTGCCTGCCACGTCAAGGCAAACCTCGTAGGTGGGTCCTACACTGACCTGTCGCCTTGTTTGCTGATGTGTACTGTGGTCGTTACTGCCGCCCAGGAGTAATGTGAGTTTGAGCGCAGGACTTGTTTTTTTTTTTTTTTTTTTTTATTTGTATTCACTTTTTGTATCACACAGCTATGTTACAATGCTGCCGCCCATCCCATGTGTTCCCTATTAAGGGTTAATAAGGTGGATATAAAACATACCCCTCTCTGTCTCATTAGAGATATCTTTGCCAGAAGCTCAAGGAAGCAAGGTAACAGGTCAGTGTAGGACCCACCTACGGGGTTTATCTTGACGTGGCAGGCGGGCATTCCCTCCAATGGCCATTGAAGTAACTAAATAACCACCATTTGTTTAACCCCTTAAGGACTGGACTTTTTTTGCGATGTTGTACATTTGCGACCAGGCATCTTTTTACACTTTTGTGGTGTTTGTGTTTAGCTGTAATTTTCCGCTCTCTCATTTACTGTTCATATACAAATTATATATTGTTTTTTTCAGGACAAAAGGGGCTTTCTTTACATACCATTATTTATATAATCTCATGTAATTTAATTTTTAAAAAATGAAAAAATATGATGAAAAATTGAAAAAAATACATGTTTTTTGACTTTTATGTGAAAAATCTTTTATTCATCTACAAAAGTGAATGAAAAAAACTGCTAAATAGATTCCAAATTTTGTCCTGAGTTTAAAAATACCCAGTGTTTACATGCTTTTTGCTATTTTTTTGCATGTTATAGGGCTATAAGTACAAGTAGGATATTGCGGTTTCAAAACATATATTTTTTAAAATGTATCAATAGTGACATTGTAACACTATTATCTGTCATAAATCGCTGAATAACACCCCACATGTACATATTTTTTTTAAAGTAGACAACCCAGGGTATTCAATATGGGGTATGTCCAGACTTTTTTAGTAGCCACTTAGTCGCAAACACTGGCCAAAGTTAGCGTTCATATTTGTTTGTGTGTGAAAAAAGTAAAAAACTAAATTGAACGCTAATTTTGGCCAGTGTTTGTGACCAAGTGGTTACTAAAAAAGACTGGTCATACCCCATTTGCAATACCTTGGGTTGTCTTCTTTCGCAAATGGTATGCCATCATGGGGGTAATTCTCATTCCTGGGCTACCATACGCTCTCAAAGGCAACGTAACCAACCTGGCCATTTTCAATGTAAAAATATTTGACCCATATATTTGACCCTGTAACTTTCAAAAACGCTATAAAACCTGTACATGGGGGGTACTGTTATACTCAGGAGACTTTGCTGAACACAAATATTAGTGTTTCAAAACTGGAAAATGTATCACAACAATTATATCATCAGTAAACGTGCTGTTTATGTGTGAAAAATGCAAAAAAAGTCACTTTCACTGACAATATCATCGCTGTGATATGTTTTACTGTTTTGAATCACTAATATTTGTGTTCAGCAAAGTCTCCCGAGTAAAACAGTACCCCCCATGTACAGGTTTTAGGGTGTCGTAGAACGTTACAGGGTAAAATACAGTGCTAGCAAATTAAATTCTCTAGACTTTTGGCCTGGGTTGGCAGGCAGGTCCCTTAAATTGCAATCAATAAAATAACTTAATTATGTAAAAATATTACATAAATACGCACGTAGAATTTAAATATATATGCATATTTATATATTTGAAGTCTACGTGTATATTTATATAATTATTTATGTCATTTTGTATGTGGACATATGAATAGTTCGTATTCTTTTTATTTATTTATATATACATAGATATATATACAATTTCATTCTAAGTGTGTTTTGATATAAATATATATATTAATATCAAAATACAGTTAGAATAACATTTCGTATAGATATATAATTTTTTTTTAATTTTTATTATTATTTTTAATTTTTTTAATTTAATTTAAATTATTTATTATTCGTATTTTATAATAATATATATATACAATATATATATAGTTATTATATATATTATATATATACGTGTGTAAATTAATTATAAGTGTATTTTTATATTAATATATGTACATATTAATATAAAAATACACTTAGCATGGCATTATATATATGATATATAGACATATATTATATAGGTATAATATATGTCTATATATCATATATATATACACATATATAATAATATTTTTTTTTTATTACCTTTCACTTTAAATTTTTTTATGATTTTACAGTTGCAGGGAGACTGCCTGTCAGCACAGACAGTCCCCCTGCAGGCAGAGTCTAGGACACCTATTGTGACCATGTGGTCGCCCTGTTGGGCGATCACATGGCCCCAGGGGTCCTAATCCGCCATGGGGAGACTGTCTGGGCTGCAGGCAGTCTCCCCACAACGGGAGCAACGCCGATCGCCGCCGGGGGAACGACGGCGATCGGGTAAGTACATTTTAAATTTAGGACGGTTCAGGACCGTCGTCGGTCGGCAACGCAAAAATGCCGATGACGGTCCTGAACCGTCTTGCGTCCTTAAGGGGTTAAATATACATAGGAATTTAGGAGAGGGCGCAGGTAACTTTTTTTATTTGGTTTGTACTGTATGTATTGGGGCTGATGTGTACTATGGTTGTTGCTGCCGCCCAGAAGTGATGGGAGTTTGATCGCAGGACTTGTTTTTTTTGTAACTGCCTTTAATAAACTGTTAATTGTCACTACCTTAACTGTTGCTATAGAGACCCATTTGTCATTGGGGTAATTATAAATCTTAAAATGTAAAATGCATACTAATATATGCTTTAAGTTAAGGTAATATACTTTGGATCTCTGCTAAATGATTAAGAACTGCAACCTAGAACTACCCTCATTTTCAATGCATGTTATATCTATATAAAGCTCAAGTGACATCTACCATAATGGTGATTTAGCAAAGGTTTTTTAGATATTTCAGCACACAGCAGCCATTTTATGCAAGAAAAGACATGCACATCCATACAGCACAGCGTATATGGCCATGGGGAGCACTGACAGAATAGATGACCCTAACACACAGAGAATAGGTAAACAGGATCTAATTTGGAAGCAGAGAGTACATATTGTGACAGAATCCTCCCTTACCTTGGTACTTTGAGTGGACTGCAGGTTAACTTCCTTCGCACTGACTATGGGCCCTGACCTGAATTGGGTACTGTTTTCGGGAGGCGGGTACTTGGGACCATTTGGACTGCCTTCCCTCTTCGTTTGGGTTTGCAGATGTGGTGACATTTGCTATGTGGAAGCAGCTGAAGGTTGGGATATCCTTGTTTTAAAAGGGTATTCTTTCAGGCTCTCCATTGTCCTCTGTTGGTGGAAACTACATTGATTTGCATAATTACAATATGCTTATTAGGAGATTCCATAAAACTGAACAGTTGTATATGTATATCTCTGGTTTCCCGTAGTTTGTAATTATGTTATATATTTGAGGAATTATTATGTTGCTTGTTTTTCACATTATGTATTTTGCTTTTATTTTTATAGTTTTCACCATGTGCTTAAGGGGTAGTTGGCAAAGGCTAGTCCTAGTTCAAAAATAAAGTATTGTATGCTATATCTTTTTGGAACGGTGTGTCCTGTGCCTAAATTGTTCAGGGATCCCAGAAACAGAATCTTCGGACCTGTTGGTTGGCTGCATGGTTCCCGTAGCATGAGACAAAATCATTAGTGTGGTTTATTCCCAGATGATGAAAACCACAACAAGGCACCTACTACTCAGAAAAGGGTAAAATATGTAGGGTGCACTAAAACAAGATTGGATAGCATCACTGCCAGGTGCCAAATCACACAATCAGGGTGTGACTAGGAATGGCCAGCACAAAGTGTCCCTTATGTACAGCGTTGCAGAATTTGTTGGCGCTGTATAAATATTAATAATAATTATGACCTAATAAAGTATTATTATAATAGTGTATTGGTTTGCAGTGTCTTCTGATTTTAAGCATGCCTACACTACATGTGAGGTTGCCATGGTTACCTGGCAAATTCACAGCCTCTGTGACATGTGCAGCACATCGAATAGCCCGATCTGGAGAGGAGAAGATTCCCAGACTTTAAGGCTGCAATGCATTCAAAAGTCTGCAAATGCTGCACAGCAGCCATACGTATAACAAACACTTTCATTCATGACGTAAAACTGTCAATATTCTGCTGAAAAGCAGAATTGTACATTATCAGCTTTTGTGTGACTGAAGCTTATTGTGCCTGAAAGGGTATAATGGAAGCTAAAATTGTTCTCTTGTATCAACTAATGCAAATAAAACATAGACTATACGAATTGTGGAGGAGCTTGGAGGTCATCCTCCTCCCTAGACATTGAGGACAGTGGACCCTCAGGAATGGCCAAGACTTAGGCTAGCCATCTGTTTAAAATGGTTTGGACTTTCTATATTGTGTGTTTGGACCTTAGATAAATGGATTGGAACCTCCATCCTTGTTGTTTTTCCAGAATACATTTGCATTACATAAACAAGCATATATTGCTTTGGTAATGGACACACCTTATTTGAATGTTTTTGATTCTCCACACATGCATTCCTGGTGTGAGCCCTTTTCAGTTGTTTCCACATAGCAAATGTCACCACATCAGATCCTGAGGAGGCAGGCTGAAAGCTAGCCAGGAAAAGGGGTTAAAATCAGGGCCTTCAGTGAGCTAAGGGGTGGAGCCCTGGGAAGAGGTGGTGTCACTATATATAGGTGGCCATTTTCTGTAAGGGGCTCAGCCATCCTAATAATCTCAGCTTGGAACAGTCTCCCTGTGCTGCTGCCAGAGCTTGTTTTTGGCCAGAGCTTTCATGGATATCGATAAGGTCCTGGCTGCTCTTCGGGCTGAGGTATGCGGGGTGCAGCTGCAGGCACAGCTTGTTCGCCTGCAGGCTGCTGCCGCGGGGGCCGCCTCTGCTCCCTCCAGTATTGGGGGGAGGGCAGCAGTGGGCCTCGATTCCCCCAGGCAGCCGGCTCAGCATGAGAGGAGCTGCAGTCCCACCTCACGTGGCCGCGGGTCCGTGGGGGCGATGCCGGGTGCGGCCTCTACGGTTCCTGTCTCTCCACCGCGGGCCAGCAGGAGGTCTGCAGTGGCCTGCACAGCGTTCCAGACTTCCCAGCACGTGTCCCGCTCATTGGTCAGACGGAGTGCCCTATCCATGTTGGGGGGCTGGGGTTGCCAAGCACACCGGGGGGTGCCCCTTCACTGGTTTCTAGTGTGTCAGGTAGCCCCCATGCTTCCCCTTCTGTCTCCCCTGGGCCTACTGGGCATTCCTGTTCTGTCTTGCCCACCTGGAGTGGGCCTGTGGTTGCTGGGGAGGGGTTGGAGTCTCACCTGTTTTACCGTTGCACCAGGCTTTCTCACAGACCTCCACGGCAACTGGAATGTCTCCATTGGATGTTACAGCTTCGGCCCAGCGGGTTCCGTCTAGCTCGGCTCTGCTGCTCCATTCCACACCTGGACCACCTAGTGAGTACCTTTCCACTACCGGGAATGGTGGGATGGGGGGTGGGTGGGGTGCAGGCACTACTTCATTGGCGGAGTGGTCTAGTTTAGTGGATAGTATGAGGGGGTTGCTTCGCTGCAACCTACGTCTTTAGATGTGCAAATGCAGGCCGGCTGGGTCCCTGGACCAGGAGAAGTTCCGTTACCGGAAAACCCCGAAGATGTTTGTTTGGCAACTAGATAAGGGCTTTCTTTTTTCTATTTTGTTCCCAGGACTTAGTGTGGAACGCATTTCGGGTTTATGGGGGTTTAAGTTGGTGGTGCTACGACGAGCAATTTCTGCAGTGGAGGGTGGTTCGTCCGTCTACAGGGTGGGACCAAATTGACATTGAGCTGTGGATGTTGATTATGACGTGCCCGGTCTTCCATCAGGAAGGCTTGTTGTCCTTTCTCTGGGGGGCTGCTGCGGGGAGTTCCTCACCCATGTCGGCCACTCCGCGGCGCCTTGGAGCTATTGGCAGTTTAACAACAGCCACTGCAAGTGGGTGACCAGCTGTAAATTTAAACACGAGTGCTCAGTGTGTGGAGGCAGTCATTTGGCAGCAAAATGCTTCAAGCGGGGTAGACCAGGGGACAAGAGAGAAGCCGTGGGACCTAAAGGGGAAGATGCCAGTGGACACCGGTGCCATGCGCCCATGGCTAAGCCTCTATAAGAACCAGGAGGCGACTGCGCTCCTACTCGAGGGATTCGGGGCAGGTTTCTTTATTCCTCATCGGAAGAGGGAGGCCTTGGGCCCCCGTCGCAATCTGCGGTCGGTGGGGGTTCTCCCTGGTGTGGTGAGGACAAAACTGGAAAAGGAAGTGGCCTTGGGGCGCATAGAGGGGCCGTTCCGTGCTCTGCCGTTCTCGCACTTACGGGTTTCACATCTAGGGGTTGTGCCTAAGAAGGAGCCGGGGAAGTTTAGGCTTATCCACAATCTGTCCTACCCCCCGGGAGTTCCGTGAATGGTGACATTGACAAGGAGTTTTGCCGGGTCTCATATGCCTCGTGCGATGTAGCGGTGCGCATGGTCAAGACTGTAGGCCCGGGAACCCTCATGGCCAAGGCTGAAACCGTGTCAGCCTTTCGTTTACTCCCGGTTCACCCAGGGTGTCACCACCTTCTGGGTTGCTACTTCAATAGTAAGTACTACGTGGACCTTTGCTTGCCCATAGGGTGCTCGATCTCCTGTTTTTACTTTGAATGTTTTAGTACGTTCCTGGAGTGAGGGAGGAGTCGGGGTGTGACTCCATCCTCCACTATTTGGATGATTTCCTCTGCGTTGGGCCCGCGGGGTCACCCATAAGTTCCCATGTGCTGCGCTCCTTGGAATTGGTCAGCCCAACGTCGTGTTTGAGTTTCCTGGTGATAGAAATTTACTCCGTCGCTCAGGAATATCGCCTACCGGCGGAGAAGGTGGTGGAATTGTGGGCGCTGGGGTCTCCGAAAAATTCCTTTGCAGTCGCTGCTGGGAAAATTGCACTTTGCATGCTGGATAATGCTCATGGGGCGGGTGTTTAACAGGAGGCTGGCTGCGGCCTCGTCAGGGGCGTCACAGCCGCACCATTTTGTGCGGCTCACTCGTCCCTTGCGGGACGACCTTGCAGTATAGGATGTGTTCTTGGAAGGGTTTAATGGGAGGGCATATTGGCAGGTCTCCTAAGTATCTAACAGCGAACTGAACCTGTTCACAGATGTAGCAAGGTCTGTTGGTTTTGGGAGCGGTGGAGGGGCCCTCATTGGTGCTCAGCCCGGTGGCCGGAGGCATCGCGCGCTGGGGGTCTGACCAAGAACCTCACGTTTCTGGAACTGTTCCCTAATGTGGTAGTAGCGGTGGAGCTCAAGGGGAACCTTGTGAGGTTACAGTTTAACATTTCGTGTAGGGCGATTCATCTCCCGGGGGTGTCTAATGTAATGGCCGATGCCCTCTCTCGTTTTCAGTGGCGGGAGTTCAGGGCGGCGGCGCAGTCGGTTCCAGTGCCCTGCGGAATTGTGGTGCTGGAATTATGGTGCCTGTGATTGCTCACTGTTAAAAAAAACCAAAAACATTCCCTCCTCCTGAGCCCCCACCCGCAACGCGCGAGTGGGGGCTTTTAAACTAAAGGGGGGACCTATTGCCCCCCCCCGGCCCCCACCCCTGAGCGGCAGGTGGAGGCCCTAAATACCAATAGGGGGGACCTATTGTCCCTCCCGTCCATCACCCCTGAGCGGCGGGTGGGGGCCCTAAATGACAATAAGGGGGGGACTTGCTGTCCTCCCCCCGGCCCCCACCCTTGAGCGGTGGGGGAAATAAACAAAAATCTGGGGGGAGGGGACCTAATGTCCGGCCGCCACCCCTGAGCGGTGGGTGGGGGCCATAAATAAAAATTTGGGGGGGAACCTACTGACCTTCCCCCCCGACCCCCACCCCTGAGCGGCGGGTGGGGGCCCTAAATAACAATAAGGGGGATCCACTGTCCTCCCCGCCCCCACCCCTGAGCGGTGGGTGGGGGCCCTAAATAAAAATTTAACCCCCCCAGATGACAAGGGGTCCCCAAACCCCTAGTCATCCCCCTCCCCCCCAAAAAATAACCCCTACCTACCCCCCTCATTCTGAAAATAATGAGGGGGGACCCTTATCTAAATACCTGTAAAAAAAAAATGTACCTATGGAGGGCTTCGCGCGGACTGAGCTCTGCAGGGCCTTGGAAGGCTTAAAAAGCCTTGCCCCTCCCTGCAATTAGAGCACTCTGATTGGTGACTTTAAGCCATCCAATCAGAGTGCTCTGACAGGTAAATGAAGAGACTGACAGGTAAGTCTCTACATTTACCTGTCACAGCACTCTGGTTGGCTTGAAATCCACCAATCAGAGTGCTCTGTGTAATTTTACACAGCATGGGAAAGTTCTTTGGAATTTTCCCATGCTGTGTAATTTGACTCATAACACTCTGATTGGTTACTTAATCCACCAGAGTGCTTTGTGTCATTTTACACAGCGTGGGAAAATTCCAAAGAACTTTCCCACGCTGTGCAAAATGACAGAGCACTCTGATTGGCTGGATTTCAAGCTAACCAATCAGTGTTCTCTGTGTCATTTTACACAGCGTGGGAAAATTCCAAAGAACATTATTTTTAGGATGAAGGGGGGGTTTCAATTTTTATTTAGGGCTCCCACCCGCCGCGCAGGGGTGGGGGCCGAGGGGGAGGACAGTAGGTCCCCCCTTATTATTATTTAGGGCCCCCACCCACCGCGCAGGGGTGGGGGCTGGGAGGGGAGGACAAAAGGTCCCCCCCTTATTGTTATTTAGGGTCCCCACCCGCCGCGCAGGGGTGGGGGCTTGGGGGGAGGACAGTAGATTCCCCCCCCCCCACATTCTTATTTATGGCCCCCACCTGTCGCACTGGGGTGGGGGCAATAGGTTTTTGTTGTTGTTTTTTTACAGTGAGCAGTCACTGGCTGCTCACTGTGTACTAGACACGCGGTATAGTGAGTAGGGGCTGAATTTACTAATACTAAGTAATCTTTACTTAGTATTAGTAAATTTGGCTGAAAGACCAATTTAGGTCTTTCAGCCTTTTGGTAGATAACTCCCTAATTCCCACGGTATTAGGGAGCTATCTACTAAGCGGCTGCTTATTTTATGTATGTTATGTTATTTTAAGTGATTTCCCTATCCACATTTGTTTGCAGGGCACTACTACTGTCCTACTCTTACCCCCATTTTACTTCCTTTTGCAGCCCTCAAGCTCTTTCCAGGACTTTTTAGAGGCATTTTTGTGCCCAAAAGTTCGGGTCCCCATTGACTTCAATAGGGTTCTGGGTCAAATTCGGGCTCAAGTTCGAGCCCAAACCCGGACTTTTTTTCAAAGTTCGGCCAAAGCCACCAGACCCGAGCATCCAGGTGTCCGCTCAACTCTACCCAGAAGGTTATTTTTTTTATTCTAATACATTTTGGTTATTTGCTTGATCTTCATCTTGCATCTACTGTACTTCAGCGTTCCATTACCCTTCAAATTGACACTTAGCTACATTTTACCTGGAGCTAGTTATAAATAGGGTCCTAAATAAGGTGTGCGCTTTATTTTTGAATTTTATATTTTTGTTGTGCAAAGTGGTACATATGATTGTCAAGCGCCACAACAGCGTATGTATAGAGTTAAACAGGTTTAACATTGGCACGTGTGTTTTCACATTTGTATGTATAAACAAGTTGATAGAAACATTCTTAACATAACTGATGGGTTATTGCTATGTAGTTTAGTATGTATGTGGAGTAAGAGTACGTTGCCACAAATTAATGCAGCGTTGTACAAGCTAGAGCATACATATCTGCGTGGGAAACAAGGTAGGGGATTCCAAAACAAGAGGCATCAGACATGAAGATTAGTAAATAAAGTGGATGGATTACATATATGTACTATATATCCACAGCATCTAGGGATGTTATAGCTGTACACTGTTTTTGGTGAGGTTAGGTAAAGCAAGATGGGTCAGCTTTAGGTAACATAATTGGTGTGATTACTCAAGGTTAATTTTAGGGATCGACCGATATTGATTTTTTAGAGCCGATACCGATACCGATAATCTGTGAACTTTCAGGCCGATAGCTGATAACTTGCAGATATTCTGTACATTTACCATTTTTTTTTAAATAAACTATTTCTAAAGGTAAATGCACAAAATATACATGCCACATGTAGTGGATGCAGTGTGTTTAGACAGGGGAGCTGTGTGTGTTTGGTGGATGCAGTGTGTATTTGTGTAGTGTGTATATAATGACTGCAGGGTGTGTTTGTGTAGTGTGTATAGTGAATGCAGTGAGTGTTTGTGTAGTGTGTGTGTATATATAGTGAATGCAGAGTGTGTGTTTGTGTAGTGTGTGTATAGTGAATGCAGTGTGTGTAGTGTGCGTAAAATGAAGGCAGTGCGTGTGTGTAGTGTGCGTAAAATGAAGGCAGTGTGTGTTTGTAGTGTGTGTATATAATGAATGCAGAGTGTTTGTGTAGTGTGTGTGTGTATAATGCAGTGTGTGTGTGTGTGTTTGTATAGTGTGTATATAATGAATGCAGAGTGTGTGTTTGTGTAGTGTGTATAGAATGCAGAGTGTGTGTTTGTGTAGTGTGTATAGAATGCAGAGTGTGTGTGTTTGTGGCAAGTTTTCATGCCGGTTGCAGAAGTCTCCACATACAGCAGCAGCATGTCCTCTGTTCTCGTGATCCGCGAGTTGCTGTGGCATCAATAATAGTAGTAGGATGTCCAATAGTTATGAAAAAGTCCCTTGATCTGTCAACTGAGGAACCAGCACTGAGTGTATCCGGTGTCAGAACCCATTCATGGCTACGGGTACAGGGGCCATTGAAGGGACTGGTTTGTCCCGAGCGCGCAGCCCATCAGTCTTGGATTGAGCAGGACGCCCAGCAGTCGTGGAAGCAGTAATACTTGCCCAGCACAGCCGAACGACATGAATGGGTTCTGATACCGGATACACTCAGTGCTGGTTCCTCAGTTGACAGATCAAGGGACTTTTTCATAACTATTGGACATCCTACTACTATTATTGATGGATTATTGGAAGCTTGGGATTGCAATCTTCAATTGGTGAGATCCAACCAACTTTTTCTTTTTTCTACCCTTTTTTTCATTACATATACATTGAACTATTTATTATCCAAATTTTTGCCAATATTTTTTTTTATATATTATTTTTGTGATTTTGATTTTTTCTTTTTCTTTTGGTGCTGTTATCTTTTTTTATATTTTACATTTCTCATTTTTTCTTGTTTTTCTACAGTTTTTATTTATTTTTTGCATTTTTGAGAAGCTTATGGATCATTCCTAATACAAAGAATTATTCAGGGGGCGGGGCCTGAGCTTCATGGCGGCTAGACGTGCCTCGTGAGAGCTCCGAGCACAATCTTCTTTCCTAGCCGAAATTACTGCACTCCAGCCAGCCAGGAACCGCACAAACGATTGCAGCTTGATCACACTTACCTCCGGAGCCAACCGAGGTACCCCGGGTCTGCAGCCCATGGGTGCACGGCGCGTCCGCCGAGGACATCGGGAGTGAGGCCTAGCAGTATCGCCGGACGGGTGAGGCGGCCGATCCCCCGCTCTACGCGACCTAGTGCCCTCCTAAGACTGAACAGAGCCCTGTTCCCCCCCCCAGGACCGGTGGGGGTTATCCCGGTCCACCCTAGCCTGCACCAGGGACCACGCAACTCAGCAACGAGCTCTCACCTGCTCTTTCACTTTGCATGAAGATCTGGGCCTGATTCTTGGGGCTCCATTCTGACCGGAGCTTCCAACTACCACTCTCCTCACGCCTGAATGGCCTCCAGGAAGACCAAGCGATTGCTACACGGCTACCAACCACGGGAATCGGATGAGGATGAAACTATCCCTGCGCCCTGGGGTCGGCTCGGGAGGCGACGGCGAGCACACACCTGCACCCCATGGAACATGTGATTAAGAACTTGCTAAACTAGACTCAATTCCCCCCCAAAACGGGACATGTATACCCTACGGTGGTGATTGGCCTGACATTTCAATACACAATAAATCTATCTCCCGATCCAGAAGCGCCCCTAAGTGAAACGCCGCAGGCAAGACTCAAGTAGCAGCAAAGGGCATCGGCTAAGAGGACTAACTCGGTGCCTCATGAGCGGGCACGCCACCAAGGGGACAGTAAGCAGCCACCAGTTGGTCCAGTCAGTCCCCACATTGAGGGACACTACGAGACTCTCACTTACCTGAACGTGCCTATATGCAAATGCCTATTTTATTGTTATGTCTAGCCACTCTCACTACTCACATGCTCGCACTACTAGTTACACTACAACACCGTTTTTTCATGCAACAGTGAGTTACCTAATGCACCTACATATACTCCCACAAATTTTATCGCTGTTGATAAAAGCAAAGGTTAAAAGCAACTGTTATATGCCTTGTTATATGGATAGGCTTTCTGAGTTCACACATAACAGCAACCGAAGCGAATACAGCTGGGCACAAACTAGCATGCACCTAAACGTTTAGACCTAACTAGTTACCATAACCAGACAAGCAACGACAAACGTAGATTGATTTTGTTTTCTCATTTGCCTTACACTTGTTTAATTAATTTACCGCTGACGATACACTTGCACTGTTCATAGCTACTCTCACAATTGTTATTTAATGCGGTTTAGTATCTCTCTGAAAAAGCTTGCTTAATATAAAATGAGGCTGCCATTCGTAGGAGATGTACTGTTGTGTTAACGTGTTCCCATCCTGTACAACTACTGTGCATCCCCTCTTCTTTATTTTGTATCCCATTCATTTCCTGCCTCAATAAAAGAAAGATTGAAAAAAAAAAAAAAAAAAAAAGAATTATTCAGTCGTGGATCCACCTGAAAATACCTATGAACTGTCGAACTCCATTCATATTATGTACATAGATTGTAAATATTGTACATACTCTGGAATGTATATACGATGAAATTTGTAAAATTTATAAGGATATCATCAGATTGCTTACCCATGAATTTATTTATAGAATCTGTATAATAAATTAACTTTTCCTTTTTTTGCATATATATCAATTGACTCTCAACTCCTTTTTACAAAACCTTGATATTGAGTGCGGTATTGAATTTATTGATATTTTTTGTAATATTTCTGAAAATACTACCTTGGAGGTCCTTTTCTTTAGCTTACTTCCTAGTTCTTTAGGACCTTTTTAATTTTCCTCTGACTTTGTCATTGGTACCAATATGGACCATGACAGCTGGATCACCCCCAGCCCCTCCCAATAATCCCTCCACTCTGTCAGCAACATGCCGGATCCGAGCACCCGGGAGACAGCAAACTGTCTAGTTGAGATGATCAGAGTGGCAGATTACCCTATCTACTCTCTTAATAATAGCGTTCCCTACCACCACAATCTGTCTATACTCATACAAAGTGGCATGACAAACATGAAAAATGCAATACATCAACTACAAACCTCCCAGCAAAGTCTATCACTGAAAATGTCCACTCATGAAGACCACGCCCGATGCAACCACATAAAAATCCGTGGGATACCCGCTGAAATACATGCAGACGAACTACCACATTACATTAGGGAGACTCCTCGCCACCATCTTGCCACCGGCAGTCAGCCGGAAAATCGTATTGCATGGCCTGTACCGACTACCAGCTATTCCCATTGTACCTGCTACAGCTAACAGGGATGTCATCCTGCACTGTCATCTCTCATGTTTGGAACCACGTTATGTCCGCAACCCGAGGCAAAACTCCTCTCACCTTTGAAAACGCCCAGTTATCATTCTTTCAGGACTTACCCTAAGCCACATATCAGTGGCGCAAATCGCTGAATCACCTTACAAGCCACCTATGCACAACAGGAGTGTCTTACCGCTGGGGAGCACAGAGATCCCTGTTAATCACCCACAACAGAATCACCCACAATATATCCTCTGACACAGAGATACCCGTGCTTCTAGTTAAGATGGGACTACCAGAATTACCTGCCAACCTACACCAACAGGCACAGCCTAGGATCTGGCACACAGCCAATACCGCACAGTTCATCCCACGATCAACGGATTGCACAAGCCCAACGTCCTGACTGGGACCGTCAAAGCCGGATCGGGTAATCTGGGTCTGAGCTCCCAGGCAGACCCCAGGATCGCGACCGCAGTCGGGGGAACTGTGGGGACCAGGTAAGTATAAAGGACGGCGGGGATGTTCTATGCCGCGTGCCGGCGTTTAGGACCGTCCCAAAAAGGATGTCATAGAACGCCCACCGTCCTTAAGGGGTTAATACAGCCACTGGATTCTCTTATAACTAGGCTTCTGTGTCTTAATACAGCCACTGTGTTCACTTATTCCTAGGCCTTTGTGATGCCTCTTAACATAGAAGCAGGATTTTTTTTTATTCTTAGGCCCCTCTTATGCCTTTTTATTACCAGGCTTCTGTGTCTTTTAATTTAGCCACTGGATCCACTTATTCCTAGGCCTCTGTTATGCCTCCTAATATAGCATCTGGATGTTCTTATTCCTGGGCCTATATGGTGTTTAATACAGCCACAGGCAGGGCCGGTGCTAGGATTTTTAGTTACACAGGCGAAGATGCATTTTGGCGCCCCCAACCATCATTAAAAAAAAAAAAAATGCATCTTCACCTGTGTGTCTTTCCTCCCAAGCCACAGGCACACAGGCATCATTTTTCAGTCACACAGTCAGTCATACAGGTACACTGTCATACAAAGACAGCAATAATCATACAGAGACATACAGACACATACAGGCAGAGATATACATGCATACAGAGACATGCAGGCATATAAAGACATACATGCATACAGAGGCATACCGTCATACAGACACATACAGACAGGCATACAGAAACATACATACAAAGACATTCAGGCACATACATACAGACATACAGGCATAAAGAAACATACATACAGAGACATACAGGCATGCAGACACATGCATACAAAGACATACACACATACAGATACATGCATGCATACAGAGACATAACGTCATACAGACACATACATATAGACAGGCATACAGACACATACATACATACAGAGGCATACCGTCATACAGACACATACATACATACAGAGGCATACCGTCATACAGACACATACATACATACAGAGGCATACCGTCATACAGACACATACAGAAACATGCATACAAAGACATACAGGCATACAGAGACACACAGACACACACATACGTACATACAGACATAAAGGCATACAGTTATATACAGACATTCAGAGACAAACATACATCCAGTTACATACATGCATACAGAGACATACAGAAACATACGTACAAGACATACAGGCATACGGACACATACATACAGAGGCATACCGTCATACAGATACATGCAGACAGGCATACAGAAAAATACATACACACACACACACACACACATACTCGAACACACACACACACATACTCACATGCGCACACACACACTGACATACACACTCACACACACCGACAGACACACTGACTCACACACAAACTTGAACTGGTTCAGGAACGACCTCTGAGGAACTCTGAGATGCCATTGCGCCCACCTGACTAGTCCTATAGAAGAGGTCAGATTGCCCAGAAGTTGCGAGTATGTTCTTGCTGTTCACACGAAGGTACAGAATCTTGTAGACGAAGCTTAAAATTCTCTGTATCCTTTCCTGTGAAAGGTAGAGTTCCGGAGTGTGTCGAAGTTTGCCCCCAGAAACTTAATCTTTTAGGATGGAATGAGGCTGCTTTTTTGTAGATTCACTAACCAGCCGAATCGCTGAAGTTCTGATTGCACAAATTCTCTGTGTAGCACCGCCATCTCGACGTTTGGTGCTACCAGCAGTAGGTCGTCCAGGTAATGGAACAGAGAGACTCCCTAAATCCTCAATCTTTCTATAAGAACGACCAATACCTTTGAAAAGGTTCTGGGTGCTGTGCTCAGGCCAAATAGACGTGCTCTGAATTGGAAGTGGTCTTCTCCTATAGCAAATCGGAGAAAACGCTGATGTTCCTTGGCTATCGGGATGTGATAATAGGCGTCCCGTAGGTCGATGGATATGAGCCAATCTGCCCTCCGGACAGCTGGGGAGATGGATCTTATAGACTCCATCTTGAAGGATCTGATTAGAAGTCTCCTGTTGATTCTCCGCAGGTCCAGAATAGGTCTCCACTTGTCCTTGTCTTTCTTGACTAAGAACAGAGGTGAATAGTGACCCTGGAATCGTTCCTCTTCTGGCACTGAAACGATGACCCTTTGGGACCTGAGGTTCCGAACATAATCTCCCAGAGCCCTGCTTCTGGCCTCGTCCTTGGGCAGACCTGTGGGAATGAAGAAGTTGCCCCTGGGTTTTCTGAGGAATTCCAATCTGTAACTTCTTTGGATTATTGCTTTGACCCATGCATCTTGTATGTCCTGTGCCCAAACCTTCCAGAAGAGGGAAAGTCAGAAGTTCTTGCCTCCACGAAAGGAAGGGTTTCTACCTCGGGAGGAACGTGAAGCATATGTTTGGCCCCCACGCCAATTATTACTCCTGTTGAACTCTCTAACTGGTTGGTAGCTACGAGCATCCCAAAAAAATTGATCCCTCAGAGGTCGCTTATCTGACCAAGAGGAGCCTGGTCTCCTGGTTCTTTTCTCTTGGGGTAAAAAGACCTTACACCCTTCAGCTGCTTTTTTAATGGATTTCTCTAGGCTCTTTCCAAATAGAAGCTCGCCTTTAAAAGGTATGGAACATAAATTGGCCTTGGAAAAGGAATCCGCACCCCAATAACGCAACCATAAAGCTCTCCTAGCTGCTACCGAGAGGGCTATAGTGTGGGAGAAGATCCTGGTGATATCCAGGGCAGCTCGAGCGACAAATTCAGTAGCTATCCGAAGGTCATAGTATCCCTGAGGTCTGTTCTCTTAATTCCTCTTTCCACATCTGTATCCAGGTCTTTTATCCAACCTTTTCATGGCTCTGGACACTGCCGTAAGACAAACAGCTGGATGGCATCCAGTTCTTCCCGCCGAATATATCGTGGAAAGATCAGAATCCAATTTTTTATCCATTGGTAGACTAGTTCTCCTAGCTATCCTAGAGATGGTAGCATCAACTTTTGGAGGTGTCGTCCATTTCTTTGAAGCTTTCTCCTCCAAAGGGTAAAGCCTGGATAGCCTGCCCTGAAACGGAACCTTTTTATCAGGTTTTTCCCATTCTGCGGTAACCACCTCCTTAATGGCTCTGTGAAGAGGGAAGGCAGGCTTCTGCTTCCTAAGATCCGCAAAATGTTTATCAGAAACTTCAGGTTTAGGAAGATCTTCCGGTAATTCAAGGGTCTTTCTTACTTTCAGGATGAGCTTATCCACCGTCTTGGCATCTAGATATTCCGACAAGACCTCTTCCTCGTTCTCACTAGAATAAACCTGAAACTCTTCAGCCGACTCCTGGTATTCTGAGACTGATGATTCTGAGGATACCAGTCTCTGTCTTGGTCTTTTCATGGATCGCTTACTTGCCTCCATGGCCTCTGAGATGCCCTGAGCCACCTCCTGTCTGATCCAAGTCAGGATATCTGGTGACCGAGTGGGTGTTAAGGTTGCTGGAGTGGCCACTTTCTGAAAACCGTTTAAGCACAGCTGTTTGCCTTCCAATGCCTTCCCAGCACAGGGGTCTGACTTCTGTCTCCTCATTCGTGGGGGAGATGATATAGACTGTTCTCCATTACTAAAAGTAATATAAGGAACTGTTAGTGGATGTAGAGTAAAAACCTCATTAACGTAATATACATATAAAATATATATGGAATCCTACTCACCTGGATTCTCCCGAACAGGGTAAGGGGTTCCTACTAGTAGAGCTCCTAATGGGCTAACTACAATCAAGAATTTAAATAATTCTCTTGGAATAAACAAAACAAAATATCACAATAAAGGGATAAATGTTTATCAGAAATACACCAACCTGTGGCAAAGAATAGAAAGGATCCAAGAGTCTTAGCTTTTCTTTTAGTTAATACAATCCAAGTTGTACAATAACTGAATCCACAACAACCTCTTTCGAGTTCCAGCTACTTTTAAATAGTACCTGCTATTCACTAACCTGTTCCTGGCGTTTTCTGTAAATTACCTGTGATTTTCGGGTTTTGCCCATAGTAAAGATGGCCGCCGCGACCTTACCCAGACTGCATTCAGGCGCCAAGCGAACCGAGAGCATTGCGCATGTGCGAGCGTCCTCTCCAAGCTCCTGACCTGGGAGAACCGAGGAAGGAAAGCCAGGGACCCTAAATGTATATAGGACGACTCCTAAAGGTCTCAGGCAGCGCAGGAGTGTCCTGGTAAGAAATAAAAACGGGTAAAAGGGGAAGAAATATGGGATTGTAGGAATCGATTATATATTATACAATGTACAATTTATAGCACACTGTAAAGGAAATGGTGAAAGGAGTAGAGTACTTAAAATTATAGAGGGAGCTAAAAAGCTCCCTTCCTAAGGGCTGTAAGGACAGGAAAAAGACTGAGGGTCTCTTCTCTGGATCCTCCTTTCATAAGAATTTGTTTAATCCTGTCCTATTGGCTGTAAGGGGAGGAGCTAACCCATGTGTATATGCTGCCATGATTAGCCAGGATTCATTTATTATATATATATATATATATAAATATATATACACACACGTATGTATACATATATATATTATACACACAGATTCTACATATATATTTAACTATTAACTACATAATTATTTGATTTTATTCATTATAATTTGAGGGACCTGTCTGACAACCCAGGCAGACAGTCCAGAGAATTTAATTGGCAAGCCTTATATTTAAACCCGTAACTTTCCAAAACACCATAAAACCTGTACATGGGGGGGTATTGTTATACTCGGGAGACTTCACTGAACACAATTATGAATTAAAACCGTAAAACTGATCACGACGATGAAATCATCAGTAAAAGTACAGTGTTTGTGTAAAAAAAAAATGCAAAAAACTAAAATGAAAGCTAACTTTGGCAAGTGTTTGTGATTACCCATTTTGAAAACCCTGGGTTGTCTAAATTTTTCAAATTGTATGTCATGGCGGAGTTAATGTTCATTTCTGGGCTGCCATATCTTCTCAAAGGCAACATAGCCAATCTGGCAAATAGCAATTAGCAAAAACAGAAATTGGCAAATCTTATGTTTGACCCTATAACTTTCCAAATCACCATAAAACCTGTACTTGAGGGGTACTGTTGTACTCGTGAGACATTACTCTACACAAATATGAGTGTTGTAGAGCAGTAAAATGCATTATACTGATAATATAATCGGTGAAATGGCAGTTTATCTGTGAAAAAATGCAAAACAACTTATATAAATGCTAATTTTGACCAGGGTTTGTGACTAAGTGGCTACTAAAAAAGAGTGGACATGCCCCATTTTGAATAACGTGGGTTGTCTACTTTTACAAATGGTATGCCATGATGGGGTTAATTTGTATTCCTGGGATGCCAAATGGTCTCAAACGCAACATAGGCAAACATGGAAAAAAACTACATTTGACCCCTGTAAGCTTGCAAAAACCCATAAAACCTTTACATTGGGGGCACTTTTGTACTCAGGAGATGTTGCTGAACACATATTGGTGTGTTCTTTGTCAGTAACACATAACAGCAATTCATGCCTAAAGTATAATGTGAGAGAAAAATAACACAAAAAACTGACTACCCAAAGGTTCAACAAAGACTGGTGGTAGAATTAGTGCAGGGAAAGTGTTAAAATACCACCATTTGAAATACCCTAGGGTGTCTACTTTTAAAAAAAATATATGATTTGATGGGGGTAAATTACATTGGACAGCTTCAAAAATGTTCCAAATAGGACATGGGTGCATGAAAATTCCAAGTTGGAAAACTGGAATACGCACCTGTACATGGGTGGTATCACTGTACTCGGGAGATGGGGTGTTCTTGGCAGTAACCCTTAAAGTTCTCAGTACATGTATTCTTAAATTGTTATGTGTGTCAAAAAAATCACCAGTTATTAGTTTTTTTTTATTTGGCATAGAATGGAGGTAAAATGGTTGCATAAAACAGTCAAAATATCCCAAGTTTAATACCTTAGGTTGTCTTTTTTTTTTTTTTTTAAATATATATATAACACTATACAAATAGGATGACGCAAGTAGCATCAAAAATATAATAAAACAAAAATGGGAATGTTATTTATGCAGCAGCCCAATCTAATAAGCCCTAGGGATACAACTCAGAAAAACAGTATAATTATAAAAAGATTGGTGCGCATAAAAACAATAAATATTTCAAAACCCACTGATGATACTTATGTGAAATGCTCAGACCCCACACACACACGTGACACTGGGTGATGAATATTACATAAAGTGATAGTAAAGAAGTAGTGAGACAAACACGTATGTGCCAAATTAAGTACCACTCTCCACTATAGGGCTCTGGGGGGATCAGACCCTGGGATCCAATGGATACACTTGCAGCCAGACACAAGGTAACAAAATTTATTAAGAATTCCTTAAAAACAATGTAGCACAAATATGTTGGGTAGCCAGATAGCTCACTAGCATGCAGTCATTGAACAGTCCGACATGCAGTGCCCTATAGTGGAGAGTGGTACATTAACCACTCCAATCTTGTAAGTCTCCAATTCTGAGCATTTTTTTTATCAATTGTGATTTTACTTTACATATTGCACTAGTTTTTTATGTCTATATACACCCTGTTCCAAATTATTATGCAAATTCTATTTAAGTGTCACAAAGATTAAATATTTTGTTTTTCAGTTTAACTCATGGATGGCATTGTGTCTCAGGGCTCTTTTGATCACTGAAAACAATCTCAGACACCAGTGATAATTAGATTGCCAGGTGAGCCCAATTTAAGAAAAAACTACTAAAGAAGGGTGTTCCACATTATTAAGCAGAGCACCATTTTCATGCAGTATGGGGAAGAAAAAGCATCTCTCTGCTGCCGAAAAGAGTGAAATAGTTCAATGCCTTGGACGAGGTATGAAAACATAAGATATTTCACGAAAACTTAAGCGTGATCATCGCACTAGTAAGAGATTTGTGCCTGATTCAGAGCACAGACGGGTTTGTGCAGATAAAGGCACATTGAGGAATATTTCTGCCAGATCCATGCATCGGATCAAGAGAGCAGCTGCTAAAATACCATCACATAGCAGCAAACAGATATTTGAAGCTGCTAGTGCCTCCGGAGTTCCACGGACATCAAGGTGTAGAGTCCTCCAGAGTCTTGCAACTGTGCATAAACCTTCTATTCGGCCACCACTAACCAATGCTCACAAGCAGAAACGGCTGCATTGGGCAGAAAAATACATGAAGACTAATTTTCAAACAGTCCTTTTCACTGATGAGTGCTGTGCAACCCTGGATGGTCCAGATGGATGGAGTAGTGGGTGGTTGGAGGACGGCCACCCTGTTCCAACAAGGCTGCGACGTCAGCAAGGCGGTGGTGGAGTCATGTTTGCCGGAATCATGGGAAGAGAGCTGGTCAGCCCCTTTAGGGCCCCTGAAGGTGTAAAGATGACCTCTGCAAAGTATGTGGAGTTTCTGACTGCCCACTTTCTTCCCTGGTACTGAAGGAAGAACTATGCTTTCCGTAATAAAATCATCTTCATGCATGACAATGCACCATCTCATGCTGCAAAGAATACCTCTGTATCAATGGCTGCTATGGGGATAAAAGGAGAAAAGGTCATGGTGTGGACTCCATCCTCCCCATACCTCAATCCTATTGAGAACCTTTGGAGCATCCTCAAGCAAAAAATATATGAGGGTGGGAGGTTTACATCCAAACAGCAGCTCTGGGAGGCTATTCTGACATCTTGCAAACAAATTCAAGCAGAAACTGTCCAAAAACTCACAAGTTCAATGGATGGAAGACTGCTATCAAATAAGGGACCCTATGTTAAAATGTAACGTGACCTGTTAAAATGTTTAAAAAGTTAAAATGTTGTTATAAGTTTGATTGAAATACCTTTTGATTTCAGTAAATATGCTGCAAACACAACAAATACAAATTTTCAGTTCTTTACAACCTATAAAGTGTTTTGAAACTTACTGTGCGTAATAATTTGGAACAGTGCATTGTAAGTTTTTTTTATGCTTAAAAAAATACTGTTATAATTAGGTTTGTTCAATAAAATTTGAATTTTATAACATGACAGGAGGCTTCGTATTTGCTCAAGTCTCTCTTTACTAGAACTCCACAGCAGCACAGAAAAAACAACCAATCAGAAAAAAGTTAGGTACTATAAAACTCCCCTCCCCATGCATCATTTCCTCTTTCTTTGCTGCTCTGCAGTCAGTACAGGTCAGAGTACCACTGCCTCCTGCTTATAGTGGGTGGCTTTGGGTTTTTATTGCTTATATTCAGTCTTTTAGCCTTATAAATGCAGTATTGTTGTAATCCTTAGGGGATTTTATTCTTATATGCAGTATGTTATATCCTTGTGGGATTCTATTCTTATTATGCAGTATGTTCTATCCATGTGGGATTGTATTCATGTAAATGCAATATTTTTATCCTTATGGCATTCTATGTTTATAATGCAGTATGTTTTATCCTTATGGCATTTTATTTTATAATGCAGTATGTTTTATCCTTCTGGCATTTTATTTTTATATACAGTAGGTTTTATCCTTATGGCATTTTATTTTTATATACAGTAGGTTTTATCCTTATGGCATTTTATTTTTATAATGCAGTATGTTTTATCCTTATGGCATTTTATTTTTATATACAGTGTTTTATCCTTGTGGCATTTTATTTTTTATAATGCAGTGTGTTTTGTGCTTATGAGATTTTTTCCTGTAAATGCAGTAGGTTATAGGCTTTGTGGCATTTTACTTTTTATAATGCAGTGTGTTTTGTGCTTATGGGATTTTTCCTGTAAATGCAGTAGGTTATAGGCCTTGTGGCATTTTATTTTTTATAATGCAGTGTGTTTTGTGCTTATGGGATTTTTTCCTGTAAATGCAGTAGGTTATAGGCCTTGTGGCATTTTATTTTTATAATGCAGTGTGTTTTGTGCTTATAGGATTTTTCCTGTAAATGCAGTAGGTTATAGGCCTTGTGGCATTTTATTTTTTATAATGCAGTGTGTTTTGTGCTTATGGGATTTTTTCCTGTAAATGCAGTAGGTTATAGGCTTTGTGGCATTTTACTTTTTATAATGCAGTGTGTTTTGTGCTTATGGGATTTTTTCCTGTAAATGCAGTAGGTTATAGGCCTTGTGGCATTTTATTTTTTATAATGCAGTGTGTTTTGTGCTTATGGGATTTTTTCCTGTAAATGCAGTAGGTTATAGGCCTTGTGGCATTTTATTTTTTATAATGCAGTGCGTTTTGTGCTTATGGGATTTTTTTTCCCTGTAAATGCAGTAGGTTATAGGCCTTGTGGGATTTTTCTTCGGTGTCTGTACTTCGGATCATCGCTGCTTCTACCTCCAAAGCATTTGCCTCCTCTGTCTCCCGAGATCTGGGACCGCGGAGTTAATCTCCGCCAGCCCAGTGTGTTTTTTCCAGCTGCCGGTATGCTCGCGAGTGAGCACGACCACCCGGCGGCCGGATCTTCTTTCCCACGTGGCTGCTTCGCTGCAGCCGCCCCCCCCCCCCCCCCCCCCCGTGGGTCCCGTGTGTTTTACCCGGTCGCAGGGGTACTCGCGAGTGAGCGCGAGTACCCGGTGGTCGGATCGTTTCCTCCACGTAGAGGCATCACTGCGGCCGCCTCCGCCCGCGGACCGCGTGTGTGCGGGGGGTGTGCCCACGCGCAGCTCCTTCCCCGCCAGTACCGTTCTTGGCGGAGGTCTGTGGAGGGGCTTTCTCCTCCCCCATCTATAGGCAGGGTGTATTCAGACCCCAACCTAATTCGCTGGCAGTCTGGGAGGACCACCTCCCACCCTGCTCAGGGTGCATATCCATATAGAGACATATAGCAATTATGTGATCAAACATATATATTATATATTTTTACTTCTATATTTCTTCAAGGGCTGGAGATCAGCCTGTAGGCAATACACCCTGTACTTCTGAGTTTTCCTGCAACAGGATATCCTTATTTTTGGCCACAAGCATTAAGGTCTAACAGTTTCCTGTATATCTGTAGACACATTACCTCTGCCTAGGGGGTTTGCATATTGGAGTTATTTCACCCTAGGTTCCCTGGTTTTCATTACACATATAGGGGGCTCTACACAGATTGATCCCCTGCTATTGTCGGAATACAACACCGGGGTATGCCCTGCTATGTCTGTGCCCCATTGATTGGCCTGCTATGTCTGTGCCCATAAGAACGGCCTGCTATGTCTGTGCCCATAAGATTGGCCTGCTGTGTCTGTGCCCATAAGATTTGCCTGCTGTGTCTGTGCCCATAAGATTGGCCTGCTGTGTCTGTGCCCATAAGATTGGCCTGCTGTGTCTGTGCCCATAAGATTGGCCTGCTGTGTCTGTGCCCATAAGATTGGCCTGCTGTGTCTGTGCCCATAAGATTGGCCTGCTGTGTCTGTGCCCATAAGATTGGCCTGCTATGTCTGTGCCCATAAGATTGGCCTGCTATGTCTGTGCCCATAAGATTGGCCTGCTATGTCTGTGCCCATAAGATTGGCCTGCTATGTCTGTGCCCATAAGATTGGCCTGCTAGGTCTGGCCCATAAGATTGGCCTGCAATACCTGTGCCCAATAAAATGGCCTGCTATGTCTGTGCCCCATTGGATAGCCTGCTATGTCGGTGCCTACTTGGATGGCCAGCTATGCCTGTGACTATTTGCTTGGCTAACCTTTCTGTGTCCATTCGTTTGACCTGCTGAGACTATGCCCTAAGGACGGGCCTACGCTATTGGTACCGAACCCCTTTTGGCCGCAGGCCTGGGGTAATATCACTGAGGAAAACCCAGTGCACACCAGTGACATGGAGATAGGCAGGTGTCCGGGCAAACACCATTGCCATAGTGTTCGAGAGGACACCAGTATACGGCCATCTGAATATGGCGGGAAGGGTGAAGGCCCTAAACCTCATGCCTGAAGGGCAAAGTTTCTTATGAAGACCCCGGACACATCCACGGTTTACTCCAAACCGGCGACTGCACGTCTCCAAGGAGAACTTCGCACCGGCAGGGACCGGTATTCAGACTCCTTCCTCCCTTGTCTTTACCATCTACTCTGTATATGCCTCCCGGAGTCCCTATAGGTTCGGTAGTTTTTTCCTGCGTTAGGTTAGCTCCTGGCCCTGTCCAGTGGGATTTACTTTTCTTACCTTCCGGCCTGCTGTTTACATTCTATCCGAGATAGAATGGGTGTATTTTCTCTTATCTTCGTTTATTGTTGCTTTTTTGTTTTGTTTTGTTTTTTTTCATGACTTCCTTTTCCTATTCGCTCGGGTCGTCGTGAGGCCTGACTTGGTCTCTGTGACGAAGTGCCCTTCGCCACTTTGTCCTGGAGAGGCCTGCTTGCCTGCCTCCTCCCCCGCGACTATGGTCCTGGACTATATTGCACTGTAAACCCTATATTCGGGCATATGGATTTGTATTAGGCTGTCTCTAACCCTTTAACTATGCTGTAGGTCTGGACTGCTAATATAACGGAACAGCCAGGGGATTTAGACGAATATATTGCCTGGGAATACCATTACTGGAGAATACAGCCGTTCGTATGATTTCATACGAATTCTTTGTGCTCTGAATAGGTGGCCGCCATTTCGGGACTTTTACACGTGTTCGCGGCCATCTTGCGTACGAACAGCGGTGTTTGCCTGTGAACGCATGGAACTGAAATCGGAAGCGCAAACAGGCGAATACCGCTAAGACCTCCAGACATCCAGAACTGCGTACGGAAACTACCGAACGACCGGCCGTTCGGTAGTTATACTTAACTTAGTATGGGGATTCTAGCGATCACAAAGATGCGAATGGATGGCAAGAATTTCGTCTATTTTACCGTGCGAACGGAGACCGACCGCAAGGCCAAAACTCATGGAACTATTTTCGGCTAGTTGGTCTGTGTGGTCGGTCAAAACTTTGGAGCTCTGTATCTCCCGAACCATTCATCCGAATGGGCTGATTTTTGGACAGACTGTTCCCCTGAACAAGGGCTATTTGGGGATACCAGACTTAAAGCTGTACCCCCTGTTTTTGGGGTACATCCAGAACTTGGGTAAAATAATGTACGTTTTAATTGGGTTATGTGTTTATCTGAGGGGAGGAGACGTGGGGGTGTTACCATGCATGTGATTGGTCAATTTCATCCTCCCCCTGGGAGTGTCCTGTATGTACCTTATCCTAATAAAAAGCAGGCTGGGTGTTCCAGTCCTCAGACCTCTTCTGACCCTCAATACGTAGCCTTGTCTCGTTATTGGAGGGAACTGCTATATCTCACTGGGGACTGCTATGCGCTGCATATTCCCCTGAGCTCTTAATCACTTAGCTCTTTTAAGAGCTTGTTCCGGATACGCTCTCCAGGAGGAGAGATCTTCCCCACACGGTCCTGAATGCTGAAGGTTCATTCCAGGGTGGAAGGAAGACGGCGCGGCTCCAGTTAAGCTACGGCGGTTGTGGAGTCTGCGGTGGTTGTAGTGTCGTCTGCAGTGCTTGGAGTCCTCTGAGAGCGCTAGGAGCATCCATCAACGGAGGGTACTCGGTCGGAGTACACGGAGCTCCGTTACAGTGGTGGCAGCGGTGGGATGGCGTCCTAGTGCGAGGAGAAGCAGCTCAGAGACACTGGTAACGTTGGAGTTACAATTGAGGGCAACGCTAGCCATCGGGCAGCGCCCCTGGCTACAGCAGGATGGAATCAGCTGGTTTGCGGACAGCGTTCCATGATAAGGAGGAGGAGGAGGCCGCAGATTACAGGGATGCAGCCAGAAGGGAACTCTGGTATGATGCCCTGGAAGACGCCCAGTGGCGGCGAGGTGAGAGTCTCCCCAGTGATGAGCAGCGGCTACAGAAGCGTGTGGCAATGCGAATGTGTCTATTGGGAGAGCAGCCCCTGGATGAATGGGTGGCAAGACTAGAGACCCTGGTATGGCGAGAGATCGGGCTAGACAACGCATACCAGGCCCTCTGGTGGCATACCATTCGACTTACTCCCTGGACAGCCGAGCACGACTTACCGGAGGGGGATGATTATGATGGTCCTGGTCTACTTCTGGACGCCATGGAGGAGGAGCCTGATTTCGGCAGCACGGAGGAGTCTAGGTTCTGGGACATCTACGACTACCGGATGGGCATGTATGTCTGGGCTGACGAACGAGAGGTGAGAAAAGACATGACCCACCTGGCAACAAGGGAGTGGGAGCTGGAGCAGGACTACCTACACCTGCTCAGCTTCGTGCAGCCCCAACTTACCCGACAAGCAGAACCAGACCTCCTTGACTGGTCCGGCGATGCCCTCCAGATGGCAGGTAGAGATGGGACCGAGGTCTCTCTACCGGCCCTACAGGGATGCTGGGCAACCAACCCAGATCTCCAGCGGCAGTGGGAGTTACAGGGGGACGAAGGTGTCGACCTTCCCCCCCAGCAGCAGTGTGTCCTACAGAGAGCAGAGACAGTTGGTCCCTCTCTACAGCAACAGGACAATGGTAAGGGAGTGGAGACAGGCGGTCTCCCTCTCCAGCGGCAGTGTGTACCCCAGGGGGCCGAAGGTGCCGTCCTTTCCCCCCAGCAGCAGTGTGTCCTACAGAGAGCAGAGACAGTTGGTCCCTCTCTACAGCAACAGGACAATGGTAAGGGAGTGGAGACAGGCGGTCTCCCTCTCCAGCGGCAGTGTGTACCCCAGGGGGCCGAAGGTGCCGTCCTTTCCCCCCAGCAGCAGTGTGTCCTACAGAGAGCAGAGACAGTTGGTCCCTCTCTACAGCAACAGGACAATGGTAAGGGAGTGGAGACAGGCGGTCTCCCTCTCCAGCGGCAGTGTGTACCCCAGGGGGCCGAAGGTGCCGACCTTCCCCCCCAGCAGCAGTGTGTCCTACAGAGAGCAGAGACAGTTGGTCCCTCTCTACAGCAACAGGACAATGTTACAGGAGTGGAGACAGGCGGTCTCCCTCCCCAGCGGCAGCCTGTGTTTCCGGGAAAGGAGCACAGCACCCCTTCTCCCCAGCGGCAGCTTACCCTAACAAGGGGAGACACCAATCCCCCAGACGGCGCAGATGGGACCGTGGTCTCTGTGCCTGACCTCCAGGGATGCTGGACAACCTGTCCAGATCCCCAACTGCTCTCACCGGGACAACAGGAGGAGGGGGTAAGTACAAATTCCCCTCCCCAGCTAACTCCTAGCGTGACACCAGGGTTAACAGAGGCAATGTTAACCCCTACTGACGTCCATGTTCCCTTGGCTACTGAGCCGGACTATGGTCTCAGTACACCAGCAGACGAGCTGGCAGCTGGGCAGAGTGCAGTCGGCCTCTGCCCTACCTTTGTCCCTGGTCCAGAGCCTGATGTCCCGCAGGCTACCCCAGCAGAAGAGCTGGCAGCTGGGCAGAGGGCAGTCGGCCTCTGCCCTACCTTTGTCCCTGGTCCCGAGCCTGATGTCCTGCAGGCTACCCCAGCAGAAGAGCTGGCATCTGGGCAGAGTGAAGTCGGCCTCTGCCCTACCTTTGTCCCTGGTCCAGAGCCTGATGTCCTGCAGGCTACCCCAGCGGAAGAGCTGGCAGCTGGGCAGAGTGCAGTTGGCCTCTGCCCTTCAAGTACCCTCGGCATGTGGCCTCATTACCACAGCCAAATACCCAGGTGCAGTAACTGTGTGTTGTGGGGGGGCTGTTCCTGTACTTCGATGTTTTGGGGGGGCTACTCGGACATCTGTTTATTGTGGGTGGGTGGATCGACTAACGGAGGCACTGACCGACAGAAGGTCAGGTGCCTGGTTAGTCTTCCCCCCAAAGGGGAGATATGTGACGAAGTGCCCTTCGCCACTTTGTCCTGGAGAGGCCTGCTTGCCTGCCTCCTCCCCCGCGACTATGGTCCTGGACTATATTGCACTGTAAACCCTATATTCGGGCATATGGATTTGTATTAGGCTGTCTCTAACCCTTTAACTATGCTGTAGGTCTGGACTGCTAATATAACCGAACAGCCAGGGGATTTAGACGAATATATTGCCTGGGAATACCATTACTGGAGAATACAGCCGTTCGTATGATTTCATACGAATTCTTTGTGCTCTGAATAGGTGGCCGCCATTTCGGGACTTTTACACGTGTTCGCGGCCATCTTGCGTACGAACAGCGGTGTTTGCCTGTGAACGCATGGAACTGAAATCGGAAGCGCAAACAGGCGAATACCGCTAAGACCTCCAGACATCCAGAACTGCGTACGGAAACTACCGAACGACCGGCCGTTCGGTAGTTATACTTAACTTAGTATGGGGATTCTAGCGATCACAAAGATGCGAATGGATGGCAAGAATTTCGTCTATTTTACCGTGCGAACGGAGACCGACCGCAAGGCCAAAACTCATGGAACTATTTTCGGCTAGTTGGTCTGTGCGGTCGGTCAAAACTTTGGAGCTCTGTATCTCCCGAACCATTCATCCGAATGGGCTGATTTTTGGACAGACTGTTCCCCTGAACAAGGGCTATTTGGGGATACCAGACTTAAAGCTGTACCCCCTGTTTTTGGGGTACATCCAGAACTTGGGTAAAATAATGTACGTTTTAATTGGGTTATGTGTTTATCTGAGGGCAGGAGACGTGGGGGTGTTACCATGCATGTGATTGGTCAATTTCATCCTCCCCCTGGGAGTGTCCTGTATGTACCTTATCCTAATAAAAAGCAGGCTGGGTGTTCCAGTCCTCAGACCTCTTCTGACCCTCAATACGTAGCCTTGTCTCGTTATTGGAGGGAACTGCTATATCTCACTGGGGACTGCTATGCGCTGCATATTCCCCTGAGCTCTTAATCACTTAGCTCTTTTAAGAGCTTGTTCCGGATACGCTCTCCAGGAGGAGAGATCTTCCCCACACGGTCCTGAATGCTGAAGGTTCATTCCAGGGTGGAAGGAAGACGGCGCGGCTCCAGTTAAGCTACGGCGGTTGTGGAGTCTGCGGTGGTTGTAGTGTCGTCTGCAGTGCTTGGAGTCCTCTGAGAGCGCTAGGAGCATCCATCAATGGAGGGTACTCGGTCGGAGTACACGGAGCTCCGTTACAGTCTCCTCCGACCTCCCGGGCACTCGTGGATTGCGGAGAACGTCTCCAGCTTTCCTCGGACTACCAACAGCCTACCAGGACCCCGCGCGCGCGCGCACGGGATCCGGATAGTCGGTTGATAGTTTTCCATTCCTTGTTTCCCAGATTGCCCTCAGCCTTATGCTGACATTTGTGATTGGTGCGCCCTACGGTTTTGGTCACCCTGATCTCTAGGGACTCTAGTTTGCACCACAGGAGGGTGCGGCCCTCCATCACCTCGATCCGAGTATATTTATTTTCAGGAGCAGTGGGCGAATCCTCTCATACGGAACCGGATACTGATTTGTTATTAGAGGGCGCAGTCCCTCACTCGTCATCAACCAGATACTGGGCTGGATACAAAGTACAAGTTGGTGGACCCATTCTCATAGAGAGAACCGGTCTCGGATGTAGACTCTGCTGTTGGTTACTAATGGGTGCGGCCCGCTCAGGCTAGCACCCGGACGCTCTCACGGTATGCGATCACAGTAGTAGAGAGCGCTGCTCTTTCATGCACTCGATGCTCTACAGTACCGGCCATTTGTTCATCACACAGGCTTGTGCCTGTGCAAGACATTGATGACTACATAGAGGGGCGTCCCTCCGGAATTCAATTAGAGCTGCCATCCACGCTACTGGCTTCGTCCTAGAGGACTGCCTGGTCATGCAAGTATTACATGTTTGGACTAGATCCCTCTATTCTATCTCCCGTGATGGATCTACTGGATCCGGGCTGCTGTAAAACACGCGAGAAATACTCAGAGGTATAACGGGGGGAGTCTACCATTTATTTACACACACTCCTGGAGATGGTACACTAACGGATGGTCCTCCGGTATTTTGAGAGTGCAGGTTTTTGGCATATTCGGCACCATATAATACAGAGTTTGCTTTCTGTTTTAGATATCCAGACCATTACTAGCAAACTGAGCAGAAAGTTTCCCCATGTCAAGATGTCGGGAGATACGGAGACCTTCATGGAGCAAACAGGCACCGCCTTGCTCGGGTAACAACATTAATGAAGGACTATTGCCCGGTCTGAAGGTAAAACCGTACGTATGGGTCATATGGTAAATCAGGAATCCTCGTTTGTCTTGACTTCTCTGGTCTTTACGATCTTGGGATAAAATCGGAGCGCATACCTGGTGAACATGGTTCGGAGATGGAGGACCCTTCGTCTATACTCTATTCATCCCTCACGGGAGCCGTCTGTTTTGGATTCGCGCTACCCCCTTTTTTTCAACTACCGTCGAGGGGATCTATGAGACTTTACGGAGGTACCTGGTGTACCCCGACTCCTACAGACATCTTTCACTCTTTGACGAGGGCATTGCTGGATGGAAATCTGCGTTCCGGTTGGCTTTTCCCTTCCTTTGCAGGTTTCCAGGATTCGCTATTCCCAGTATAGTCGACCACCGTCCTTCCACACAAGTTCAGTTCGGAACCCTGAATGGACGTCCTTTGGAGTCTTTCTCTACTGCGTCCAAGGTTTACTCAGTCCATTTGGAATCTTAGAATCACTTAGAATACGGCTAGTTTTGCCACGCTTTTGCCTGCATTATGAAATTATTCTCGGATGAGACATATCACCGGGTAGGACAGGAAGGAACGAAAGTTCCTCCTCGGTTTCTAATACATTTTGGTAGTGGACTTGGGCGCATTCCTTGAAATTGGAGATCTACCTGCAAGACCGCATCGCCGAATATCCCTGGCACGATCGGAGGAACCGCCTTACGGATCATGAGTTGAGACGGTGACAGTTTCTTCTCGCGTCCCCAAGTCCGAACTTGACCTTTGATATTAAAACTACAGGAAGATGACTGATAGGTCAGCTTGCCAGCTCATGGACCGGCTGCTAGGAAACAAGTCGCAACCACATACAATGGATTTACCAGCGGATGGTACTTTTTTCCGTAATTGAGATGCTTCGTCGGCTGGCATTTTCTTTTATCCGTCTACTGTCAATTATCGAACTTGGAATGTCCAATTAGGATTACTCTGATATTTCCTGCAATAGATACCAGCGACACAAACAGCGTTGGATTGGTGAATTGAGCGTTGAAACAGCAAATACGAAGCCTCCTGTCATGTTATAAAATTGTAGATTATGCTAGCTTTAGTGTACCTATAATCTTAATTTTATTAATGACAGGAGGCGAGTATTTCCCACCCATTCTTGTCCCTCCCTTGTTTAATGTTATAGTTTAGATTATCAGGTACGTATGCAACTCTGTTTGTTGTCTCTGATACCTGTCGCTTGTTCATTATGTCTGTGTTTCTTTTCATAAGTAGGGTTGGGATATCTTCATATTAAGGTTAATTTTGGTTGCTACATTGGGTACCTACATGTTTATTCTGAGTACATTTCATTGGATAATCAACCTGTTCGATTCTGTTTTTCTCTCGTTTCAGTTTACAGTCCATCTACACTATCTAGTTTGACGGTTACTCTCGGATGGTGGACATCGTTATATTCATCGTATCTAGGACTTCGTTTCTTCCCCATGATGTTCTCTGCCTTTTATTCTGTTTTGTCGCAGCTTGAAAGAGGAAATGATGCATGGGGAGGGGAGTTTTATAGTACCTAACTTTTTTCTGATTGGTTGTTTTTTCTGTGCTGCTGTGGAGTTCTAGTAAAGAGAGACTTAAGCAAATACTCGCCTCCTGTCATTAATAAAATTAAGATTATAGGTACACTAAAGCTAGCATAATCTACAATTGCACTCTTAATAGTTGATAACATGAGAATTATGCTGACCGTTATTTACATCAATTATTTAGGTAAATGAGAAAAATATAATTTGCATAATAATTTGGAACAGGGTGTAATTGTGGATTTGATGACTGTGAAGCTGTTTGTGCAAGTATATTTGTTGTTAATTTCCATTCACTATTTTGCCACAGATCATTGTTTTAATTTGGCACATAAGTTTGTCTCACTACTTATTTACTATCGCTTTATGTAATATTCATCACCCAGTGTCACATGTGTGTGGGGTCTGAGTATTTCACATAAGATCATCAGTGGGTTTTATAATATTTATTGTTTTTATGCACACCAATCTTTTTATAATTATACTAATTATTAATACTAATTATACTTCTTTTAAAAAATATATACATGTGAAGGGTTATTCATGGATTCCTGACAGATATCAGTGTTACAGTGTAACTTTTGTTAATTTTGAAGAATAAAAAATGGTTTGAAAAGTGCTTGTACTTATTGTCCTATAACTTTCCAAAAAAAGCTAAGAACATGTTAACAGTGTATATTTCTAAACTCAGGACAAAATTTAGAAACTATTTAGCATGGGTGTTTTTTGACGGTTGTATATGTGTAACAGATTTTGGAGGTCAAAGTTAGAAAAGGTGTTTTTTTTTTACCTTTTTTCATCATATTTTATAATTTGTTTATAGTAAATTATATGATGAAAATAATGGTATCTTTAGAAAGACCATTTAACCCCTTAACACCGCAGCCAAATGTACAAGTTGTGAACGAAACAAAACGTAAACAAAACCTGGCATTTGCGCTATATGTCTGTCCAACCGTAATTCACCTCTTTCATATTAAATGCACCCCCCCTTATTATATATCATTTTATTCAGGGGAAACAGGGCTTTCATTTAATATCAAATATTTAGCTATGAAACATAATTTAATATGAAAAAAATGGGAGAAAATAAAAAAATTTTTTGATTTTTTTCGTTCTTCATGACATTTTAACTGTCAATGTCATAATACTGTTTGCTTTTACTGCAATAAAATACACATATTTGTATTCAGCAAAGTCTCACGTGTAAAACAGTACCCCCTATGTACAGGTTTTATGGTGTTTTGGGAAGTTACAGGGTCAAATATAGCGTGTTACATTTGAAATTGAAATTCGCCAGATTGGTTACGTTGCCTTTGAGACTGTATAGTAGCCCAGGAAATAAATTTACACCCATAATGGCATACCATTTGCAATAGTAGACGACCCAAGGTATTGCAAATAAGCGATGTCCAGTCTTTTTTAGTAGCCATTTGGTCACAAACACTGGCCAAAGTTAGCATTTGTATTTGTTTGTGTGTGAAAAATGCAAAAAACGCCAATTTTGGCCAGTGTTTGTGACTAAGTGGCTACTAAAAAAGACTGGACATACCCCATTTGCAATACCTTTGGTTGTCTACTATTGCAAATGGTATGCCATCATAGGGGTAATTTTCATTCTTGGGCTACCATAGGGTCATAAAGGCAACGTAAGCAATCTGGCGAATTTTAATGTGAAAAAAATTAAACACAAGCCTTATATTTGACGCTGTAATTTTTGAAAACACCATAAAACCTGTACATGAGGGGTACTGTTGTACTCAGGAGACTTCGCTGAACACAAATATTTGTGTTTCAAAACAGTAAAAAGTATTGCAGCAATAATATCGTCCCTGTAAGTGCTGTTTGTGCGTGAAAAATGCAAAAAACTTCACTTTTACTGGCGATATCATGGTTGTAATACATTTTACTGTTTTGAAACACTAATATTTGTGTTCAGCGAAGTCTCCCGAGTAAAACAGTACCCCCCATGTACAGGTTTTATGGTGTCTTGGAAAGTTATAGGGTTAAATATAGTGCTAGCAAATTAAATTCCCTATACTTTCGGCATGGGTGGTCAGGCAGGTCCCGCTAATTGTAATTAATTAGGATACCTAATTATGTAAAATTATTACATAAATATATGTTAGAATTAATATATGTATATATATACATATGTGTATATATACGTATATATATATATATTTTTTTTTTAATATTTTTATTTATATATAGGTATATATATAGTGATATATACGTATATATTTATGTATATAGATATATATATTATTTCGTTATAAGTGTATTTTGATATAAATATATATATATTAATATCAGAATACAGTTAGAACGAAATAAAACACATCTATATATTTTTTAATATTTTATTTTTAATTATTTTTTTAATTTAATTTTTTTACGTATTTACATATTAATTTTTTTTATATTATTTATAAATATATATATAACCATAATTATATATATATTTAATCAGTATCAGTCTACGTGTAATTTGATATTAATATATATATATAATTATATATATATTAATATTAAAATACACCTAGACGGTGTATGTGTATGTGTGTATATGTGTATATATATACTTAGATCATATATATATAATATATATATATGATCTAAGTATATAATTTATTTATTTTTACACTGTTTTAACATTTTTTTATTTGATTTTCAGCCAGCAGGGGGACCAACTGTCATTACAGTTGGTCCCCCTGCTGGCAATGCAGCAGGCAGCTATACCGGCCCTGTGATTGGGAGGTCCTCGCAAGGACCTCACTCTCACATGGCCGGGAGGGCTCCTGGAGGGCGGACGTGCCGCGGGGGGCTCCCTGGGAGTCCCCCGAACCGCGATCACCGGCGTGGGACCGCCAGCGACCGGGTAAGTTACTAAAAACCAGAGGGCGTACTATTACGTCCGGCGGCGTTTAGAGCCGCTTTTAAAAGGACGTAATAGTACGCCCTCCGGTCTTAAGGGGTTAATGGCGAGACAAACGGTACATAATATGTGTGGGTACAGTAAATTACAGCTAAATACAAACACCGCAGAAATGTAAAAACAGCCCTGGTCCTTAACGGTAAGAAAATTGAAAAACGGTCTGGTCACTAAGGGGTTAAAGACCTTCCATTTATCTTCTGTGATTTTAAAAAGTGAATATTTCCTGACAGTCAATAAGTTGTACAAATGCCCTAGACCAGGGTAGGCAACCTACGGCACTAGTGCCATGCATGGCACTCAAGGTGTCTTTGCACGGCACTCAAGGCTGCTAGAGCCAAACAGGCACTGACCTATCAGGAGTCCCAGTGAAACTTCAGCTATCTGCTAATACGAAAAGGTGGTGAAGGACAATCCTCAATTTATATATTGCAGCACGTACAGATCACTTCCTCCCAGCACTTGTGAATGGGAATCCACACTGTGGTATAGCAGCCCACAGCGGATATTGCAGCTCCTGCCCTTCACCTGTACCTGGCCAGCCTGGTCCCCACTGGAACCCAGGGAAGCCACCCACACTGCTAGATATACACAGAAATGCACAATAACCTTCCCCTCATACAAATAATACGAACAGCCCACAAACAAACATACACACAATCCGCACAAATGTAACCTGCTAACAATCCACATACATGCACACAACCCCACATGCAGCCTCTCACATGCAATACCCCAAACAGCCCCCACCCATACACACACTACCAAACACACAATGTGACATATCCATCCACACACACACAATTCCACAAGCAGCCCCCATACACAGTACAACATTCATAGGAAAACGATACCACAAACTACTCCTGAACATATACAATATAATAACTCATATACGCACAAATACAAACCAATTACAATATAAATAACACAAGCAGAATACGGCAGGATACAGACCTCAATTTTAAAAAATAGGCCCGGCACACTACGGGACATCACAATCCTATATCGGCACAGTGCTGCTAAAAGGTTGCCTACCCCTGCCCTAGACTCTCCTCCCCAGGAGACTCCTCCTCTTTCTTTGCTGCGAGTCTATCAGCAACAGTACAACCAATGAAGGAATATGAAGAAAACAACAGAATGATAAAACAAAACGAGTCCAAGACCTGAAGAGATTACTTTATGATTGGCATCTGGAGATACCTTTAAACCAACCTGTCTCTGAGTCTTAGTTGATGAAGGAAAATATGGTCAGGAGAAAATAGGGTGGGAAAATATATTAAGATTATAGGTACGCTAAAGCTAACACAATCTACAATTTTATCACATGACAGGAGGCTTCATATTTTGATGTTTTAGTTCTCAGTCACTAAAGCTAATGAAGCATGAGTAGATGGACGGAAATAGAAATGACAAAAAGTTTGTTCTTGAAATCAATCTGCGGAATTGACGATGTCTTGAAAGGAAGCACCGGCCATAAAGGCTCCTGAAGTCGCAGCACCTCTAGCCGAATGGGCTCCAAAGGAGGAATTGATACCGGGCAACAATGGCAACCAACATATCCAACATGCCAGAGTGTTAGAGGTAATAGGGCTGTGTGGACAGACATAAGAGATCAAAAATTGTTTGGAGGTAGAGGAACGGAGAAATGCCATTGTAGCAGACTTCAATCCCTTGTGTTTGGTTGTCAGCACCTCCCGAATGACTGGTGTGTGGTCCCCCTTTTTATACCTCAGCGAACACTGACCTCTCCTGGCTGTTAACCACAAATTAACAACTTGACACATTAGCTTTAGTGCTTTCCCTGGTTGTCCGCCATTCGTATAACTGAACGCACGTGGTCTAGTGCATGGCCATTTTGTTTCCCAAACACAGACAGCAGTACATGATCGCCGAATGCCTGGAACCATTTTCGGCCATGCGATTCCGCAATCCCGGGCGGAGTTCATCCTGCTGCCCGTTCAACTTCCCGAAAACCTAGAGGAATGACGTTCGGGAGATATGATCTACCAACTGGAGGGAGCATTTGCTCAATAAAAGCCAGGGGGAGCGTTCAACGGTGTTCACACAGGAGCCCCCGAAAGTCGGTCAAAACTTTACTCGAAAAGCAATTTCGTCCTACCGAACCGATCTCAGAGCTATTCAGGGATATGATTTTAGTGGGGTTCCTGTATTATTTTTATTGTAAAATATGTGTGTAAGTTTCTGTATTTCAGAGATAATTAAGTTATCTTAATTTGAGATCAATTATCTCTCAAACACAGAGGCTCTTGGGAAGAAACCCATGTATTCTTGATGTGTAGACCTCATGCTAAGGGCTAGTGCAGAAAAGCCGTGTGTGGCAGAATAACGTTTAGTTGTCCTCCCAGAACTGGTTGTCTATTCACTTTGCAGTTTCTTGTTCCTGAGTTCCAGTACTGATGATCCACTGGAGGAACGTCCTGGTCTGGATTAGGGCTCCGCTACAGCCATAACTTTGAAATTTAAAAAAAAGGACAGCAACCACGCATAGTTTTGGGAAGCCAGTGAAATACGGGTAAAAACCGTAGAAGAATCTGACTTTGTACGTCTGGAGATGGAGAATGAAACTCCTTCGGGGGGAAAGGCGAAGCCATTGCACTCAAACGCTCTAATGTCTGAAACTTGATGAAAAGAGACAAGACATAAAAGTAAATTTCGCCAATAGTTGGAGAAGAAAGAGATCGACGTTGTTTGGCCAGTTTTGTAGAAAATGGAGGACTATACTCAAGTCCCAGAGATAAGAGTATTTCAGTGCTGGAGGACGAGCCAACTTGGTGCCCTGTAGAAGTCTGCAAACTAGAGGGTCCTGGCAAACCGGAGATCCATGTAGAGGAACATGCGCAGCCAAAATGGTTGAACGTACCAGATTAATGGAATGGTAAGAGCATACTAACTCAAAAAGGTGTGAAAAAAACTTCAATACAAAGGGAATAGGAGCTGTTAGGGGATCGGAGTCCTGTACCATACACCAACAACACCAAGAGTTCAAGGCAGACAGATAGCACTTTCAAGTTCCAAGGGCCCATGAGTCCCAGAGGAGGTCCTTAGTCATCTGCGATAAGACGCCACTGTTCCAGGTACCCCAGAAAGAGTCCAAACCACCAAGTAGAGATGGTCTTCCAGTACCATGGGATGAGGATGGCACTGTGAATGTGACAGGAGATCTGGGATGGACGGAAGGAGGAGCGGATCCTGTCAAGATAGGTTTCGAAGGTCCGGAAACCAAGCTTAGCCCTGCCATAAGGGTGCCAGTAGCATCAGCTTGACCTGCTGTCAGCAAACTTGTAGTAGAACTCTGGAAATCATTGCAAAGGGGGGGGGGGGAAGCATAGGCTCCTTGTTGCGGTCACTCTTGAAGAAATGTGTCCACAGTCGAGCATTTAGTGCTTGCGTCCCAGATGCTTGCGTCCGACTTTACGATAAAGTCCGGAGTAGGACCAAAGATCCAAAGGTTGGTGGGGTGGAGAAGGAAACTCAATTGAGTAGCCCTGGACTGTATTTAATATTCAAGTGTCTGAAGACAGACGTTTCCACCTTTTGAAACAATGAGATGATCTGCCAGCATGACAAAAAATGGAAAGGTAATTAGGAACATGTCTCACCTGTAGGTCTTTTGAAAGCGACCTCGGGCTCTACTCCCTCTACCACGATCAGATCGTTGGCTGTAGAAGCCATGTGAATGGTAACTTGGGAAGAATGAGGGTGATTGGGATCTTCTTTGGCCCGATGGCCAGAAACGGCTGGATGTTTGACCCAGCTGACGGCCAGCCTTGGTAAAAATCAGAGAGGGGTTTTGATGGAAGACTTTCCTCATGGAAGATTGTGCTTTATTAAGCATTGTGTATAGATTTACATGTTTGTGGAGCTCTTTTATAAAAGGTTCTCTAAATTGCAGGCCTTTGGCCAAGGGATTCAGCTCTTTTGATCCGAGATCTGAAAGCTTGGTGTCCATGCACAGGAGTACCACTTTTCTTTCGCTCCATTTAAAGTGAGACAAATCACGGACGGGTCTAATGAACCCTCCTAAAAGAAGGTTTCATCTGCCAACATTAGGATTTTGGCATGGTGTGACATATTTATATATATATAAACTGAGACTCATACAGTAATTAAAATTTCGAGCAGGCACGCAAGATCTAAGATGGCTGGTGGGATAGACCCAAGATGATCACCATTGGTAAGAAAGGGCCGATGGAGATGTTCTCCGCGGCCCCAAGAGCCCAAGAAAACTCGAGGCAGAGAAACAACTGCAGAGATCCCGGGTAATAAGGAGCTAAAATAAATGGAAAGGACAGAAAAGTATTGTAATAGATAAAGATGTGGAAAGTGAAAGGAATAATAAAATGTGGAAAGGGAAAAAACCCAAGTAAATAAACAAAAAAGTAAATAAGTAATAAAAATAATAAGTAAGGAAATATAACATATATAATGAAATATATGCCACATTAACCCACAAGAATACAGGAGAGAGTGGCACTCTGACCTGTGCTGGTGAGGAGCTGCAAAGAAAGAGGAGAAATCTTCTTGGGAACAGAGTCTTATGGAATGTTTCTTTTTTCTGATTGGTTAACTCTGTTGCTATGTTAAATTGTGCTGCTTTGGAGGTTAAATAAAGAGAGACTTAAGCGAAATATGAAGCCTCCTGTCATGTGATAAAATTATGATTTATCAGGTTGGTACTACTATTCCCTCTGACCCATTCAATGTTTGGATAATTAAAATCTCCCATGATTACCACATTACCCAGTTGTACAGCCTTGTAAATAGCCTTGAGATAGCAGTTGCTCTTCCACATCAGTATAATGTTTGGGTGCTTGAAACATAATCCTATTATTAATTCATATCCCCTGTTTCATCCTGTAGCGGTACTTACCCTTTCCAGTGGCCGGCCGGGGTCCTCTTTTCAAGCCGCGCGCGGCTCTGCTGCTGCACGAGCCGCGCGCGTCACTGTTCTTGTCCCATTTGGTCACTGTTTTTGTGGTCACTGTTTTTGTCCCATTTCAATTATATTATCACCTATAGGCCAGGTGATCGCAACACTAAAGCAGACGCTCTGTCCAGACAGTTCGAAACTGCTGACAAACAGGAGATTGATGTTACTCCTGTCATTCCCCCAGACAGGATAATAGCTACTACTATTTTGTCTATTTCCTCGTCCCTCTTGCAGACCATACAAGCGAAACAAAGCATGGCACCTAGCGAGAGGCCTACTGATAAACTATTCATTGATGTTCCCGAGAGACGGGAAATTCTGTCGATGTATCATGACACTAAGACTGCTGGACATCCTGGTATTTCCTAAACGGTGTCAGCTGTTTCTCTGTATTTTTGGTGGGATTCCTTGCGCAAGGATGTCACCGACTATATAGGTGCTTGTACTACTTGTGTCTGTATGAAATCTTCTCGTAGAGTTCCTTGTGGGCTGTTGCATCCGTTACCCGTTCCCGAGAGACCTTTGTCTAACCTGTCCATGGATTTTATTGTTGAATTACCCCCTTCGAATGGTAACTCAGTTATCCTATGATAGTGGATCATCCATGATAGTGGATCGGTTTTTCAAGATGGCTCACTTTGTGTCTCTTTGCAAGCTGCCCACGTCTAAGGAACTGGCACTTATCTTTGCTAGGGAAGTGTTTTGGTTGCATGGCATTCCCGTATCTATTGTGTCCGATAGGGGTAGCCAATTTATTTCCAGGTTCTGGAAAGCCTTTTGTTCGGAAATGGGTATTACTCTCTCATTTTCTTCCGCTTACCACCCCAAGTCTAATGGAGCTGCTGAACGTGCCAATCAATCTCTGGAGCAGTACCTTCGTTGTTTCATATCCCATCATCAGAACAATTGGGCTGACCTTCTTCCTTGGGCTGAGTTTGCTCGGAATAACGCTACTCATGATTCTTCTGGCAAAAGTCCTTTTTATGTTGTCTATGGCCAGCATCCCGTTGTTCTTCCGGCTGCTTTCTCCTCACAGGGCATGCCAGTTCTGGATGAGCATTTGGCTGGTTTGCGTAACACTTGGGAGCAGGTTCAGCGTTCTTTGGCGGATTCCGTTGCTCGCCAGAAGGTGCAGGCTGACAAGCATCGCCCCGGGTGCCTTCTATGAAATTGGCTCCCCGCTTTATTGGTCCTTATCGTGTTTTGCATAAGGTTAATCCTGTTTCGTAAGCCTTGGGTCTTCCTAAGAATCTGCGTATTCCTAATGTATTTCACACTTCATTGTTGAAGCCTTACGTACGCAACCGCTATACCCGGCATACTCCTCCTCCCCCTCCTGTTTCTGTGGAGGGTCATGAGGAGTTTGAAGTTTCTGCAGTTCTTGAATCTCGTTTCCTTAGAGGTCGACTTCAATACCTGGAGCATTGGAAGGGCTATGGGCCTGAGGAGCACAGTTGGATTTCCGCTGACGCTGTTCACGCTCCTCGTCTTGTGCGTTCCTTCCATTCTCGTTTTCCTGCCAGGCCTGGCCCTCCCCGCCCGGAGGGCGTGTCCTCGGGGGGGTACTGTAGCGGTACTTACCTTTTCCAGGGGCCGGCCGGGGTCCTCTGTTCAAGCCGCGCGCGGCCCTGCTGCTGCATGAGCCGCGCGTGGCTCATCCGACGGCTGCAACATGAAGGCAGGCAGTGACCGCGAGAAGTGGTCACGTGTCCCGCCTGACTCTAAGAGCGTGCCGCGGGTCTCGGGCGCGCTCTTAAAGGGACAGTGGGAGCCTAAATTAGCAAAGGCCTCCCATTGGTCCCTGTCATGCCACATTCCCCATACACTTACCTTTCGGGGCGTGGATGTGACAGGGACCAATCAAAATAGATGTTAAGATATTTATACTCACCTCTTTCCCTTAGTTCCTTACCCTATCGTGGTTTCTGTTTCAGTTCCCTTTAGCGCTTGTTGTACTCAGTTGTGTTCCTTCGTACCTGACCTTGGCTTTGTTTTCTGACTACGTTATCTCTTTATTCTTATCTGTTCTGTTTGCCGGCTTGCTGTTTACTGTGTATCAGACCCCGGCTAGTCCTAGTTTACACTGTCTCTTTGTGCCCTTAACCTCGGATCGCTCCTGACTCTGTACTTCTCCTATATACGTCGAGTCCGGCCACTCTAAGGTCCGGTAGACGTATCTTCCCCCTGTGTTGTCTTCTGTTTAGTTGAATCCTGCGTGTTGGGGTATATTTTCGTTACACCTCCCAGGCATATTTCTACCCATAAAGCTTCCACATCCTCACATATATCATCGCATACAATTAATTTGACACTGCCACTTTGCTTTAAATCAGGTTTAATATACATACCCTCGAACGTTTCTATTTTTTTCTATCCTTCTTAAAAATATATACCATATATACTAGAGTATAAGCCGAGTTTTTCAGCACATTTTTTGTGCTGAAAAAACCCAACTCGGCTTATACTCGAGTCAGAGTCTGTATTATGGCAATTTGCATGCCATAATACAGACTGGGGGAGAGGGGTGCTGGCAGAGCTGTACTTACCTTTCCTGCAGCTCCTGTCAGCTCTCTCCTCCTCCGCGCCGTCCGTTCAGCACCTCGGTCAGCTCCCAGTGTAAGTCTCGCGAGAGCCGCGGCTCTCGCGAGACTTACACTGGGAGCTGACAGAGGGAGCTGCACAGACCGCGCGGAGGAGGAGATAGCTGACAGGAGCTGCAGGAAAGGTAAGTACAGCTCTGCCAGCACCCCTCTCCCCCAACTGAACTACCAATGACACTGGACCACCAGGGAAGGAGCCCCCCTCCCTGGCCAGCTAGCAAGCAGGGAGGGGGGACGAAAAAAAAAAGATAATTAAAAAAAATAATAATAATAATAATTAAATAATAAATAATAATAAAAAATAATAATATAAAAAAATTAAAAAAAATAATAATTAATAATATATCAAATGCCCATCAACACATACACATACACAAACACACACTGCATCACACACTCACACTTCATTCATATACACACACTGCACTCACACACACTGCATTCACACACACACTGCATTCACACACACACTGCATTCACACACACACTGCACTCACACACACACTGCACTCACACACACACTGCACTCACACACACTGCACTCACACACACACTGCACTCACACACACACTGCACTCACACACACACACTGCACTCATACACACACACTGCACTCATACACACTGCACTCATACACACACACTGCATTCATTATATACACACACTGGAAATAAATATTCAATTAATATATACGCACACACACTGCACTCATACACACACACACTGCACTCATACGCACACACTGCATTCATACGCACACACTGCATTCATTATATACACACACTGTAAATAAATATTCAATTAATATAATTTTTTTAGGATCTAATTTTATTTAGAAATTTACCAGTAGCTGCTGCATTTCCCACCCTAGTCTTATACTCGAGTCAATACGTTTTCCCAGTTTTTTGGGGTAAAATTAGGGGCCTCGGCTTATATTCGGGTCGGCTTATACTCGAGTATATACGGTATATCCATTGCATTTAGTCTCTGGTTGGTCTTCAGCTTGCTCATAATATTGTACAAGACCAGAAACGTTGGTGGCACAGACTTTTCTCTTCACATGATAGATCATTCAGCACAAGCTCCCCATTCCTTCACTTTCTTCCCATATACCTATTCAATCCTGTGTATGTACATACTGTAGTTATCTACTGCTCCTCTCAACATTTTTATCGTTTCCTTGAATGTGTCTTACGGTGGTTTCCTCATTTCCTCTACTCAGACTCAACTTTTAAGCATCCCTATTGACATTCCTGAATCATATTAGACTGCAAATTTCTATATCTTGCTCATATGGTCTCGCAGAGTGGATTAACTTACTGACTGCTAAGTTCTGTCCTGGGGAATTTAGTAGACGCTCAAATTTTTTTACTTGGACTTGAATCAATATTTGCTAAATCTCTGCATCCTCTTAGCTGTAGTCAGAACAGATGTGACATGCTTGGGATTGGTGTGGACACGGATCCTTTTAGAATTGTAATAAGATCAGTATTGTATTGTACAAACGGAAACCAAGATAGTTATATAGGCATTTAGGAAAAGTATAGGAAAAGTAATTTTAAGTGATAGCAGTTAACTTTGTATCCAGTAGGTGACAGCAGAGTATAACCAAGCACAATAGCAAAGATTAAATAAAAAGTTCTCAAGACACAGGAACGAAACCCATCAAGCCAAGTCTGTCAGGTTTATTCGCTAAACACCAGATTTTTTTTCTGAATGGACATAATCTGGTGATAATTCCCAATTGCCATATTCTGACTGGAATGACAATTCTCATATTAACTAAAGCTAATACCAGTGGGAATTTGATCAACCAGACCCCATCTGTTAACAACTGACCAGATGCATTCAATGTTATACAGGCTGCACACTTACTACTTTACATTGTTGCAGAGTGTCATTTCTTCAGTGTTGTCACATGAAAAGATACAATAAAATATTTACAAAACTGTGAGGGTGTACTCACTTTTGTGAGATACTGAATATATAATTAAATTACAGAATAATTTTTGACACATGAGAGGTAGGCCTTAAATAAAACCTTTTAAAGAAGATTCCAAAGACCAATCTGCAGCTTTTAATTTTCAAGCCTCCTGCTTGAAAAAGCTTAGTAGACATATAGAGATGTCAACACCTGCCATAAACATAGTTTGTCTCACCCACCTGGTTTAGTCTGCTTGCCTTCAGCAAAACTGCGGGCTTTCTTTTGCATCATCTCTAGAAGATGTAGAAGTAATAGGGAGTAAAGGTTTACGAAAATAAATTAATAGTTGAGACAAATTAGAGTGTCTTATAGAAGAGGTTTTAAGCTCATAAGTTTGAAGACAATTAACCACACACAAAAGAGAATGATCAGGGAAAGGGTAAAAAACAGAATGCAGATTAGTTTTAGTACATCTAACAATAGAAAATTGAACATCATCCGGTGTATATTGTCTAGGTCTAAAGCCTTAACATTGGAAACTCTTTTGAAAGAAATTAGACAAAGTAAAACAGTGAGTTTAAAAGAAAGATAATGAATCATTGTCACCCCAAGTTTAGATTGATTGGAGAACCAGATTGACATCCCAAGTAGAATTATATTTAGGGCATGGAGGGCATTTGAATTTAATGCCCTTTAAAAGTCTGCATACTAGGGGGTGCTTGCCAACAGGAAATTACTCAATTGGGTTTGCTGACATCGTTGAACGATATACATGAATAGTGCGTTATGCTTTACCCGAATGAAATTACAAATACAAAAAAAATTAGGATTTGCTAAATTGAAATGTACGGGATCCGCAGCCCGTTCCAAGCACCAATTAAGCCAAATTTTCCAGGCTGATCCATTACTTGCACGGGTACATGGTGCCCATGCTTCTGAGAGTATGTTTCGAGTTGAATCTGTGTGACTCAAAATTAGTGATGCCATTAGAGGTCGTTGGTCTGATATTACCAGGGGGTGAAGATTCCTTGTGTTTCAGTTGGGACCAGGCTGGCCAGGTACAGCTCAAGGACAGGAGCTGCAATAGCAGCTGCGGGATGTTCTACTACAGTACGGATTTCCATTCACAAGTGCTGGGAGGAAGTGACCTGAGATCACCTCCTCTACGTGCTGCAATGCATAAATTGAGGATTGTCTTTTTATTATTATTATTATTATTATATTTATATAGCGGCAACAAATTCCGTAGCGCTTTACAATGGGTGGACTAACAAACATGTAATTGTAACCAGACAAGTTTGACGCACAAAAAACAGAGTGGTTGAGGGCCCTGCTCAATGAGCTTGCATGCTAGAGGGAGTGGGGTAAAGTGACACAAACGGTAAGGGAAGTAGATAGGTAGAATAGTATTCACTGAAGACTTAGTGTGGTTTTTTTTGTCGCCATTAACAGTTTAATTGATATGCTTTTGTGAAAAAAGTGAGTTCTTAATGATTTTTTTTAAGTAGTGGAGACTGGGTGAGCGTCTAACGGAGAAGAGAAGGGCGTTCCACAGGAACGTGCAGCCCTAGAGAAATCTTGAATGCGAGCATCAGAGGTGGGAGTACGAACACAGGATAGACGCAGGTCTTCGACACATACTTGTGTATTAAGAAGGATAGAGTAGCAAGAACCAGAATTTTATATTGAGTCCTATATCTTACGGGAATCCAATGCAGGGACTGACAGAGGGGTGAGGCATAGGAGGTGCAGGCGGACAAGAAGATGAGCCTCGCCGTGAATCCTGATAGGCCAGAGCCTGTTTGGCTCTAGCAGCCTTGAGTACCGTGCAAATACACCACGATTGCCGTGCATGGCACTGGTGCCATAGGTTGCCTACCCCTGCCCAAGGGTGTACAGTAAATGCGTAAGAGGAAAAATGACAGCTAAACACAAACAACGCAGAAATGTAAAAAGAGCCTTGGAGAAAATTGAAAAACGGTCTGGTCACTAAGGGGTTACATTTCTTTGCTGCTGGAGTTAAGTAAATAAAGTTTATGCATAATATGAGCCTTCTGTCTTGTTATAAAATCAGTGCTTACTGCCCAATCAAGATGTTTTTTAAAAGATAATTTTATTAAAGGACATGGAGGCTCATATTAGGCTTTATCTATTTCTTTATTCCTCAGCAGCAAAGAAAGAATATTAAGATATTAATAGAAAACAAAAACAAATACCCTTAAAGGGTTAACCATATAACATATTCAACCAATGGGAGCAGTCCTCCTTTCATTTACTTCCATGTGACCCTGAGCCACTCCTCTTTCTTTGCTGCTACCTCAGCTAAGTACCTCATATTTTTCTTGGTCTGCAGATTTGTGATTGTATATTGTTATTAAAGACCAATCTACTGTAATTGTCTGTGTTTTTATTTGGTTGTCTATTTGGGGTGGGCCCTTTGCTTGTTTTTTTGGGGCTCCCCCCCCCACCTTTGCTTGGTTTTGTTTCCCTCACAGGGTTCTCCACCCCCTCTCCCAGGGCTAACCCTTACCCCTTGCGACTTCGGGTTGTTCATAACCTGGTTTAGCAGTTCGCTGGATGACCTCGGGGTTCCAAGGTTTTCCTCAGGGTGAGTCTCCCTGGCCGCCATCCAGATTGCGGCCTAAACCGCTTCCAGCGCCGCCCGTGCATGCGCGGTTCGCTCCCGCGCATTGCGTCAGCCATGTTGTGACATATTTTTTGCAGCTCATTCAAGGGCGTGGGTGAGCCGATTGGCTGCCTGGGTTGTCAGGCAGTTTATCAGTGTTCCCCAGAGGCCATTTCTGAGGGAACACTCGGCAAGTTAGCCATAAAAGTTTGTGCTGCCCTAATTGTTCTCTGCCCTTTAGTACCTGGCTTTAGTTACCCCTAGGGCTGAGCAAGGGAGGACTGTTCCCTTTTGCTAGTCTAGTGCCATTATGCAGAACCCTTCTGATATGCAGGCTGCTACTTCCAACGCCTCAGTTAAGCCCAGTAAACACCGCCTACCCACTATGTCCGCTGGTCATACCACCTCTGGGGGGAAAAGAGGAAGCGTCCTAGGAGCAAATGAACTGAGGAGTTCCACTCACTCCTGGATGCTACAATGAGCAAATCAGTTACCCAGGCCATTTACACTGCCATGGGAGTGATGTTGGACAAGTTGTCCCACTCCATCTCTACGGCTATCATAGCGTCTAGCCATGCCTCTGGCTCGACACTTCCTGCAGCCTCTGATAATATGCCGATGGTTCCTAGCAGCCTTAAGGCTACGAAAAAATCCCATTATGTGGGTAAAAATACCTCCAAAAATGCTTTTACGGACAGGTTGCGCCCTGTTGTTACTGAGGACGTGGTGCTCCCACATAAAAGAGCCACCCACCGGGTAAAAGTGGTGCGTACTTGGAAGAGGGCTAAAGCCCGGTCTGATTCGTTCGACTTTGATTGGGACTCAGAGGAGGTTTCTGATGGGTCCGATGCGATCAACCCTGTTTACTCGGAGGACTCATCTCCCGAACGCAGTGTGACTGCGACGCCAGCTATTGAAGCTAGACGGGAGGCGGATAACTATCTTAGACCCTCAAGGGGAACCCCTTTTTGACCCTGATGACCTGCATAACCCTCGTTAGGCTGAATGGTACCCCACGGACCATGGCCAAATACATTACAACTAGAGTTAGAAAACCCCTAGATAAGGCCCGAGAAATAAACTTAGAGCGGACTGCGGAGTGCCCACATCCTATGGTCCCTGACATGGCCTGTGTTACGCCAAATGTGATCACCCAACTCCTGGGATAATCCGGGTGGAAGGCCAAAAGGGATTGGACTATTCCCTGCGACACTTTCAGGACAAAGTCTTAGACGTGTTAGGGCCTGTAGCCAAGATCTTCGACATGGTCGAAGCAGCCTTGCCCGAGGGGGCACCAATAGACCTTTTGGCCATCAGAGGATGGATTCAATGTTCCATATGCTTGATAGGCAACGCTAACACCGCGTTTGGCACCAAACGGCGTAAAGCCATCCTGATGAAAATTGAGCCAAAACTCCTCAATCTGGCAATATCTGAGCCTGGCACACAGGCAAAAGGTCTCCTGTTTAGAGATTATTTTGTTAAAGACCTGGGCAAATATGTCAATACCTTCACGGCACTAGACAAAGCACAAACGAATATGAAACGTGTGTTCTCTTAGAAGGTTTTCGGTGGGGCTGGCAGACATTGAGGCCGTCTGTATGGCCGCTCTTCCTGGATTTCGTACCGGGGCTATTGGGGCTCCGTCACATCTAGATTTCAACCTCCGGAACCCAGGGTACTGTCACCTTTCTTCCCGACCATGGGCAGGTCGTGGCAACCCCGTGGGACCAGGGGATCCTCCTATGGCTGTCGGCCTTATGGGGAGTTACTTACCATCACACACCCTTTCTCTGTCATATGTGGGGGGCAGGCTATCCCATTTTATCGATGCATGGCACAACATCAGATGTTTGGGTCCTAGATACCATTCTAGGAAATCTGTTATGCTTCCTATGGATTTGGAGTGGAACTCAACTGCAGAATAGTGTTTGAGGAAGTGATGAGAGTATAGGTCGATGGGGAGGTTCCTGTAGACTTAAGGAACATAATATAGAGATAGTTTGATGAGAGTTCCTGTAGCTTTAAGGATTGCAATATGAAGATAGTTTGATGAGACGAGTTCCTGTAGCTTTAAGGAATAATATAAGAAAGTAGTTCATTGAGACGAGTTCCTGTAGCTTTAAGGAACACAATAAGAAGGTAGTTCGTTGAGACAAGTTCCTGTAGCATTAGGAATACAATAAGAAGGTAGTTCGTTGAGACAAGTTCCTGTAGCTTTAACCCCTTAAGGACCGGCCTGTTTTGGCCATGTTGTACATTAAGGACCAGAGCGGTTTTAACACTTTTGTGGTGTTTGTGTTTAGCTGTAATTTTCCGCTCTCTCATTTACGGTTCCCATACAAATTATATATTGTTTTTTTCAGGACAAGAAGGGATTTCTTTACATACCATTATTTGTATCATGTCATATATTTTACTTTAAAAAAAATAATAATAATATATGGTGAAAAAAAAAATGTTTTTGGACTTTTACTTGAAAAATCTTTTACTTATCTACAAAAGCTAATGAAAAAAAAATAGATTAAAAATTATGTCCTGAGTTTAAAAACACCCAGTGTTTACATGCTTTTTTTTTGCAAGTTTTAGGGCTATATGTACAAGTAGGAAATTGCTGTTTCAATATATATTTTTTTAAAATTTATAATAGTGACATTGTAACACTGTTATCTGTCATAAATCCCCGAATCACACCTCACATATACATATATTTTTTTTAAAGCAGACAACCCAGGGTATTCAATATGGGGTATGTCCAGTCTTTTTTAGTAGCCATTTACTCACAAACACTGGCCAAAGTTAGCATTTATATTTGTGTGTGTGTTAAAAATGCATCTAACGATGCTAAATTTGGTGTTTGTGAAAAAGTGGCTACTAAAAAAGGCTGAACATACCCCATTTGCAATACCTTAGGTTGTCTTCTTTTGTAAATGGTATGCCATCATGGGGGTAATTCTCCTTCCTGGGCTACCATACGCTCTCAAAGGCAACATAACCAATCTGACAAATTTCAATAAAAAAAAAAAAAAAAGAAAGGAAAATCAAGCATTATATTTGACCCTGTAACTTTCAAAAACACTATAAAACCTCTACATGTGGGGTACTGTTATACTCGGGAGAATTCGCTGAACACAAATATTAGTGTTTCAGAACAGTAAAATGTATCACAGCAATAATATCATCAGTGAAAGGGCTGTTTGTGTTTGAAATAAACGTCACTTTCACTGACAATATCATCGCTGTGATATGTTTTACTGTTTTGAAAGACTAATATTTGTGTTCAGCGAAGTCTCCTGAGTAAAACAGTACCCCCCCATGTACAGGTTTTAGGGTGTCATAGAAAGTTACAGGGTTAAACACAGTGCTAGCAAATTAAATTATCTGGACTTTCGGCATGGGTTGTCAGGCATGTCCCTCAAATTGCAATCAATAAAATTACTTAATTATGTAAAAATATTACATAAACACGTAGAATTTAAATATATGTACATATTTATATATTTGAAGTCTACGTGTATATTTATGAAATTATTTATGCATATGGACACATTTATATTTCGTATTATATTTATTTATACATAGATACCGTATATACTCGAGTATAAACCCACACGAATATAAGCCGAGGCCCCTAATTTTACCCCAAAAAACTGGGAAAACTTATTGACTCAAGTATAAGACTAGGGTGGGAAATGCAGCAGCTACTGGTAAATTTCTAAATAAAATTAGATCCTAAAAAAATTATATTAATTGAATATTTATTTACAGTGTGTGTATATAATGAATGAAGTGTGTGTGTATGAGTGCAGTGTGTGTGTGTGTATGAGTGCAGTGTGTGTGTGTATGAGTGTAGTGTGTGTATGAGTGCAGTGTGTGTGTGAATGAATGCAGTGTGTGTGTGTGTGTGTGTGTGTGTATGAATGCAGTGTGTGTGTGTGTGTGTGTGTGTATTGTCAGGGTATTTATATCGGCAGACATTTTGTGCTATGATAGAAATTAAAAGTGTATATTCTGAGTCACTCTGAACAGACCAGACTCCATTTTGTTATTTTCAAGTTAACAAAAGACACAAGATTTCAATCCCTTCTGTAAAACTGACCGCTTTGCCAGAGATAAGGAATGTATAGTATAAACAAACCAAGTGATAAGAGGCTGTCTAAAATGCTAATGGAATAGAATAAATTCTAAACCCAGACATTGTGACAGAGAAGATTAAATAATTTAATTTTACTTTCTATATCTAACAAGATCCCATTGTATTGAAGGGGTCATATTTAGTATTACGAACTATCATATTAGGAATTACTACAAAAAATGGAAACACATAGTCTGGACAAAACTTAAAGAAACCGTTTGATCTGACGAGTAAACTTAAAATATAGTAACCATAAAGATAACGAAAATGACGTCAAAATAGCCACCAGGAAAAGTTAACTCTTTCCTGGATAGGTATGTTTAGTGGGGCGAGACTGCCCTCTATAGAACAAATATTAAGTTGCTATCTAAAAGGTAAGCACACCTCCAATTTTATATTGGTCTACGAACAGAGAATCTTTCCCTTTAAAAAGTTAAGACAAAGGGAAGAGAGAGGTAATCAAGAGAGAAAGCAGGGGCAAGGCAGTCGGAAGCAGGCTAAGTGAGAAGCAAGCAGAGTAAGAGCGAGAAAGAAACATTCATTGACACTTAGCAACCTGAGAACATCTGGTGAGAATATCTATTTAACTGGTAAATATACTGGTTTCATTTAATTAATCTAATTTAATTAAAATTTTCTAATAGCATGATATATGACTGGATAGATCACAATCATATTTTGATATTTAGAAATCTTAATTAATAAGAAATACTGTAACGGACCGTTTCACTTACAAGAGGATAAAACCCAGTTTAGGCGATATCCCCCTTTTCCATAGACCAGCAGTTACTGCAAGCACCAATCTCCCGGACTGCAAACTGTACAAATTTTCCAACTCCCGAACTGGAAACACACGAACCCTGGAATAGCTGAACAGGAAAAGCATATAATCCGCTTACACTCCTGGCAGTCAGCATACAATCCAATTCCCCCCAAAACGAAACGACACATCGGTTTGAGGGTCAAGCAGAATCTCAGGTCTGGAACACCCAGCCTGCTTTTTACTACAGTTGTGCACATACAGGACACACTCAGGGGGAGGCATAAAACAACCAATCAAGTAACAGTACAACCCACACATCCCCTCCCCTCAGATAAGCAATTAACATAATTACTACATACAGTAAAAATACAGTTTCCCCACATACTCTGTAACTTTTAAACCATACATCACATTCACATAAAAAATACATATCCACAATCAATCCATTCAGGGGAACAACATATTAAAAAATGGCATGAATCAGACCAGGGGTTCAAAAGTTAGAAAAAGTATCTTTTGTTCCCCCTGGCTGGTAGTATTTTAATCTGACTCACACAGTAAAAGTAAAAACATCCCCACAATGCATCCTGGTTTCCTCCCTTCTGCCCTGGAGATAATTGGAGAAGTAGACAAAACTCCATTACACATGTGGGACCTAAATACAGGATTATGTTTTAAAATATATACAGTTACTTTTTATACATTAAACACAGACATGTAACATATCCCCAGATAGCTCAGGTCTGCGTGCACATTATTAGGTGAATGGCACGCAGACCACACAAATACAGTTTAATTGCCACGGAGCCAAAGTCTTTCCCATAGTCTTTCATTATATGAATAGACCCCATGGCATAGCTATCTGGGGGTATAATTGCTCACACTGGGCAAGTACCGAATGGCCCCACTGTGTTTAAAGGGCCAGAATGAGTGACATGCACTCTGTTAGGGCCGAATACGTTTTGTAAAAGGGCCCAATCTCCCAGGGCCATAGTCCAAAGGCAAGAGGCGGGCAAGCAGCCCCCTCCAAGGACACGTGGCGAGGTCGGTTTTGCCACAAATACATTATTAAACTTTTTATTCTGCAGATAGAAACAATAATTCTGTATTTATGTGACATATCACATGTTAGCATATTGTGATATTTATCCGGCGTATTGATTTGTTCTAAAAAAGATTAAATATCTGTTTAGGCAAATTAAAATTCAGCTTGTAGAATTTCGTAGATTTCTTTTATTGGATGGGTCCAGGAAATGAGTAATGAACTGGTTTAAATGTTATTTTATTTAAAATTTACATAAGAATAGATCTTAATTACATAGGAGGTCTAGCCAGCATTGAAAGGGTTATTCTAACTGTCAGCTAAAGTTTTATGGCTTTACGCTGCACGCTGAGGAATTCTGTTCTCTGTGTGAAACTTTTTGTTTGTCTCTGCGAAAGGCAGTCGTAAATCTTGTCTTAGCCATTAGGAGATGTTTTTATATTACCGTATTGTATTGCATACTCATGTTATACTGAATTTCCATTGATTATTGTCACGCATGTTACTTATTATCATTATTTGAATATAAAAATAAATTGTATCTATTTTTATAACAAATTGTGATTTTATTTATATGAAATACATTTCACTTACACGATAACGATCTTTGGGATCTGAGAATTAAAATAGTGGGTAATTCTCAACTGTTTACTATTATTATCCCATAAATATCCCCACAGTATGAATGCAGTGTGTGTATGAATGCAGTGTGTGTGTATGAATGCAGTGTGTGTGTGTGTGTATGAATGCAGTGGGTGTATATGAATGCAGTGTGTGTGTGTGTATGAGTGCAGTGTGTGTGTGTGTGTGATGCAGAGTGTGTTGCAGAGCCTTGGTGGGGTTTGGGCATTTTTATTATTATTTTTTAAATTATTATTTTAATATTATTTTTTGTTGTTTTATTAGTAATTTTTTTTTATTATTAATATTTTATTATTATTTATATATTTTTTTTTTCGTCCCCCCTCCCTGCTTGATACGTGGCAGGGAGGGGGGCTCTCACTCCCTGGTGGTCTAGTGGTGTGCCCTGTGTAGGAGGGGGCTGGCAGGAAGCTCTTACTTACCTGTCCTGCAGCTCCTGTCAGCTCCCTTCTCCTCCGCGCCGGTCCGGTCAGCTCCCTCTGCAAGTCCCAGTGTAAGTCTCGCGAGAGCCGCGCTATGACCCCGCGGCTCTCGCGAGACTTACACTGGGAGCTGGCAGAGGTGCTGACCGGACCGGCGCGGAGGAGAAGGGAGCTGACAGGAGCTGCAGGACAGGTAAGTAAATGCTCTCTGCAGCCCCCACAGCCCCCTGTCTCTATTATGGCCATAATACAGACATTGACTCGAGTATAAGTCGAGTTGGGGTTTTTCAGCACAAAAAATGTCGAGTATATACGGTATATATATCATTTCATTCTAAGTGTATTTTAATATAAATATATATATTAATATCAAAATACCGTTAGAATTACATATATATATAATTTAATTATAAGTGTATTTTTATATTAATATATGTATATATAAATATAAAAATACACTTAGTGTGACGAGACCAATCTCGCCACATTGCATTGGAGGAACCTGGTCGCCCGCCTGCTGCCTTTGGATTATGGACCGGCAGCTAAAGGGTTAATTTTACTGTGCAGAAGGATTTATTTCTCCCTTTCTGCACAGCCGTTTGGTAGATTCTATCTACCGAACAAACAGCTTCTTTTCAGCCTCCCCAGAGCCGTGGGAAGCCGGCCGGCGCTGTTAATGGGCCACCCAGAAGCTGGAGTGCGCCCTCCATTTACCTCCCTGAAGCCGCGGTTATTAAGAAGCGTGTGCCGGCAATTGACTTCCCAGTAGCTGCGGTTAACCGCAGCTTAATTGATTGTTACTGGGTGGTCGCGGTTACACTTAGCCGCCACACGATGGCGGTGTTCTGGAGCTCCCCGGGCAGCCAGCGCTTTTCTGCCCGGCTTTCCTGCACTATAAGTGGACACTTTTGCGTGCAGGCACTGCTGAGCCTCCAGCCCCCTGGTTCTTATTCGGGACTTTGAATTTATATCCCAATCTATGTGGAAGTACCCAGATAGCCTGCCATGGAGCCTGTTCATGGAATTAAAGACTTTGGCTCCATGGCAATTAAAATGTATTTGTGTGGTCTGAGTGCCATTCACCTAATAATGTGCACTCAGACTTGAGCTATCTGGGGATATGTTAAATGCCTGTGTGTTATATGTAAAATGTAACTTTATGTATTTTATGGTGTTTCACTGTCTTTGTGTCCCCACGTGCATAATGGCGATTTGCCTTTGTCCTGGGAGATAATTGAATTACTTCTCAATTATCTCCAGGGCATAAGGGAGGAAGCCAGGATGCATTGTGGGGATGTTTTACTTCTGTATGTCCTGAAATGCTAAATGTCTGTCTTTCGTTACAGTCTTCCATCTGGTCCCCTAGGGGAGTGTACACCAGGTGGGAGACCTGCATAAATACAGGGGCAGGTAGCCCTCAATTAACAGACCACTGCTTGACCCTCAACACGGAGCCTTGTCTCGTTCTTGGGGGGATTCACTGTATGCTGATAGGGACTGATTGCCAGGAGTGTAAGCCGCTTGGGAGCTTTTCCTGTTCGTCTGCTAGCAGCTATTCGTGAGGTTCCAGTTCGGGAGTTTGGAGTGCTACCTTATTCCCTTGTATGCAGTTCGGGAGTTTGGTGCATTCACTTATATCCAATTCGTGAGTTTTGGTGATTTTACAGTAGCTGTGCCTGTCTTTGAAAAGGGGATTATCGCCTAAACGATTTTAACCCCTTGTCTGCTGAAACGGTCCATTACAATTGGTGGCAAGCGGCGGGATCGTTCCTACAGCCAGAAGGACAGCTACAGGAGACACCATTTCTTGGGATTTTTACAAATTGAGGGTAACGCATGTCTGAGTACAGCGACCCTGACAGCACCAGAATGGAACCAGCAGTGGAATATGATGAGGGTGACATGGATGACCGAGATGCAGTCCGTAAAGGCATCTGGTACCAGGCACTGGGTATTGTGGAATACCAGCGGGACGGGAGATTCCCCAAGGAAGACCAGCGGTTGCAGAAGCGAGTAGCCCTGCGGATGCCCTTCCTGGGAGAACAGCCCCTGTAGGGGATTGGGTGAGGAAATTGGAACACCTAGTATGGCAGGAGATGTGGCTAGAAGATGCCTACCAGCAAAAGAGTTTTGGCACTTCTGCCTGGATCGCAACATATCTGTACAAGCAGAATACCTTCCGGGTTTATCCAACATCGCAGCAGACATATGTAAGACAACAGCGCCTGGCGACTGAACCACACAATATTCCTGCAGCTCCAACAACTCTGAGGCACGATTCATATCGACCTCTTCGCCTCCGGGCTGAATTCTCAACTCCAGTCATTCTTCAGCTGGAGACCGGACCCAGATGCCCTGGTGGTGGATGCCTTCCTCCAACCTTGGCCAAACAAACGACTCTATGCATTTCCTCCCTTCTCTCTACTGGCTCGCACCCTATTGCATCTAAAATGCTCCCAAGCATCACCGGCCATGATAGCGCCGTTCTGGACGGCACAGCCATGTTCCCTTCGCTAATGGAAATGTCTATCGACCTTCTCAACTAATCCATGGACCTACTATCGGATCCCAATTGGAACTCTCACCCCCTTCTGGTTTAGAGGCATCTAAGACTTCTGGCATGGCTCCTCTCCGGGGACATTGGGTCGTGCCGAACGTTTCACAAGCAACTTGTGACTTATTGGCAGGAGCTTGGGCACGTATTGATCCCATACGTGCTTCTGTAAACCACATCTTGAGTTTCCTTACCGCCCTGTATGACCAAGGTTTGACCTACTTCACGATAAACGTATATAGATCAGCGATCTCAGCTGGTCACAACGGAATGGATGGTTTCCCGGCTGGGAAACACTTGTTGGTCTGTCGCCTTCTGCGAGGCATTAGATTTTCACATCCACCCCAACCCCGATACATGGCTCTGTGGGACGTCAACCTAGTTCTTCATCTGTTGGAGGATTGACCTACAAACCTGGACCTTACGCTCAAACAAGTGTCTGCAAAATTGGCCATGCTCTTGTGTTTAATTTCCTGCAAAAGGGTGTCGGTTGTCCGAGCTCTGGATATTGACGCACATTCCTTCACTCTGACTGGTGTTTTGTTTAATATCACCAGATGTACGAAATCGAAGATTACTTCAGTCTTCTACCCCTCTTTTCCTCATAATGTTAATCTCTGCCCGGTGGCATGCCTCCAGGAGTATGAACTACGGACTCAGTCATTCAGGAACCCAACACACCACGACTTGCACATAGAAGGCTTATCAATAAACTGCAATCTTTGAGTTTGGATTCCAATATTGTTGAATGGGTAAGGCAGTGGCTGAGTGACAGGCAACAGAGGGTTGTAGTCAATGGAGTATATTCGTAGCTTGGGCTTGTCACCAGTGGGGTACCTCAGGGATCTGTACTTGGACCCATTCTCTTTAATATTTTTATTAGTGATATTGCAGAAGGTCTTGATGGTAAGGTGTGTCTTTTTGCGGATGATACTAAGATATGTAACAGGGTTGATGTTCCAGGAGGGATAAGCCAAATGGCAAATGATTTAGGTAAACTAGAAAAATGGTCAGACTTGTGGCAACTGACATTTAATGTGGATAAGTGCAAGATAATGCATCTTGGACGTAAAAACCCAAGGGCAGAGTACAGAATATTTGATAGAGTCCTAACCTCAACATCTGAGGAAAGGGATTTAGGGGTGATTATTTCTGAGGACTTAAAGGTAGGCAGACAATGTAATAGAGCAGCAGGAAATGCTAGCAGAATGCTTGGTTGTATAGGGAGAGGTATTAGCAGTAGAAAGAGGGAAGTGCTCATGCCATTGTACAGAACACTGGTGAGACCTCACTTGGAGTATTGTACGCAGTACTGGAGACCATATCTTCAGAAGGATATTGATACCTTAGAGAGAGTTCAAAGAAGGGCTACTAAACTTGTTCATGGATTACAGGATAAAACTTACCAGGAAAGGTTAAAGGATCTTAACATGTATAGCTTGGAGGAAAGACGAGACAGGGGGGATATGATAGAAACATTTAAATACATAAAGGGAATCAACACAGTAAAGGAGGAGACTATATTTAAAAGAAGAAAAACTACCACAACCAGAGGACATAGTCTAAAATTAGAAGGACAAAGGTTTAAAAATAATATCAGGAAGTATTACTTTACTGAGAGGGTAGTGGATGCATGGAATAGTCTTCCAGCTGAAGTGGTAGAGGTTAACACAGTAAAGGAGTTTAAGCATGCGTGGGATAGGCATAAGGCTATCCTAACTATAAGATAATGCCAGGGACTAATGAAAGTATTTAGAAAACTGGGCAGACTAGATGGGCCGAATGGTTCTTATCTGCCGTCACATTCTATGTTTCTATGTTTCTATGTTCCTGGCTTTGAAACAACCTCATCACCCAGTATCCACTGTGACTTTGGCCCGTTGGGTGAAATAAATAATGTTGTCTGCCTACAGTGACACATCAGTTTATGGAGCTCATTCCACTAGAGGCGCTATGGCTTCAAAAGCATTCACATTGGGTTATATATTCGTCAGCAGAACACATCTCTTCTATGGTTATTTCACAGCTTTAAACTAGCCTAATAAGAGCCTCGTTATCCTTTAATAAAATTACCAGATTTTACTAATTACATGACGTAAAGCAGGGCTCGAGTCCTGCAGGAACGCGTGGGAACGGCGTTCCTGCACTTTTTTCACAGCAGGAACGCCGTTCCCCCTGCAGGCACTCAGGGGGCGGCAAAAAAAGCCGCCCCCAAATGCCCTGTGTTCCCCCTGTCATGGGGGGGGGGGACCACCTGATTGCCTGTTCCACCCTCCCCCCGGCGGGCTGCTCTCTCCCTGTCACACGCGGCAAGGGAGCTGTGTCCTCTCTGCTCCCTCTCGCCGCGCGCCGTTTTCTGATGCAGGAAGGCGGAATATGACGTCATATTCCTGCTCCCTGCATCAGGAGACAACCCACGCGGCGAGAGGGAGCAGAGAGGACACAGCTCCCTTGCCGCGTGTGACAGGGAGAGAGTCGCCCGCTTCACTGCAGCCCCACTGGACCCCAGGGACCCATCCATGCCAGCTTTCCTAAAAGGTAGGGAGGCTGGGTGGGTGGGAAATGTTAATTTTAATAATTTGTATATATGTATATCTGTGTGTATGTCTGTTAGTGTATGTGTATGTATGTCTGTTAGTGTATGTGTATTTAGTGTGTGTGTGACTATTAGTGTGTGTCTGTCAGTGTGTTTGTGTGTGTCTCTCTGTCAATGAATGAGTGTGTGTCAGTGAATGTGTGTGTGTGTCAAATCAGTGACGTCTGTGTGTTACTGTCAGTGTGTATCTGCCAGTGTGGGTGTCTGTCAGAGAGTGTGCTTAGAGGGACACTATAGGCACCCAGACAACTTCAGCTCATTGAAGTGGTCTGGGTGCAGTGTCCCAGTCCCCTTAAACCTGCAAGTGTAATTATTGCGGTTTCTCAGAAACTGCAATAATTACCTTGAGGGGTAACTCCACCTCTAGTGGCTGTCTATCAGACTGTCTAACTGATGCTGGACGTCCTCACCCTGTGCATGAGGACATCCAGCATCTGCTAAATACCCATAGGATTTTAACCCCATCAGTGTCGAGTGGGGGAGGGGGGGCACTACAGGGAATTATAGTGCCAGGAAAACAGCTTTGTTTTCCTGGCACTATAGTATTTCTTTAAAAGGAGCAGGAAAAGGTGGAGTCTAAAGAGGAAGGGGTGGGTTCTTAATCAGGAAGCGGGGGGAGCCCATGACAGGAAGGGGTGGTAAATTTAGATTAGGGGGTGCTCAGGTATAGTCATGCCTAGGGCAGCACAAAATTAAAATACACCACTGTGTGAGTGTCTGAGTATGTGTGTGCGTCTGTAAGTGTCTGAGTGCATGTGTGTGTCTGTGAGTGTATGTGTGTGCACGCGTTTATATATGCAAACGAGTGGGTTTTTTTTTGTGTGGGGGAGTTCCCACACTTTTTTCCCCAGGACTTGACCCCTGACGTAAAGTCATGATTTTATTAAGGACACGGAGGCGAGTATAAGCCCATCCAGAAGACAGGTAAGTCTTACGTTTTGTCTTCCCACCCAAATTTTTGGCATCATGCATGGTTTTGACTTCACTTTAGTTTGGTTTACCGAATACTTAGAATAAGTATAATTTGTCTTTTGCTGGACTCACGCTGACATGTTCAATTTTATATGTTTTAATTGTCACGGATACAAATGTACGACATCAGTATTAAACATATTTTACCACCTGTTTCTCTGTCTCTTACAGCTTGAACCTTTACAATGGGTTAATCGGGACCGTTTTTCTTCCCATGATTGCAATGGAGGTGCTCTCTAGGATCCACTACCATTAGATTATGTTTACGCATATTTCGGATGTTGGACTCTTGGTCATGTTGAGTCAGTTGTTTTATCTCGGTTGCTTATCATTGAATTTTCGACTTCGGCATCATCAAGAAAGAGGAATGGCTTAGGGTCACATGGAAGTATATGGAATGAGGACTGCTCCTATTGGTTGAATAAGTTATATGTATATGGTTAACCCTTTAAGGGTATTTGTTTTCTATTAATATCTTAAGATTGTTTCTTTGCTGCTGAGGAATAAAGAAAGATAAAGCCTAATATGAGCCTCCATGTCCCTAATAAAATCATGACTAAAACTACAGGGGGAGGGCGAGAGAAGTTGCAGTAAAAAATTGACACTTCCAAGCAGGAATGTTTCAGACACTTTAACTGCATCTATTGAGGAGCAGTGATACTGTCATGGTAACTTACTAAAATAATTCAAAGTCAATTTAATATTTAAGGCCAGAGTAGCTGTAGTGAATGCATAGGTGACTTAGAAAAGTTTTCCAGTTCAGCTATTTTGACCTTCAATTTAAAATTCACTATGAATTCTCACTTTGGTGAATAACCCTTTTTGTTTTACCACTACTATGCCTGTGTGGGAATGAAAGATAGTGTCATTGATCTTGTGTGAGACTTCAGTGGCGGATCCAGAGCCTGATCTCGGGAGGGGCACTTGTAAATTATTTAAAGAAATAATCCAGGCACAATAACCACTACAGCTTAGTGTAGTAGTTATGGTGCCAGCAGTGCCAGGATCCCATCCCAGAGTAAGTAGTCAAACCGTTTAAGAACAGTTTGACAACTTACCTGGGGTCTGCTGGGATATAGGGCATAGGAGCCTTATATCCCATGTGTGAAGAGTGAAGTGTGTGAAAGGTGCAGTGTGTGTGTGGGGGTGTGTGAGCAGTGAAGTGTGTGTGTGTGTGTGTGTGTGCGTGAGGGCGGCAGTGTATGTCAGGGTTGCAGCGTGTGTGTTAGGGGGCAGTGTATGTGTGGTGCAGTGTGTGTATGAGGGAGCTGCAGTGTGTATGTGAGGGGGAAGTGTGTGTGAGACTTGCAGTGTATGTGTGTTTAGGGCAGTGTGTATATGGGGGGCAGTGTGTGTATGGGGGGGCAATGTGTGTATGGGAGTAGTGTGTGTATGGGGAGCACTGTATGTGTGTGTGGGGCAGTGTGTGTATGGGGGCAGTGTGTGTATATGGGGGGGTCGTGTGTGTGGGGCAATGTGCGTATGGGGGGGCAGCAGTGTGTGTGGGGCACTGTATGTATGGGGGCAATGGGTGTGCAGTGTATATGTGTGGGGGGAATGTGTCTATGGGTGTGAGGCACTGTGTGTATGGGGGGCGGTGTTTGTGGGGCAATGTGTGTATGGGGGTAGTGTTTGTATGGGGAGCAGTGTGTATATTGGGGCAAGGAGGCTTTTTAATAATGTTTTCTTTTTTTTAAATAAAAATAAATATATTTATGTGTCGTCACCCCCCCTCCCCCCCCCCCCCTTCTTACCTTTTACATTTCTTGATCCCTGGTGATCCAGGGGGGAATCCCTGGTGGTTCCAGTGGTTATAGTGAACTCTAGCCCGTAGCTCCAGGTCTAGAGTTCACTCTCACGAGATCCGTGCTCACGAGAATAGGACCCGGAGGAGCTGCAGGTTGAGCTCCCGAGTCCTCTCTCCCTCCCCTGCCGGCTACCAGCAATGTGCTTGTGGACCGGGGAGGGACATCTCTGATCTCCCCACCGGTCTGTGAAGGCACATTGCAGGGCTGGCACTTGGACAATGCCATCCCTGCATTAGCCGGCAGGGTAGAATCTCGGGTGGGGAGAGGGGGGGGGCATGGATCAGCCACTGGACTGGCTAGGATTAGGTTACTGCTGTACCTACCTACCTACAGTTGCATACCCTTGGAGAATCGGTAATATATGTACCATTTTTAAAGAAAACATGAATGAGCAGGCAAAACACATTTCTTTTATTTCTTATGGGATTCATATTCAACTGTTTGTTATAACAGAATTGCACAATCAGAAAACAAAACATGGCAACAAAGAAAACAATTAAATGACCACTGTTCAAAAGTCTGCATACCCTTAGTTCTTAATACTGTGTATTTCTCCATTTAGCATCAATGACATCGTGCAGTCTATTGTAATAGTTGTCTATGAGGCCCCTAATTCTTGTAGGAGGTATAGGTGCCCATTCTTTCATCTTGGCAAAATGCCTCCAGGTGTCATGTTTTTTCTTGTATCCAGAACAAGTTGTGGCTGAAATCTTTCTTGGTCTACCTGACCTTGGCTTGGTATCAATAAATCTCCAAATGTTATACTTCTTAATAAGTGATTGAACAGTACTGACTGGCATTTGCAATGCTAATATCTTGTTATATCCTTTTCCATCTTTATAAAGTTCCATTACCTTGTTACGCAGCTCTTTTGACAGTTCTTCTCTGATTCCCATGGCTCAGTATCTAGCCTGCTTAGTGCATCTACGTGAGAGCTAACAAACCCATTGACTATTTTTACACAGACACAAATTGCAATTCAAAGAGTCACAGGTATGGGAAATTAAACTATATTTCCTATTTTAACCTGTGTGTGTCACCTTGTGTGACTGTAACAAGGCCAAACATTCAAGGGTATGTAAACTTTTTATCAGGGCCATTTGGGTGATTTCTGTTATCATTATGCTTTAAAAAGAACCAAACAACTTTGTGATAATAAATGGCTTAATAGAATCACTATCCTCCAATAAAATTTTTTTTTTTTTTTGCATGATCAGACATATTTTCAAAATCAATGCAACAATTTCTCCAGGGTATGCAAACTTTGTAGCACAACTGATTATTGCAGGGAAGGTAGTCTGACTGGGAATTGAACCTAGGTTTCCTAGTTCTAAGGCAGTAACATTACTACTGTTCTATGTTTAAAATATATTTGATTCAAATTAACACTGAATGGAGCTCTAAGGCATTAGGAGTAAAAACCTGTAATACTAAAGCTAGTGTGCCCCTGTCTCTACCTAGCTGAGTGCCCTCTCCCCCATTCACCATAACATTACAGTATTTTTCCATGTTTTTTCCTAATTTGTTTTAGTCTAAAATTGTCTTATACACAGAATGTCACTGCATTGGTTAGAAAACAAACACTTTTGCACAGGGGTAAAACATGATGGTGGTCCCTATATGTGTGGGAGCTGCAGCAGACGTCAGCACTTACCACTAACCAGTGGCGGATCCAGAGCCTGATCTCCGGAGGGGCACTTGTAGATTAATTAAATAAATAATGCTGACATAATAACCACTACAGCTCAGTGTAGTGGTTATGGTGCCAATAATGCCGGGTCCCCTCCCAGAGTAAGTAATCAAACCGTTTAAGAACAGGTTGACAACTTTCCTGAGGTCTGCTGGGAAATGGGGCTGTAGTAGGGCATAGGAGCACTGGTGTGTGTGAGTGGTGCAATGTGTGAGGGGTGCAGTGTGTGTGTGTGTGAGGGGGACAGTGTGTGAGGAGTGTGTGTGTGAAAGTTGCAGTGTGCGAGTGAGGGTGGCAGTGTATGTTAGGGGTGTAGTGTGTGTGTTAGGGGGAAGTGTATGTGAGACAGTTGCAGTGTGTGTGTATGTGTGTGGATTGCAGTGTATATGTGAGTGTGGGTCTGTCAGGATCGGGACAGGGATCCAACACGCAAAGTACAAACAGGTACAGGGTACGTATACCGGACCTTAGAATGGCCGGACTAACGTACGGAGAGTATAGAGAATGGTCAGAGACAAGCCGAGGTCGAGGGAACGAGAGGACAGGTAAGCGAGGAACAAGCCGGGTCAAGGATAACAGAGGTAAACAGAGTAAGACAAACGAGCCGGGTCGGAACCAAAAGGATAACTGAAAAACACCAGAGCACTGTGTGACTAGACAGGCTAGAACCACGACAGGGCAATGAGCAACAGGGCGAAGTATGTTTAAATACCCTGGCTAGAGGGGATAGACACGCCTCCGACGAGTCCTGATTAGTCTCCAATGGATTGAGTGACAGGTCGTTCCGGATTGGCGTCATGACGTCGGTCTCCGGGCGCCATGCTACATAAGGAAGTGACTCCCTCGCGGCCGGCGTTTATGTGACCGGGTCGACCGCGAGGAACAGGAGAAACCTGGCGTCCGGACGGATAAACGTTTAAGTCTCTACCTCTCTCGGAGGCAGAGACTTCAGGTACCCTGACAGTACCCCCCCTCTCAGATACGCCCACCGGGCGGCAGGAACCGGGACGAGATGGGAAGCGGGCGTGATACGCCCTGCGGAGACGAGGAGCATGAACATCCTCTTGAGGTACCCAACTCCTCTCCTCAGGACCATATCCCTTCCAATCGACCAGGTATTGTACCTTCCCCCGGGATATTCGAGAATCAATAATAGAGTTAACCTCATACTCCTCCTGACCCTCCACCTGAACAGAGCGAGGAGGGGCTGTTGTGGAGGAAAATCTGTTGCATATAAGTGGTTTCAGCAATGAAACATGAAATGAGTTAGGGATGCGTAAGGTAGTAGGCAGAGCTAGACGATACGCAACTGGATTGATACGAGTCAGCACCCTGTAAGGTCCAATATAACGGGGAGCGAACTTCATGGAAGGCACTTTTAAACCGATGTTCCTTGTGCTCAGCCATACCCTATCACCTGGAACAAAGACCGGAGCCGCCCTTCTACGTTTATCAGCGTGTTTCTTAACCAGCATAGAGTTGTGCATAAGGATTTGTCGAGTCTGATCCCACAACTTCCTCAAATTGGCAACATGAACATCAACCGACGGCACCCCCTGGGAAGGGGAAGCCGACGGAAGAATAGACGGATGAAAGCCATAATTCATGAAGAAGGGGCTTGAATGAGTAGAATCGCAAACGAGATTATTGTGTGCAAACTCCGCCCAAGGAATCAAACCGACCCAATCATCCTGGTGTTCGGAAACAAAACATCGTAAATATTGTTCAATTTTCTGGTTGGTACGTTCAGCAGCTCCGTTAGACTGAGGATGATAGGCAGAAGAAAAGTTCAATTTGATACCAAGTTGCGAACAGAAGGACCTCCAAAAACGGGAAATAAATTGGGAGCCTCTGTCAGATACAATTTGAGAGGGTATCCCATGTAGGCGAAAAATCTCCCTAGCGAATATCTCTGCCAATTCGGGAGAAGACGGGAGTTTAGGCAGAGGAATGAAGTGAGCCATCTTAGTGAATCTGTCAACCACGGTGAGGATAACAGTCTGTTTTTTAGAGATAGGTAGATCGACAATAAAGTCCATGGCCAAACAGGACCATGGTTTCTCTGGAACCTCTAAGGGGTGCAGGAATCCACATGGGAGCGTATGGGGTTGTTTGGTTTTAGTACAAACCTCACATGCAGCGATGAAATCTTTAGTATCCCTACGTAAAGCAGGCCACCAGAAGTCTTTAGAGATCAAAGCATACGTCTTGCGAATACCAGGATGTCCCGCCACTTTGCTGTCATGGAAACACTGCAACAGTTCCAGTTGAAGAGCAGGAGGAACGAAATGTCGACCCGCAGGAGTCTGTTTAGGTGCTAGAGGTTGCAGCTTAATGATCTCGGCCAGTAACGGGGAATGAATCCTGAGATTCGTATTAGCAACAATATTGCATTTCGGAACTATAGAAGAAAGAACCGGTTCAGGTACAGTAGAAGGTTCATATTGGCGAGATAAAGCATCGGCTTTAGAGTTCTTAGAACCAGGTCTGTAAGTCAGCACATAATTGAAGTGAGTCAGGAATAAGGACCAACGAGCTTGCCTAGAGGACAAACGCTTAGCCTCCCCAATATAGGACAAGTTCTTGTGGTCCGTCAAAATAGTAACAGGGTGTAAGGTCCCCTCCAATAAATGTCTCCACTCCTTTAGGGCTTTAATGACCGCTAACAGTTCCCTGTCTCCGATGTCATATCTGCTCCTAGGCCCAGAAAGTTTCTTGGAAAAAAAACCACAGGGGTGTAATGGTTTGTCCACCCCTAATCTTTGTGACAAAACCGCACCTACTCCTGTCTCAGAGGCATCGAACTCGAGTAGAAACGGCAAAGTCGTATCAGGATGGATTAATATCGGAGCAGAAGCAAAAAGTTATTTGAGATTCTTGAAAGCAGCGAGAGCTTCAGTAGACCACGTCTTAGTATCCGCGCCCTGTTTGGTCATATTGGTAATGGGCGCAATAATAGAAGAATAACCCTTAATGAAGCGCCTATAATAATTGGAAAACCCAATAAACCTCTGAATAGCCTTGAGTCCCTTAGGCAATGGCCAATCTAAAATAGACTGAAGTTTGTCAGGGTCCATTTTAAAGCCTTCCCCAGAAATCACGTATCCAAGAAAGTCTATCTGGGTCTGGTCAAAACTGCATTTTTCCAACTTACAGTATAAACCGTGTTGCAGAAGTTTGTGTAATACCTTTCTGACTTGTCTATGGTGGGTTTCAATCTCTCTAGAGTGTATGAGTATGTCATCCAGGTAGACAATAACACAATCATGTTGAAACTCCCTAAGAACTTCGTTAATCAAATCTTGAAAAACTGCAGGTGCATTACAAAGACCAAAAGGCATGACCGTGTACTCATAATGACCATAGCGGGTATTAAACGCTGTCTTCCACTCGTGGCCTTGCTGAATTCTCACCAAGTTGTATGCCCCTCTGAGGTCCAACTTGGTGAAAATTTTAGAGCCCTTTAGCCGATCAAAGAGCTCGGTAATCAAGGGGATAGGATAGGCATTTCTGATGGTTATTTTATTCAGACCTCGGTAATCGATACAAGGTCTGAGTGAACCATCCTTCTTTTTTACAAAAAAAAAATCCAGCCCCGGCAGGAGAGGAAGATCTCCTAATGAATCCCTTGTCTAAATTCTCCTGAATATACTCCTCTAAAACAGAATTCTCTTTAGTAGATAGAGGGTATACATTGCCCCTGGGAGGCATGGTACCAGGTAATAGATTAATTTTACAATCAAATGTCCTGTGTGGAGGTAGTGTATCAGCGTTCTTCTTGTCGAACACTGCTTTTAAGTCCAGGTACAGAGGAGGTATCTGTATCCCCGTAGACTGGTTAGAACTGTCTGGTGTGTTAATTACAGCCAAAGGAGATACCCTGCGTAAACACCTCTCCTGACAACCCTGGCCCCATGAGAGTATTTCCCCTCTCTCCCAATCGATATTAGGGTTATATCTCTTTAACCATGGGTACCCCAGGACTATGGGAACAGAAGGAGACGAAATGAGCATAAGTGATAAGTTCTCCTCGTGTAAGATACCAACCGTTAGGTTAATGGATATAGTCTCACGAGAGATAACAGGCTCGAGTAGCGGTCTACCATCTATGGCCTCAACGGCCAAGGGTGTATCTCTTAACTGGGATGGGATAGTGTTTTTAGTAGCAAAGGCTTGGTCGATAAAATTCTCAGCAGCTCCGGAATCTATCAAGGCCATAGTCTTTAGTACTCCCTTCTCCCACGTTAAAGAAACTGGTAGCAGAAGCCTGTGATCTTTATAATTATGCGTAGAGGACAAAATAGAAACACCCAAGGCCTGTCCTCTAGAGAAACTTAGGTGCGGGCGTTTCCCGAGCGAATGGGACAATTCAGGCGCAAGTGACCTCTGACTCCACAATATATACATAATCCCTCCCTTCTCCTGTACTGTCTCTCCTCTTCTGAGAGGCGAGTATTGCCTATCTGCATAGGTTCAGGAAACAGTGGGGTATTGGAATCAGGGCTTAGAAATGCGGGTGCTAATTTAAAGGCAGGTCTCAGGTTCCTCTCTCGAGTGTTCTGTCTCTCTCTTAAACGCTCATCAATACGAGAAATGAACGAAATTAAATCCTCTAAATTCTCAGGGAGCTCCCTAGTAGCAACCTCGTCAAGGATAACATCTGATAGCCCGTTCAAGAATACATCCATATAAGCCTGCTCATTCCACTTGACTTCTGCCGCCAGAGACCTGAACTCTAGTGCATAATCCACTAGTGTTCGGTTCTCCTGTCTCAGGCGCAACAGTAATCTGGCTGCATTGACCTTTCTACCAGGCGGGTCAAAAGTTCTTCTAAAGGCAGCTACAAAGGCATTATAATTATATACCAACGGGTTATCGTTCTCCCATAATGGGTTGGCCCATCTCAGAGCTTTCTCAATGAGTAAGGTGATAATAAATCCAACCTTTGCCCTATCGGTAGGTTGCAATTCAAAGTGAATACTGATCTTGTTTAAAAAACCACGACACTTCTCAGGTGAACCACCATAGCGTACTGGTGGGGTAATACGGGAAGAGGCACCTACAGTGGCTACCTCTAGGCCTGAACTTACAGAGGAAATTGGAGTAGGACGCGTCTCCTCTGGTGGGTTATTAGCACGAGATAATAACGCCTGTAGTGCTAAGGCCATTTGGTCCATTCTGTGTTCCATGGCGTCAAACCTGGAATCAGAGGAACCAACCTGACTGTTTGTACCTGCAGGATCCATTGGCCCTGTCGTAATGTCAGGATCGGGACAGGGATCCAACACGCAAAGTACAAACAGGTACAGGGTACGTATACCGGACCTTAGAATGGCCGGACTAACGTACGGAGAGTATAGAGAATGGTCAGAGAATGGTCAGAGACAAGCCGAGGTCGAGGGAACGAGAGGACAGGTAAGCGAGGAACAAGCCGGGTCAAGGATAACAGAGGTAAACAGAGTAAGACAAACGAGCCGGGTCGGAACCAAAAGGATAACTGAAAAACACCAGAGCACTGTGTGACTAGACAGGCTAGAACCACGACAGGGCAATGAGCAACAGGGCGAAGTATGTTTAAATACCCTGGCTAGAGGGGATAGACACGCCTCCGACGAGTCCTGATTAGTCTCCAATGGATTGAGTGACAGGTCCTTCCGGATTGGCGTCATGACGTCGGTCTCCGGGCGCCATGCTACATAAGGAAGTGACTCCCTCGCGGCCGGCGTTTATGTGACCGGGTCGACCGCGAGGAACAGGAGAAACCTGGCGTCCGGACGGATAAACGTTTAAGTCTCTACCTCTCTCGGAGGCAGAGACTTCAGGTACCCTGACAGGGTCTATGTGAGTGTATGTGTAGGGCAATGTGTGTATGAGCGGCAGTGTAGGTTTGTGGGGGCAGTGTGTGTATGGGGGGCAGTGTATGTGTGTGTGGGAAAATTGTGGATGAAGGCAGAGTGTGTGGGGGCAGTGTGTGTGTGGGGGGGGCAGTGTGTGTGTGTTGGGGTGCAATGTGTGTATGTGGGGTAGTATATGTGTGTGAGGGGGCAATGTGTGTGTGTAGGGTGTGAGTGTGTGTGATAAGAAGGGTAAGGGGGCTTTTTTTTATAATATGTGTTGTTGATTTTTAATTAAATTAAAATAAAAATACAATAGGAGGAGGGGGAACATTTTTCTATCCCTGGTGGTCCGGTGGGGATCCCTGTTGGTCCCAGTAGTGAGAGTGAATTCTAGCCCGCAGCTCCAGGGCTAGAGTTCACTCTCGCGAGATCCGGAGCGTTGCCGTGGTAACCGTAGCAACGCTCTGTGCTCGCAAGAAAAGGACCTGGAGGAGCTGCAGGCTGAGCTCCCGGGTCCTTTCTTCCTCCCTCCCCAGCCAGCTGCCAGCACAGTGCCTCCGGACCGGGAAGGGGGATCTCTGATCTCCCCTGCGGTCCGTGAAGGCACATTGCAGGGCCGGCGCCTGCATGTGCTGGCAGGGGAGAGGGAGTCACCTCTAAAATATAAAATATTTGATGTTTAAAATATTTATTTCTTAATTTTGGGCTAAAAAAACATGGTTTGTTTTATACATTTTATAAATGGTGTTTTATAAATGGAAAAATATAGTAATTTAATATAGTAATTTTTTTTCATGTAGGCTCTGTCAATCATAGCCAGGGGAGGTGTGGCTAGGGCTGCATAAACAGAAACGAAGTGATTTAACTCCTAAATGGCAGTGAATTGAGAAGTGAAATTGAAGGGGAATGATCTATATACTAAAACTGCTTTATTTAGCTAAAGTAATTTAGGTGACTATAGTGTTCCTTTAAACATTGTTTTTTTTCTCACAAGTTTCCCTATTGTAACTCGAAGAGCTAAAATTACAGGACCATTTTAGTTCGTTCGAATCAGTTTTCCTTAAATGAACGGATAAATGAAATTCGGACAAACCAAAACGCCACATAGATGATACCCGAGTCGGCCAAAACAACTTTTTTCCGGATAAACAAAATCTTGGCATATAATATTAAAAAAAAAGAAAAAGAAATACAGCAGTTCATTCATTACATTTAGGAAATATTTTTAAATGTACACTTTTCGTGTCATCTAAATTTCACAAGTTACACTATAATTGCTGTTTCTAATATTATTATTACTATGTTCATTTACATACTAGAGTAATTATTTTTTTTTTTAACAATTAAAGAGCAAATAATTTAAATACTAAAGTGAACACATAAAATAAAAGGTGAAAGGGATCTTACCTAAATAAGCTTACTACAAATTAAGGCTGCTTTTTATGCTGGTGATATATTACTTCCCTGCACAATTTACAAATGAACTTGGTGCCTGGCATATATTTTACTAAAATGGAACACTCTGCTACAGTATGCAGAAACCAGGAGCTAACCTATGATGTTGGCTGAGTATGGTAAACGGTACAAGTATAGAGATTGCGGGTATATAAATATGTACTGTGCCTTTAAGATATAATAAATGTGTGCTGTGCCTTTAAAACTCACAAAATGTGCGTGGCAGGTCTATTAACAAGAAAGAAAATAAAATAAAATAAAGAGAACAAAGGAAGAGTCCAATAAGTCACAGAAAAAGAGATGAAAAAATAGGGAGAAAAAAGATGAAGAAAAAGATAATATGGTGAATAAAAGCACAAAAAATAAGAAAAATAGATAAAATAAAATAAAAATAAGATCTATCTATTTATCTACTTATTCTTATTTTTATCTTATTCTTATTTTTATTTCATTTTATCTATTTTTCTTATTTTTTGTGCTTTTATTCACCATATTATCTTTTTCTTCATCTTTTTTCTCCCTATTTTTTCATCTCTTTTTCTGTGACTTATTGGACTCTTCCTTTGTTCTCTTTATTTTATTTTATTTTCTTTCTTGTTAATAGACCTGCCACGCACATTTTGTGAGTTTTAAAGGCACAGCACACATTTATTATATCTTAAAGGCACAGTACATATTTATATACCCGCAATCTCTATACTTGTACCGTTTACCATACTCAGCCAACATCATAGGTTAGCTCCTGGTTTCTGCATACTGTAGCAGAGTGTTCCATTTATGTATAGGTTTTAGTGAATCCCTATTTTTCCAGTTTTTGAGCGACCTACTGCTAGTCGGACTCCCTCTCCCCTGGGCATTACATTAGGTATACCAGCACTGTTTATTTACATATATTTTACTTAGAACTTTGAATTAAAAAAAAAAACAAAAAAAAAACACCACTGTTCCTCAGTACCGCTCTTCATTGACACACTGACATTTGACTTGTAGAAGAATTTTCATGAAAACTACAACTCCCGTGATTCCACGATTTGCACAGGGTGTTTCTCAAACTACGCCACTGTTTGGCCTCTCAGGCATTCTAACCTGATAGCTAATTCCAGCGCTCTCATTGGTTAGGCTGCACATCGCTCTCTATCCAACTGTCTTGTTATTGGTCAACTAGTCCCTTCCTTTCCCTGTCCCGTTGCCTGGGCGGCGAAGTTATCAAGTTTGCAATTCCCGAAGATGCGGTTGCGCTGTTAGCGTAGAGTAGGTGCTATGTCAAGATAGGTGAGTTACGCGTATTGCGCAGCAGGAGAGTGCCCACTGTGAGATCCGGCCGGGAAGGTAAACACGGGAACAGATCAGACGGGCCCGTTGGGTCGGAAAGAGTGATGTCGGACATGGAGCCTACTCCTTGAATCTATACGTAGGCAAAAATGTATTGTCTGACACTTGGTTTACATAAAGTTATAGATATTCAGGATCCGGTGTAGTGGAGCAGGAAAGGGAGCCATGTACCCAGTGAGTGAGCACTGCTGGCAGGGCTGACAGTGTACTGCCTGTGTGCTGGGCAGCTGGCAGGGCTGACAGTGTGCCTGTGTGGTGGCACACATTAACAACTCACTATTATTTGGGTGTTGGTGAAGGAGGCACACATATAATACAATGACCATAATGGCTGTACACCTGCACATTCCAAGGGGGCAGGCTGTGGTCATTGTGTTAGTATTACACCCCTGCAGGGTTAGTAGGTGGGTGGTTTGTGTGAATTGTTGATGTCTGTTTATTGCACATTATGTTATGTTTTAGTGTTTAGACATGTTATGGGGAGCTTTTTTGGCAGAGAAGGGGTTACTGGATTGTATTTTGTCTCTCTGGCAAGCAAGGGGTTACTGGGTTGTATTTTGTCTCTCTGGCAAGCAAGGGGTTACTGGGTTGTATTTTGTCTCTCTTGTTTGGAATGGTAGAATTTGGTAAATGCCAGATCTGGATGTGTCATGTTGGTGTAACAAAGGGTTAATATATGGCATGTGGGATGTTTGCTTAGAAGACCTTGCATTGGCAAGGAAGGTTTTTTTTTTGTCATGCCTCTGACAGGGAAGGGGCATAACAACAAAGCACTCCAGTTTCAAATAAATGTATACGATGCATTTTCATAGAAATGCGCATAGACAAAACTTTGCATAAATATATTTTAAATACACATTTTTTTGTAAAAAAATAATTGTTTGTTTTCTTCCCCCAAAGTTGCACTTTTACGTCAAGGTTTGAGACTAAACTGCAATGCCAAAGCTTAGCTGTGCTCTAATCACTTTTACAGGGAGCAGGACAAACAGCACTGACCCCAGAATTTTCTCCCACTCTGTTATATACAAGCTGAAGTCCTTTTATGTGTTTGGAGTTTTTCGTTAAATGTCAGGGATTCTCCCTCTGGAGAGAAGGGTAAAATGTCACATTTAGCCTGAAAGCAAGGAAAGGTTCACACATCAGTATTAGGAACTCTGATTGGTAGTGGGTCCTCTATTTGTGAATGAGATTTTTTTGCAGAGCAGGATGATCCATAAGGCGACCATAGATAGCTGCGTAAGACAGGGGCTACAAAAGCATGCCCTTGCTTGGCCAAACTAACCATTACTTTTTGAAGGGCTCTGAGATCTTAAAGTGTCACTGTCTGGGGGACTTTGCCAAATTGGCAAAAACACCAGACGGTGACATTCCCACTGGTGGTTCGGTGGTGCAGTAGGGTAGGCATGTAAGAGAGAGTTGCCAGCCTAAGACAAGTAAACCTATTGGGCATTGTCATTTTGCAATAGCTTGCATCTATCGTTTGGCCTACTGTAGGGATTTGTTTAAAAGGAACATTCAATGCACCATAGCCACTACAGCATGTAGTTTGTATGGTGCCAGAAGTGTCCTTGTGCCCCACCCCCTTGTAAGCTGTAAAATTTGAAATGGAACCATATCCATGGTATTTGGAGTGTTCCCTTTAATTATAAATTCTGTTTTTAGGAGGGCTAAATGAGTTTTACTGCATTTTCTGATAGACTGCAATATTTTGATTCCACAGATGACAAGAGAAATAAAGTAAAAGACGTGGAGATGGTGCTGATGGTTTCTGTGGCCTCTTGAGCCACTACCTATCCTCGTTCTGACATGGCCAGAGTCAATATAGCTCAGGGCATAATCCATAGGCAAATAAAGGTAAGTTAAGCAGTGTATTGGTAGACAATTAAGTGATGTATTTATTTATTTATTTTGTGTGTGTGTCTGGTGAATCATATCCAACTCCACATCCCTCAAATGTTTTAACAATGTTAGTTTTGGGTGGTGGTGGTGGGGGGCTACTATTTGATTTGCACAAGACACCCATTTTGAAGGTGAAAGATTGCTGTATAGTGATAGAATTCACAGAAATGTATTATTCACTTCTTTTTAAAGCATTCAATATTAATTAAAAAGTAGTACTTTCCTTTTTAAGGTACTTAAATTCCGCCCAAGCCAGGTAGAGGTTCCACCATTCAGGAGTCTCTTATTCTGGTCCATCCACTAGAAGTTTATAAAATAATTACCGGTAGTTTATTTCACAGCTGCAGTTCCACACCTTGTATAAGATGAGTGCAATTGTTTTATAAACTGATAGCAGCCATCAAATAGATGCTATCCATTTATAAACAGTGTTATTCACATTGAGTTTCCGAGTTGCTAACTGCAACTGGGCCTTGGCATTTCTCAATTGGAGAAGAGAAACTTATCCTAGTTGGACTTACTCATTTATATGTCATTGCTTTTATATACTTTGGTCCCACCTCGAGTTTCCAAGTCATCCTGAAGGGTAACCGTGACTTTTGGTCGTTTTAAACACCAATCTATATAAAGGTGTTTATAAAAATGTTTTTATATCTTGCCATACATCTGGTACAGAAATAAGTTTACACATGTGAAATTGTCACAATTTATCTGTTCTAAAGACCTATTGCAAGACCGTTCTCAACTTAAAATAGCTGACTTTCCTAATTCCCCCAAACAACTTGAGGTACATTGGTCATGTTTGGACTTCAACACACAATTGTTCACCTCTAGATTATTATTAATGTTTTTTGGTTATGATTAATAGCCATAAAAATTGGTTATGATTCATAATTCAGAAATATTTATTCCTAATTTCCCATTGTCGATTAGCATACCAAAAGGACTCAAGCTCTGTGGAGGAGTACAATAAAAATGTGTGGAGACAGCAAATCTGGGAAAAAGTACACCTGGCCATAGTAACGCAACTTCAAAGGAAGGAATCCAACTAGCAATTTTTTTTATATATGATCTGACACATAACATAACAGCGACATATAACAGCGGCTACTCCAGATCAGGGGCACACAGCATGGGCATCCACATGGTGGCCACCAAAAGACTTACCGGTCCGTCTTGGCTTGGCTCTCACTATGGGACTGTGGGGCTCGGAGGCCAGATGAGGGAGACCAGGTGAGTGAGTCGGCGGAAGTGAGACCAGGTGTGTGTGGGCTGTGGCATACTGAAATGCAGCAAGCGCCATCTTTGCTTAGACCTTGCATGCAAGTTTTTTTTTGTTTGTTTTTAAAGCCCTGCAGTGACATTCCGTGTATAAGACGACCCCAATTTTAGACTAACATTCTCTTATACACGTAAAAATACGGTAAGTAAGAAAATAGATTGTCTTTCAACACTAATATATTAAAACCTAACTCAATAACCGGAATTATAAATGAGCGAGGCAATAACTGTCTAAAAAATAAATAAAAAAGATTTGTGGAGTAGTCCTGTTAAGTGAATGAGGATCTGTCACGCAATACCTGCTGATGGAAGGCAGTAATAACTCCACACACAAGCAGCTGGTCGCTTTGTTGCAACTTTGACTGCCAGTCTTGAACATCACAATACGTATGCAAGTACATTTAGGGACATATCTGATAATACCTGTGAAAGGGAGCTTTGGTGTGGTTTGGCACCTGTAAAGGCCTGCAGGGCCTGGGCAACTTTCTCCCCAACCCTTTTCCAGTTTTCCAGGTGGTGAGGTATATGATGTAGATATATTGGGGCTTGTCCTCAAGTATTTTTCAACCCAGTAGATTGCAAATACCCTGTTTGAGGCTGTCTCTAGACTCTGAAATTGCCTAGTAGGTACCATGCAAGTTACCTCCTTCTTCAACCTTGGAGTAGGAGCCATTTGGCCTCCGTTTGCTTTGAATATATTATTTCAGCAGTGTTAGCTTCTTGAGACTGTGATAATCCCTAATGATCTGGGGGGAAGCAATGCATACTGAAGACTGACAGATAAGAGTGCTTATTTAAGGAGGCAGAGATGTGTCAGTCAAGCTGCAGCAGACCTCAGATTTGTCAGTTTTGCAACCCAGGACCATTATCTGTTTGCTAAAAAGTAAACTATTTTGAAATCATGTTAAGCAATAAATTATCATTGGTTTCATTCTGCTTTTAACATTATTCAAAAAGTGGCAATACTGTTTCTCAGTTCAAGAGTTGACTTTGACATGTACCCTATTGAAAAGTTTAGGGTTAAGAATGTTTCTGCATTTAGTTGTTTATTCAGTTTAATTACTCATGTAGTATAGATTGTCTTTCATTTTATAGGTCTTAAGTAGGCCTCAGTCTGGACTGCTAGTGACATTCAGCGTGAATGACTTTGGTTCTTATTGTAAAAATTGTGAAATTGTTTGTAGGAAAGAAGTCGGAGTACAAATATATTGAGCCAAACATTATACATCAGCTAGTTTCCATAATTATCCCTGTACAATATTCAGCTAACGTAATATGTAAAATAACAGCGAAAGTAGTAGTCGTAAACCCATCTTTTAGTCTAGATAGTCAGATTATTGATCATCGTAGGACCCCTGACCTTACCGCTTAATGCCACGATCACACAGGTCATCTACTTAATCATTGCATCAAGCTGAAACATAAAGCCAAACCACTAGGGTTGTGTAAAGCCTTTTTATTCTCTGGTAAATATTGATTTCCTTGTTTTGTATAACTTGTTTTTACTTTTGGAATACTATTCATCTATCAATTTCAAACTAATTTATGGAGTCAAATCAAGTTTGTAAAATTTCTTTCACATACGTATGGATATCAAGAAGATATAAGAGCATCAGAAAGCTCCCTTTTTTTTTTTTTTTTTCTTCTCTATAGTATAAATGTGGGCAAGTGAATCGTTCTGGTCTAGATTTCGTTCTGCAAAATATGTGAAAATAAAACCTTTTTTTTTTTTTTTTTTTAATTCTTTATTTTGTTGTGCAGGTGGTTACATATCGATTCAATGACGCCACAACAGCGTAATCGTTGATATAGTAGTAAGAACAGTGGCATGCAAGGCAATGCACATTTTTATAATATTATTGAGCTTAAACAATCTTTCACGATACAGTAGATAACATAAATTAAAAAATTAAACATTACAGAGAGGCTAGAGTAAAGATCCACTTGGCACATTCAGCAATGACAGCTGGGGGTATATAATTGCTATGGTCTGCGATATAAGTCTGAAGTCAGTGCTGCAACCTAGGGTAACTCCTGAGGCTCTTTGTATCATTAGTCTGTTCGGTGTGGTATGGTGCTGCAGGAGATCTATATCGACTAAAGGCCGGTTTGTGGTAGATAGGTAGAAGACATATGCAGACTAGAATACCCTTTTTATACCAGGATAGAGTGCCCTGACCATTAGGTACCCACCGAGTTGCATGGATCTTGAACTGAAATAAGAGTGTTGTACTAACATTAACAGGGTTGATGTGTATCAGCCAAACATAGAACGTAAAAAGAATGCAGCAGTCCAGGCAAGGGTTAATACCTAGTCTATGGAGTACGAGCAGGGTACTAGCTGAAATGTGCCCCACAGGTAGCACGTTGCTGGAGATTCATCCTATCCCCTGGCTTGGTTTCTGCTGTCTTCGATTGGTATCAGTCTGGTGATTATGCTTCCCTCGCGCTGTCAGTAGCTCAGTACTGGGCGCAGGTACACCTGACGAGTAGCCTGTGTTCCCGGCTGGAATTTTTTGTGGGTCGCCGTAGACGCTGGCTGCTGCTGGTTCGAGGTGGTGATGTTGTGGTCGCGGTCAGCTTAGGTTTCACTCTCCGCCTTGCGCGTAGTCTGCCATAGTACGGTTTGTCCCTCTTGGGTCCACGCTGAGTCGCTGCCTTTTTGTTAGGCTGTCTGTGAGGCTGTGTCCCAGGATTTCTGCTAGTTTGAGGTGAGTTTTTGGAGGGTTGTGTTGGGCTGTGGAAGGTGCACGGTAGTGAGTGATCCAGTGCCGTGCCCAAGGGAGTGCCCCTTACGGTTGGCTGCCCGTGGTCCCTCTCACCTGCACTCTTGGGGGTTTTCCGACTTTTCTGTGCTCGGAGCTGCAGTTTCTCCCAGAACTGGGCGAACAGCTCATCAATGCGCCTATTAAGGTCGATGCTTCTGTCTGGACTCTGCTTTGGGGTTGCAGGCTGGAACCGCTGTCGTGGTGAGTACTCAGCCGCCATCTTGTGAGTGCCTTGTGTTTCGGCGGCCCTGGAGTTGCACTGCTTCTTGGCTGTCTGTGTAGGTATGTCACTCCGGGCTCACATCGAGGACCGGGACATCCCCCACCGGTCCTGGGGGGGGGAGGGGGGTAGGAGGTTAGAGGGTCGAGGTGCTGTAGCAGGCTGGCAGAGAGGAGAGTGGCCGTCTCTCCCTCTCCCTCCGTCTCACAGGCCTCGGCAACCGCAGTGTGGGTCTCCGGGTCGTCAGGCTAGTGATTTGGGTATCAGAAGATATGCCCGGATGTCCCCCTTACGGCTATGCCTCACCCGAGCAGATTTACGCCAGGTAGTGGGGTATTAACCCCCGAAATCGTTAGGTTCATGTCGGAGCTCGGACCCGACACGTCCGCTCGGTCTGGATGCTAGGCTCCGCCCCCAAAATAAAACATTTTTATACTTGATTTGGGTAGTGAAGTGCCACAGAATTGGCACCATAAGTGATTATCTCTAGAACACAAGACAGTAGTAGTTCACACGTTCCAAAAGCAAGGAAGTAACTGAACTTCATAAACTGAAAATCAAGGACATGTTTGATAAGTGTGAGAGAATTCTAAGTACAAGACATTTTCACTATTTCGCAGCAGTATAAGAGAGTACTACCAGGCGCTATTATTTTTATAGCAAACACCCAAAAACGGATAACTCGGGGTCTGGTTGGTGTTTCCACCTTCCAAACCTCTAGTTGGAGTGCAGCGCTCTATATGTATATGCAGGAAAACGTGCTTGTGTGTGTGTGTGTGTGTGTGTGTGTGTGTGTATATATATATATATATATATATATATATATATATATATATATATATATATGACTCACCCCTCTCTATGAGCTTGTTAGGGGGTGTGCATGAAAAACAGAAGAGTATATACAAAATAATGGTACAGTATTGTATATACAACAAAAAAATTGCATTATTTATTATATTATATGTGAGTTAAAATTCACTCACATTTTTAGAGCCTTTTAAGATTTTAGGCTCTAAACGTCCAGGCTTCCATGTCTTTTTTAAGGTAGACGGCTTGACCCCTTTTTTCTATCCTTGTGTATGTTCCCTTCCACAGTATGTATAGGAGACAGGAAGAGAGAAGAGCTTTTATTTTTATATCTACATCACAAGAGTTTGAAGAACATGTCGTGATGGAATCAGTCCCCCTGCTCCTAAGGATTAATGATTGTCTTGCTTATGTCTTTGATAACCAGTTATGGTTATGCTTGGCTGAGGACATCATTGAGGAAAACTGTGATGTTTTTGTAAAATTCTTCCACCCACGTGGACCAAAAACATAATTCAACATATCTAATGAGAGTTGACACAGTTTGCATTTCCTTGAACAATGTTCTCGGAAATCTGATGCCTACTGAGTTGAGTTCTGCCACTTGATGTTCCCACAATATTTCCAAGGGACTGATTGAGGAAATATCGCCGTTTCTAATCTGATATGCAGCTTAAAATTGTGGTGTGTCAATCATAAACTTAATTACTGTTATATACTGTTCTTGTTTATTATTGGTTAAGCTTATATTACAAATGTTAATTTGTCAACATAAAGCAGACTTTTCCCAAGAGCCCTAGCTCAGTAACCAGTGGAAACTCAAATTTTACTACAGCAGAGTGCTACCATAGAAGATCTTTGAAGTTCAGGTTCCTATCTGTTCCCCCATCAGGGATATTAAACCTGAGTGTGAGATAATGTTCAAATATTGTACTCTACCCCTATCAGCAAAGGTAGATCCTTAAACTTGAAATGTTCAACATAAATACATTAAGTACCTAGGTACTCTTTAAAAAAATTAGGACTGAGACTTGAATCCTTCCCATTATAAATCAACCCTTAAAGTGGAGCTTTCAGTGGATTTTAAGCTATACATTAATACTTAAATAGTAAATCTAAGGAGCAAATATGTGCAAAATTTTTATATATGTGCATGCACCTTGTAAAGTATTCTAAAGGAAATCGTATGTTACAGGTATGCTCAGAGGCCAAAACTATTCAGTTGACTTAATAACAACAAGATCAAAGCATATTATTTAATACATCATGAATCGCAGTAATATGTGATGTTCAATGTGGGTCTTAGTTTTTGGGTAACACCTAAATTAGCATAGCAACCACAGCCCCTTGTGAAAGGTCTTTTTTTTGTTTTCCCTGGTCCGTCAATTCTTTGACATGAGACTGTGCCAAAGACCTATTTTTAAATAGTTTTTTTTTTTTTTTTTCTCCAATCTATACATTTGCAAGCAAAACTGCTAGAACAATATATATATATATATATATATATATATATATATATATATATATATATATATATATATATATATCTGTATGCTCTTTTAAAATAGCTTTGACAGCCTTTGAAAATCTGTGTGCAAGTGGTGAACATACGATGGGGGCATCTCTTGCTTATACCAGTTGCTCATCACTCATCAAACGCAAGTTAAGATGATGTGGGAGGAGATGTTGGGTACTTTGTTACCAGACAAATGTTTTGTTCCCGAATCATAAAAGCTCTATTAGTACCAAATTTCAGGAGACAAATTAAAAAATTATCTCACAATGGTACCAAATGCCAATAAACTTCACAGGATTTTTCCTGCTGCCTCACCTCTGTGCTGGAGATGCGTTGACAAGGTTGGGAATATTTCCACTTATTTGGTGTTCCTTCCGGGAAAAGGTTAGGAATACTGTTTCAAAAATACTGGATCACTCTTCACCATTCAGGCCAAAGAATGTCCTTTTGCATTGTAACCAACAACCAATCACGAGGTACAAAAAATAATTTCTCACTTTTTTTTTGTACTGAATGCTGCCAAATCCACTGTTTAGAAAATTGTCAGTGATGCCACCTTTTCAACTTTGTCTTTCTAAATTTGTGATGATTGAGGCTTTAGGGCTTTGCTTGCCTAGATCGACACTCTAATGGTGCACTCTAAATAATGGTACTCCATATCTTGTAGTTTTTGGGTATTTTTTTGTCTTTTTTTTAATTTTTTTATTCTTCTAGTCTTTCTTACCAGCTTATCCTGTTATTACTATTCTACCTCTTAGATGCATCTTATTCTCAGCCCCCCTTTTTGTATTCCCCTTTCTTATTCATATGGATGAATATGAATCTGATGTGTCCCTGCATTCCTTACAAGCACTCTTCTATTCCCTATGCATACTGTATTATGAGAGCAATTACTGGATAGCTGTGTGTGTGTGTGTGTGTGTGTGTGTGTGTGTGTGTATGTATATATATATATATATATATATATATATATATATATATATATATATATATATATATATGAAACATGGGGGGATGGTTGCACTCAAACATGCTTAAATGGGGTGCTGCTGGGGGCCATATTATACAATAAACAATACACAAGATCCAGCGCACTCTCCTATCCACTAAACAGCAACTTCAATGTTGACAGATTTTATTAGTTTGTAAAAGTTTTTTTTTTTTTTTTTTTTTTAAATCAAAGATATATAATCAAAGATTAATCGGAGCACTCAAAAAGGACTTCTTTTCTGTGTTTTTAATGTGGCAAAAAATTACATCAAATCTTCAAATCGACGTTTCGACCCCTTAGGGTCTTTTTCAAGATCAAACAATATGTGAAATGACAGAGTTTAAATACAAAATAAAGATTAGCAACTCACCAATCTCGTGTGTGCAGCTACCCGAACCCGGAAGTGTTCCACCACCTCACGTGACTCCTGGGACGTTCGTCCGTACGTGCGTCATGGTTGCTAAGAGATGGAGTGTAAACTCCGTGAAACATGCAGCGTGGTTACTAGGCAATGGAGTGTAAACTCCGTGTTTGGGAAATGTACAAACCGGGAAGCCCGTGCATAAGGAAGTATAATTCAGAGGAGTTACGAGATCATAAAGTGACAGTTAAGAACAAATGAATACGAAAGCATATTCAAACGGATGATTTCCAGTATGTTGAAAATGTATCAATGAGCCGAATGCCGAAAAGATAAATAAACTAGCAGTGAAATAAAAAAGCAGTGAAATAAAAAAGGTGACTTGTGTGGATAAGTGAAAACGTGACAGAACACTAAAAGTGGTGCAATCTGCTCGGCAAAAGGTCCCATAGCATACCTCAAAAGCGGGTAGGGATAAGCAGGATAAGTATAGAACTAAGAATAGACATATCAAGATAGAATTTTAGAAAAAACAATATACAATATTATACAACTATGGTCATAAGTATCGCTGCTGATAAGTCTCAAAATTAAGTATAAAATTAAGTATATCCATATCTGAAGAGTAGGACTATTAACTGGCTGCTGAGAATAATTCACAAAAACATGGTGAATGAAATATATTCATTTAGTCTCTTTGGTGTAACAGTGTCTAGGCGATATATCCAATAGGTTTCACGTTGGAGTAATAGTTTGGATCTATCTCCTCCTCTAGGACTGGGTGGCACATGGTCAATGGCCATAAATTTGAGTGTAGGAAGTCTATGGTTCAGTTGGAGAAAATGCTTGGCGACGGGTTTATCGGATTTTTGGTCTCTAAATGCAGTGGTGATGGTTGATCTATGACCACGGATCCTTTCTCGGAGAGTGAGGTCCGTTTTTCCAACATAGGAAAGACCGCACGGACAAGTAATTAGATATATTACATGATCCGTCATGCATGTGATATATTGGGTAATGGGAATTCGGATGCCACTATGTGGGTGGGCAAATGAACTGCCTGTATTCATGTGACTGCAAGTGACACATCCGCTGCAACGATAGCAGCCTTTCTTGATGGGTCCTGTGGGTTTTTGGTAACATAAAGTGGGATCACTTTTGACTAATAGGTCTCTCAGGTTCTTGTTTCTTTTTAGGCTGATATTAGGTTTTTGAGAGAAAATTGATGGTAGGTTCTTGTCAGAACCTAAGATGCCCCAATACTTGTACATAACTCTTTGGATTTGTGAGGTACCGGTGTGAAGGGTTAGCGGTAAGTACATCTTAGTTGCAGGCGACGTTTTTCTTGTAGTCTCCATAGGTTCCTTTGTCATGTTTCTATTGGCTTTATCCATGGCTCTTTCAAGGACTTCACGGCTGTAACCTCTGGCCAGGAATCTCGCGGTCATCTCTTGCAGTTGGTTTGCTTGATTCATGGGATCACTGTTATATCTCAACACACGCATGTATTGGGATACTGGAAGTGACTCTTTCAGCTTATGTGGGTGATAACTGTTAAATTGAAGTAAAGTATTCCTCGCTGTATCTTTGCGGTAGAGAGTATATCCCAACTTGCCTTCCTCTCTGTCTTTATAGACAGAGACGTCCAAGAATTGAATAATGTGGGTATCCACTGTGAGTGTCAATTTCACCGGAAGTTCAGAGGAGTTGATTCCATTAATCATTTGTTCCAAACTGCTAGTGGTTCCCGTCCATATCAAGAAAATGTCATCTACGAAGCGATGATATACAAGTATCTGTTGATGGAATTTCTCCAAAATATGTTTGGTTTCGAAGAGGAACATATAGGCATTGGCAAATGAAGGTGCCATTGCTGCTCCCATTGAAGTACCCATCAACTGTAAGAAGAAATGATCCTCAAACTTAAAATAATTGCATGTGAGTGCTATATGTAAAAGCTCCATAAGAAATTCGATGGGTGGACCATTGTATTTAGAAGAATTACAAAGAATCTGTCGTAGTGCCTGAACACCTTCTGTGTGAGGTATTATAGTATATAGATTTTTAACATCTAATGTGACCAGTAGGTGTTGTGCTTCCACTGAGGTTACCTTTTTGATGTTTTTCAAGAAATCACTGGTATCACGTAGGCAGGTTGGAAGATCCATGACCGAAGTTTTAATATAATGGTCGATGTATTTGCCGATAGGTTCAAGTAGACTGTCTCGAGCCGAGACTATCGGTCTTCCTGGTGGATTTAATGGGTCTTTGTGAATTTTTGGCAGGGTGTATAGAACGGGATGTTTGGGATGTTCAACGTACAAGAATTTGGCCAAATTTGAGTTGATGAAGCCCATCTGGACTCCAGTATTGATAGTAGTTTGAATTCTATTTTGGAATTTCTTCACAGGGTTAAAGGTTAGTTTCTGGTAAGTAGTTGTGTCGGAGAGTTGATTGTATATCTCATCTCTGTATTTGGCATAGGACATCACTACAATAGCTCCCCCTTTGTCCGCAGGGCGGATGATAATATTAGGATCTGACATTAGGTCTTTAAGGGCCATCTTTTCAGAGCCAGTTAGATTCTGTCGATTATCGGTGGGATTCTTGAGTATTTGTTCGGATTCATTTGTTCTTAACTGTCACTTTATGATCTCGTCTAAGAGATCTCGTAACTCCTCTGAATTATACTTCCTTATGCACGGGCTTCCCGGTTTGTACATTTCCCAAACACGGAGTTTACACTCCATTGCCTAGTAATCACGCTGCATGTTTCACGGAGTTTACACTCCATCTCTTAGCAACCATGACGCACGTACGGACGAACGTCCCAGGAGTCACGTGAGGTGGTGGAACACTTCCGGGTTTGGGTAGCTGCACACACGAGATTGGTGAGTTGCTAATCTTTATTTTGTATTTAAACTCTGTCATTTCACATATTGTTTGATCTTGAAAAAGACCCTAAGGGGTCGAAACGTCGATTTGAAGATTTGATGTAATTTTTTGCCACATTAAAAACACAGAAAAGAAGTCCTTTTTGAGTGCTCCGATTAATCTTTGATTATATATTTTGGACGTGGGTAGCACCAAAGGCAAAAACAAGTCATGGCTACTTAAGGGTGAGTGCCTAATCTATACCTTTTTGTTTTATATAGATAGATATATATATATATATATATATATATATATATATATATATATATATATATATATATAATCTTGTGACTCTGGCTGCATTGTTTCCTGTTTACAATGTCCTTTATTCTTCTGTAAAGATTTTCATTCATAAAACAATTAATAAATAAAGTTACATTTAACTTGAGGTTTTGAGGAGAGGCCCATAAGAGATGTTTAAAAAAAAAAAAAAAAAAAAAAGTATAATACTCATGCGAAAGGATGACCTACACAAAAAGCATTTTTACCATAATTTTTATCTAGGCATCTGTGGGAAGGGGAACCAAACAGTGGAAGAGAAAGGTAATTTCATAATATTTGACATTGTGCAAACTATTTTTGTTTCCTAGGAGAGGGGAGCACAAAGTTTCCAGAGACGTCATCATGTAACCGATCCCTTTATCCGTCGCTTAGGTCTAGAAGCAGAACTGCAGGTAAAAGTGTTAATGGGATAAAATTAATAATGGATTAGATTAGGGGTAGGCAACCTTTGGCATCCCAGATGTTTTGGCTGTATGAGCAGTATGGGAGATGTAGCTCACATCAAGTGGCGTGCTGGTGGTTGCCTACCCCTGAGTTGGATACTAGCATGAGTGGAAAGCCTGTGTGCCAATCCAGTAATCTCTTTAATGGTTGTCCATATATATAGGGTCACACCGGCTGTGTCAATTGTCTGGAATGGAATGAGAAGGGGAAGTGAGTATTTTTTTACATTTTGTCTAATTTCTTTATATATGCATTTGCCCTTTTTCGCTGACTTTTCTGCATGTCACCTTTTCATTTATTATTCCGCCCTCTTGGCTATATCCCTTCATGACCTTTTCACATTCATTATTTCCCTCGTTATATTTTAGCAGCCCACATTGTTTTTTCCATGAAACACACTTCTTATAGTGCTGTCATTCTCCCACTTTGAATGCAATCCTCCTTTATTTTTTTTAAATGTTCTCCTTGCACCTTTTTTCTCCTTGCACCTTTTTTCTCCTTTTGACTCTTGATGATTTTGTATTAATAATTATTTATGACATTCTTTGTATGTAGAGTTTGGTTTAAGAGCATGGTCATCTAGTGGTTATTTGTATTTTCACATTTGAATGTATACGGTCATTCTACATCCCTCAAACTAGAAAGTATTTTTTTGCCAAGCACTGTTTTTCTACTTAATATATTTTTCGTTCATTCTCTAGTTTGCTGGCTTCTGGTTCAGATGACCAGCATATGATGATATGGGATCCTTTCCACCACAAGAAGCTTCTGTCTATGCACACGGGGCATACAGCTAACATCTTTTCTGTTAAAGTGAGTAGAGAACAATTGTCTGTCATGTGTTTACAATCATATAATAGTTTACTTGCTACAGTTAGGTTCAATGTAAAGGCAACTTGGTTAAATTTTCACTATACTTGTTTTTCCCATTCAACAGCGTGCATGATTTATCTAGTCTGTGCATTCTGTTTAATTGCTGTTTGTGTTTTCCTCTTGTCCCTTTACATCCCATTATAATTTTAAGTGGTTTAGTTTTTCACTTATTTTTGATTTTGAACTTGCTTCTTTTTTTTTTTTTTTTTTAAATTCATCAGTTCCTTCCTCACTCTGGCGACCGCATCCTTATCACTGGCGCTGCAGATGCCAAGGTCCATGTCCATGATGTGAACTCTAGGGAGACTCTTCATGTTTTTTCTGAACACACTAACCGGGTTAAACGCATAGCTACTGCTCCTATGTGGCCCAACACCTTCTGGAGTGCAGGCGAGGATGGCCTGATACGGTGAGGATCTTGAAATTTTAATGGGAGAAAAAATTGTGTGGCATTTTCAATTCATACTTTTTATGTAATTTATTTTTTTTACACCCCACAGACAGTATGATTTGCGAGAGAGCAGCACACACTCAGATGTCCTCATTGATCTAACAGAATACTGTGGTCAACTGGTTGAGGCCAAGTGTGTAAGTGTCAGCCCCCAGGACAATAACTGCTTGGCAGTGGGGGCTAGTGGGCCCTTCGTCAGGCTCTATGACATTCGCATGATTCACAGTCACAGGTGAGTCAGAGTTTGTGCTGGTGTTGATTGTCAAAATACTTTTTTTCAATTATTTATACTAGCCTAAATAACTACGCAAACTCTATCTGGAAGTTTGTTCCCCAGAACTGCACCTTTTTTTTTCTCAAACTTGACTTGGTTCAGTTTTCAATATTAGGGGTACATTAACAATCCTTTTTATTTTTGCAGGAAAAATCTGCAGCAGACCCAGTCTGGGATACACACATTTTGCTCAAGACAAAAACCTATCCCTGAGGGAGCTGCACAGTATTATGTGGCAGGTGGGATCTCATTAACCCTTCCTTCTTGTGACTAGCATGGCTCAACTCCGATTGACAAATAATACTACCTTTCCTTTTCATGCTTCCATTACTTAGGACACCTACCCATCAAGCTTCCGGACTATAACAACCGGTTGCGTGTGTTGGTTGCTACTTATGTAACCTTCAGCCCAGATGGGACCGAGCTACTTGTAAATATGGGTGGGGAACAGGTATGTTTTGGACACAATCTCACCTGCAGTGTTAGTTTTATTAGGCCTAAATGCAGACTTTTTACTTATTTTATGACTTATTGTGTTATATTTACATTTTTGTTATTTATTTTTGCCCTGACATTGTACAGGTATACCTCTTTGATTTGACATTCAAGCAAAGACCTTGTACTTTCTTACTTCCTAAATCCCACCATAACTCAGGAGGTAAGTGTTCTAACCGTAAGGATGTTATGTGTAAGTATGTCCTATTGATTTCTCAATCAAAGGAATATGATGTTGCTATAAGAGTAATATCAACAGATGTACTTAGGGTATGATGTATGATGTCTTTTCAACCCTGATCCACAAACAGAATTTATTGGTAAATACTTTTTTTTTTTTTTTTTTTTTCTCTTCTTGCAGATGTCCAAAATGGAAAAACATCCACTAATGGACTTCATTTGCACAGTAATGGATTTCGTGTGAATGACACCAAGACCCTTGTAGGGTAAGGATTTCTCAATTCCATTTTTCTGTCAACACTTTTGACACTACTTTGTGTTCATGCTGTCTGTCTCCCATCTTACCCGTACACATTTTTAGTTTTCTTTCTCTCTTTCTTTTCCTCCTTGTATTTTTTATTTTTTTTTAATTCTTTTTATAGGAAACATTTCAAAGTTCATGTAGAGGGTTAAACCAAGAATGCCATATCTTCCCTCCCTGGCCAAGTAAGAAGCAGGGGAGGGGGGGGGACTAAATTTATTATTTTTTAAAAATATATATATAACAATAAAAATAAAATAAAAAAAATGCCCCCCCCCATTTTACACTAATTACATACCTACTGAAACACACACACACACACACTCTGCATTATATACACACACTACACAAACACACACACTCTGCATTCATTATACACAAACACACTGCATTCACAATACACACCCTACACACACTGTGTTCACTATACACACACTGCATTCACTTTGTGCACACTACACACACTGCATTCACTTTATGCACACTTCACACACACTACATTCACTATACACACACTACACAAACACACTCTGCATTCACTATATATACACATTGCAGAAACACTCACTGCATTCACTATACACACACTACACAAAAACACTCTGCATTCATTATCTACACACTACACAAATACACACTGCATCCACTACACACACACACACACACACACACTACACAAACACACACAGCTCCCCTGTCTAAACACACTGCATCCACTACATGTGGCATGTATATTTTGTGTATTTACCTTTAGAAAGTTTATTTTTTCAAAATGGTAAATGTACAGAATATCGCAAGTTATCGGCCTGAAAGTTCAGATTATCGGTATCGGATCTAAAAAAATCAATATCGGTCGATCCCTAGTTTTAAGATAGGCAAGATGTTTGAGGGGCTGCTAGGGAAGAGTTCAGTTAGTGCATCTATAGCAACTTGGATAATCGATAGCTTAGTTCTTACATTAGGTGCCCATGAAGGCACAGACGCAGGGTTAGTTATTGTTGACAGGTAGCGGCATTAATTCACCACAAGATTTTGATCAAGCAGCTATTTCTAATAATCGTTATACCGATCGAGGCTTCTTTATACAATCAGCATAGTTACTTTTTATTTCAGTTAACCCATTAAACTCTAAGCTTAGATATCCTTACTATATGCACTATTATTTTGCTTCATTTACTTTAGGTGACCTACAGTTTGGCTCTACCAAACTAGACATTTAGATGACTTTTCCCTTTGAGATTTACTTTACTTTTGCTCATTCAATAGATAATTAACTTTGTGACATTGTCTCAAACATAAGTATACTTTCACTTAGTTACTTTTCTCCAGTCATTGACTGCATTGAAAAGTAATTTTTTAAGAAGTTCACATAACTGAAATTACTTATGGTTACATTTTGGAGAATTCAGTATTCTACATTCTCCTTTCGTTTACCATATAAAGGTACTTATCACTTGCAACTAGCCTCTGTGTATATACCTATTGAAGGAATATATACAGGGGATAAGGTATATACACAGAGGGTAGTTGCAAGTATTGCTTATATTCGGGTCGGCTTATACTCGAGTATATATGGTATATTAATTAAACGTTATATTTTATGTGTTAAATGTATTTACGAACTGATCTAATCAGGACAGATTATGTTCTCTCGCTTTCTATAATTAAATTTTCATGAAGGGTTAACCCCTCTACTCTGTCCAATATCGATAGTTATTAAATACACTAGCAGCTTCCAATAGCTCATTTTTTGTGGTAGCTAAAACTATCTTATGAAACCCCTAGCTCGAGCAGTGGGGATTTGTGCTGAACACTATAAAACTGAAAATTTCCATTCGTAGGCATAATATAACACTGGTTAGAACCTAGAAGACAATTAATCAAAACAGGCACTTTATTATAAAATAATTAGGCATTGCACAGCCTAGTTATGAAAAGGTGTCACAAATGTCAGTGGTACTATAGACAGAAATAATATATAAAATATAAACATGAGTAATTGATAAGATAAAAAAATGGGCAAATTGAGGAGCAAAGTCCCCTAGTACCGTTGTCATGGACATCCAGGACAGGCCTCAACCTGGTGCAGAAGCTGCCAAAGTCTCTGCCGTATCAGGTTGCTCAATGAGAGCTCAAATATTACTGCTCATGATTGGGAGGCCAACATGCCCTTCAAGCCCATTGAACAAAAGCATCCCCATGGGTCATCAGGGAATGAGATTTAGAATTTTCCACCTTCATAGGTGACTGGGACCTTTCTGTCTTATTGAACTACTGTTACCACTGAGTAGTGTTTACACCATTGTAGTGTCTGACAGGGCAGATCTCTGTTGACCATGAACTTGAGATTGTCGTATTCTATATGTGCTCTTGATTGGGGCACTTTCAGGAATGGCATTTTATGTGAGTTGGACAACATCATCTCGAGGAGAGCCCACTGGGGCTGTAATAGTTTTACGAATTCTGTACACCTGATCCACAGCCAGTTGATGATCAGCCCTAAATATAGCAGGGAAAACAATCAACCGACTAACAAACTGCAACAGCTGTTTCGGGTTTATATGCTTCCAATTCCAAACTTTATTTTTTTGCTGTTTGAGTAAGGACTCGACGGACAGCTCCATTCTCTCTGTGACCGTTGTGTACTGCTCAGGGCAACCCTCCTGCAGTTGGTAGAATCAGTGGTGGCACAGACCCCAAAGAAAGTAGTCTCATACATCTCATGTGCCTTAATGAGGTAGTGTTGTCTTTAGAACCTAAACAGAAATGCTGTGTAAAATATATGGCCATAGTGAGGAGCTCAAGTACCATATGTTGGATCATATGCTTAGCCTTCTCCACCCCCACCTTGTATTTTAGATTTTTTTTAATTTACTCTGCAAGTTACATTTGGCTTGAAAAACCTGAACTTAAGATGTGCTGTGAACTGTGCACTTTGCAAAGTTAATTTGAGTCATACGTTTTCAATAATTTTATTGACATGCATGTACAGTTTTGCGCAAAAGTTTGCATACCCTTGGAGAATTGGCAATATATGTACCATTTTTAAAGAAAAAAATGAGTAACCAGACAAAACACATTTCTTTTATTTCTTATGGGATTCATATTCAACTGTAGCTTATAACATAATGGCACAATTATGATATAAAACATGTCAACAAATTAAATGACCCCTGTTTAAAAGTCTGCATTAGTTTTTAATATTGTGTATTGCCCTCTTTAACATAAATAACACCATGCAGTTTTTTGTAATAGTTGTCTATGAGGCCCCTAATTCTTGCCTCCAGGTCATGCAAAGTCTTTGATCGTCTTTCATTAACCGCAGGTTTGAAATCTACCCAGTGACTTGATGATATTAAGGTCAGGAGACTGTGATGGACACTCCAGAACCTTCACCTTTTTCTGCTGTAACCACTGGAGGGTCAACTTGGCCTTGTGCTTAGGGTCCTTGTCATGGAAAGTCCAAGAGCCTTTGTGCAGAATAATGCAAATTGCCAGTATTTTCTGATTACATGCTTCATTCATCTTGCCATCAATTTTTTCACATGATTCCCCATGCCTTTAAAGCTTACACATGCCAAAAACACCAGTGGGTTATAACCATGCTTTACAGTGGGAATGGTATTTTTTTCACTTTAGGCCTTGTTGACCCCTCTCCAAACATAGCGCTTATGACCATAAAGCTTTATTTTGGTCTTGTCACTTCAAATTACAGTGTGCCAGAAGCTGTGAGGCATGTCAAGGTATTGTAACCAGGCTCTTTTGTGGCATTGGCACAGTCAAGGCTTCTTTCTGGCAACTCAACCATGAAGCTAATTTTTGTTCAAGTATTGTCGTATATTTCTCTTGAGGTTACCTGTGGGATGAGAAGTTCACTGGTGTTTCTTTATTCTGGATTGGCAAAAGTGTTTTCCCTGGTGTTTTCTTTGCTCTCTAGGCTGTTGACTAGATCCCTGCAGGTAGCAATTTTTACTGGTCAAATTTGTACTTGTATTCATTTTTTTTGGCAGGTGTTTAGTTAACTGCCATTTCATTTTTATTTATTTGTTTATAACTCAATTGTTAGTATTAATCATTCTCCCGCTTCTGCCAAGTATACTACTAGAGGTCATAGTTGAGCATAATATATTTTTTCTGTATTTATGGATTTGCTATTAAAGAGTGCATTTGAGGGTGCAGTCTCTCTTGACTTCTATTTTTACAGCTCTCAAGACTGGTCTTGCCCTAGATCTCCATCAATGAGAAGAAAAAAAGCCGGCGACGTGTCCAGGATGTGGCACCAGGCCTTTAGAAAAGTGCAGGGTTTGCAAAAGATGCATGTCTCTGACGGAGAATCTGACCAGTGTCAGGCACCACAAGCTTCTACCTCTGTCCAGGATATTGCTTCATGGATTAAGCAGGCAGTGGCAGAAGGTATTGCAGAACCCACTAGTGGAAAAAGGCCCAGATGCAAAAGTTTCCAGTTGGATTCTGACACTTCTGAGGAAGGAATGCGGGGTATTGCTGAATCCTTGGAATTTGAGCTTATTTATTTAAGTGAAGTAGTTTTATTATCCCATAGCTCATGTTCTTTAGACTCAATTGAATATCTTATTGCCTTAGAGGCCTCAGATAAGTACTTTTTTTAAACAAAAGAAAGTTGTCCTTTCCTCTACATAGATCTATTACAGATCTTATGAAGGCAGAATGGTCCACTCCTGAGAAGAGATTTTCCCTTCAGGGACGTCTCCAAGTTATACTCGATTAAGGAAAATGATTTAAAGTTGTGTCTCTCCAACCCTAAGGTGCATGATCCTGTTATAAATTTGCTGAAAAGCTCTACACTTCAAATTCAGAGCAACACCCCCCTTAGGGATCCTATGGACAAAATAATTGATGCTGACCTCTCTAAATCATTTTGGTCACTGGATTAGGCTGTCATCCAGCAGTATCCATTTCCGCCATGTCCAGGACTTTAAGATCCTGGCTTATGGATATCGAGGAAGACTTGGTTAAAGGTTTGAGAAGACATAATCTTGCATATTGTCAGGTTCCTCTGGGAGTTTTTAGGAAGAGTGGCAGGTCCTATTGTTCTTACAGCAGTGTCCTTGAACTAATTAGACCTGCTATATTAGATTGTTTCAGACATATCTTGGTAGCCTGTCTCACTCCATGACATTAGGAGATGCCAATTTTTATACCCCTATCTTAATATAGGCATTGTTTGATGTCCCTCCCTGTCCAACTATAGTCTCTCTGATGCTCAAGCGTTCTCTGATTTTTATGAGGTTAAGATTTGATTTGATTGCTGGGGCATTGGCCAGTCTATTAAAGCCTAATGTATTGCCCTTAAATCTATATAAATCTATATAACTATTACAAGGTTCCTTTTATGTTTTAGATGAGTCTTGGGGTTAAGGGCTGGGTTTATATTTTTAGAAATCAATATTTCTAATTCTATCTTTCTAAGATTATAGTGCATTTATCTTTATATGTGTAAAATTGATACTTATTATATCGAGGTGGCCCTTTCTTGCGTTCAGCAAGTGGTGTGCTTTTAGTTTATTGCTAAGTCTTTGGTCGTCTTGTATGGTGCCTCTCATGGGAAAACATTTCTAGGGTTTAACCTCTAAAAGACATATACTGGTCATCACAACATATGCCAGTCAATTCGGTTGGGAAGCCCATTTTGGAAAACTGTTTGTGCAGGCCTTCTTCAAACTAATCACTTGCCCTCAAACATAAAGGCGTAAAGAGACGCCTTCTTAGCCCTGCTTTACTTTCAGTCTCTTCTTCAGATCATTTGGGTGAAATTGAGCCTGGACAACAAAGCAGCAGTAGCATACATCAACCATCAGGGTGGTACTAGGATCAACTCCCTGAGGAAGGAGATTCAACCTAATATGATTTGGGCTCAGCAGAATGTCGCAGGTTTGTGTGAATTTTTTCTCCCAAGGAATGAAAATACGGTTGCAGATTTTATCAGCAGGCACCAGGTGAGAGGAGAGAGAATGGCACCTTTCCAAACAGGTGTTCACTTAATAGGTCAGGAGGTGGGGTCTTCCCTAGGTGTGACCTCATGGCCACAGCTCGGAATATGCTTAATTTTAAGAAGATTTCAACACCGGATGCTCTTTCAGTGGCGTGGTCTTTCTGGATGGTTTACATATTCCCTCCAATTCTTTATTCATGAAGATCTCCAGGGAGAAATGCAAGGCAATAGCCATCATTCCTTTCTGGCATCTACATCCAAGGTTCCCTCTTCTGAAGAAATTTATAATCAAGCCACCTGGGGAGATTTCAGAGGATCTGCTTTCACAGGACCCACCTCTACATCCAGAGCCTCACAGAATCAGATTCCAGGCATGGCTTATGAGAGGCAAGCATTTCCCAGGGTGTTCCAGAACAGGTGATCTCGAATTTGCGGTGTTCCCGAAAGAGTTCCACCTCCAGTACCTACCACAAAATATGGCAGGCATTTGCTGACTGGTTAAAGATAGCTGTGCAATCCTTCAGGTTCCCATCTGCCTCACATGTCCTCTGTTTTTTACAATTAGGCTTTGATAGGGGACTCCGTTTCAGTACAGTCCAGGTCCATTATTCAGCGATATCAGCTATGTTTGACATTCTAAGATGGCGATTAATTTTTTTTCAAGACAGCCTAATTATCCTCTGAATTAGACCTCCAGTAAGGACATTTACGACTCCCTGAGATCTGCCACTGGTGTTGCATGCATTTACGGATGTTGCTTTTGAACCATTGGAACCGGTTTCCATCACAATTCTATCACTGAAAACACTTCTTCTACTTGCTCTATTTTCGGCTAGATGTATGGCAGATGTTATAGCACTCAGTGGGAGAACTTTATACTTCCTTCTTTTATGCTAGAGTGGTTCTTCGCCTTAGACCTGAAGGTGGTTTCTTTATATCATCTCAACCGGGAAATCGTTCTAACTCTATATTTTCCAGACCCATCTTCACCATAGGAGGAAAGATGTCACAAGCTAGAGTTGAAAATATGCCTTTCCATTTACATTTAGCATACTGCTGCATGGAGAAAATCAAATCTGCTGTTTATTATGCCATGGGGTTCTCGTAAGTGAGAAGTTGCTTCTGTTGCCATTCTCCATTCATGGATAACTACAATTTCTACAATGGCCATGTTTTTCCTGTTTTGAAACTTATCTGTGCACACTCTAGTAGGTCCATTTCCAGCTCACAGGTTGCAGGGTCAAGAGGGAACTATAATGTAAGAAATAAAACTTTGTATTCCTTTCACTATAGAATCCATTTAAGACCCAAAAAAACAAATAAACAAGGTATACAATGGTGGTTCCGTAATCAGTCCTCATGGCCCAGCAACAGTCAAGGATTTATGTGTTTCTCTTTTCTATTTGAATGGAGATACATACAAAACCTGGACTCTTGCTGGTCACGAGGACTGATTTGTGAACCATTAGTATTTTTAAACATTCTCATGATGGTACAGAAACCATTTCTCATAACTGCTTAATTATGCGCAAACACAGTGATTTGTTGCATGCTAGCTCAGAATTATTGAAAATGTTATGGATAAATTCAATGTATTCCTTTCGGCTGAGCTATGCTTTTTATATAAAATCTGCTGATTCAATGTTGGCATCTATGTCTCAAGAAGGATAAGGTCAAAGAGAATTAAATTGTTAAATTCATTATAATATATATTATATATTTATTTGATCCTACAAGTTCCACTTCAGCTTTCTTGCCAACAGTGGATGTTTTATTTTTGTGTGTGTGTGTGTGTGTGTTGTTCTCAGTTCCTGTGTTTCTTCCTATCCAGGTCCTCTCCTGAACTCCCACCACACCTGGAGAAAGTGAAGCAGAAAGCCAATGATGCCTTTGCACATCAACAATGGAGTCAGGCGATTGAACTCTACAGCCAGGCTGTAAAGCGTGCTCCACGTAGCGCCATGCTTTATGGAAATCGAGCTGCTGCATATATGAAACGGAAATGGTTAGTAGGGAAGGAAAGGACTGTAGAGAATGACATAGGATATTTTAAATAAAATGTCTGCTATACATAGTTACATAGTTAGATAGCTGAAAAGAGACTTGCGTCCATCAAGTTAAGCCTTCCTCACACCTGTTTTTTGCTGTTGATCCAAAAGGCAAAAAAAAAAAAAAAACCCAGTTTGAAGCACAATTTTGCAACAAGCTAGGACAAAAAATTCCTTCTTGACCCCAGAATGGCAGTCTGGCAGCAATAGGTATAATAGGTAAATATACCTATTTAACTATCCTCTACATCAGTGGTTCCCAACTCAGTCCTCAAGTACCCCCTAACGGTCCAGGATCTAAGGATTACTCAATTGTGTCTAAGGTGTTTTTGGGGAAAAAACAAATAACACTTTAGACACAACAGGGTAATCCCTAAATCCAGGACTGGTAGGGGGTACTTAAGAAGTGGGTTGGGAACCCCTGCTCTACCTCAACACCCCCTTCAGGTGCATTCCCTTATCCAATTGCTTCATTCATTTTACTTTTTTGGCTTTTCTTTCTGTACCATTTGGCTTATTTTGTTGTCCTGAGCTCCCTTTTTCCTGAGTTTGTGTACCAGTCCACTTTCTTTCCCCCCCTCCCCCCCCCCCTTAATTTTAATGAAATTGATATTAAAATACATCTGCATAAGCAAATTTTTTTAAATGGACACTGTTCCCTAAAACAACTTGATGAAGTAGTTTTGATGTGTAGATCATGACCCTGCAATCTCACTGCTCAATTCTCTGCTATTTAGTAGTTAAATCACTTTGTTTATGCAGCCCTAGTTACACCTCCCTGCATGTGACTTACATAGCTTTCCTAAACACTTCCTGTAAATAGTCATCTAATGTTAACACTTCCTGTATTGCAAATTCTATTTAATGTATAATTTCTTATCTCCTGCACTGTTATTAGTTTGCTACACCTTGCAGGAGCCTCCTGTGTGTAATTAAAGTTCAATTTACAGAGCAGGAGATAAAAACTTTTAAAGTAAGTAACATCTGATGAAACCATTTTTTTCATGCAGGCTGTGTGGCTATGGCTGCATGGACAGAAACAAAAAGTGATTTAGCTCCTAAATGGCAGAGAATTGAGCAGTGAGACTTCAGAGGCATGATCTGTACACAAAACCTGCTCATTACACTAAAGTTGTTTCCATGGCTATAGTGTCCCTTTAACTAAATAGCAGAGAACTAAGCCGTGAGACTTGAGGGGCATGATGTATACACTACAACCACCTCATTAAGTTAAAGTTGTTGTGTGCTTACAGTGTCCCTTTAAAAATGTATATAAAGAAATGTAAAAAATAAAAAGATACCGTATATACTCGAGTATAAGCCGAGGCCCCTAATTTTACCCCAAAAAACTGGGAAAACTTATTGACTCGAGTATAAGACTAGGGTGGGAAATGCAGCAGCTACTGGTACATTTCTAAATAAAATTAGATCCTAAAAAAATTATATTAACTGAATATTTATTTACAGTGTGTGTATATAATTAATGCAGTGTGTATATGAATGCAGTGTGTGTATATGAGTGCAGTGTGTGTGTGTGTATATGAGTGCAGTGTGTGTGTGTGTATGAGTGCAGTGTGTGTGTGTGTATGAGTGCAGTGTGTGTGTGTGTATGAGTGCAGTGTGTGTGTGTGTGTATGAGTGCAGTGTGTGTGTGTGTGTATGAGTGCAGTGTGTATGCTGTGTGTGTGTATGAGTGCAGTGTGTGTGAGTGCAGTGTGTGTGAGTGCAGTGTGTATGTATGAGTGCAGTGTGTGTGAGTGCAGTGTGTATGAATGCAGTGTGTTTATAATGAATGCAGTGCAGTGTGTGTATGTGCAGTATGTGTGTGTGTGAGTGCAGAGCATTGGTGGGGGGTGGGCATTTTATTAATTATTATTTAATTATTATTTTAATATTTTTTTTAATGTTATTTTTTTTTTGGTAACTTTTTTTTAATTTTATTATTATTTGTATTATTATTTTTATGTTATTATTTTTATTATTTTTTCCTTATTATTATTTGTTTTATTATTATTTTTATTTTTTCGTCCCCCCTCCCTGCTTGTTAGCTGGCCAGGGAGGGGGGCTCTCACTCCCTGGTGGTCCAGTGGATGGGCTGTAGGAGGGGGGCTGTCAGGAAGCTGTAACTTACCTTCACAGCAGCTCCTGTCAGCTCCCTTCTCTCTCCTCCGGTGCGTGCAGCTCCCAGGTCAGCTCCCTCTGCAACTCTCGCGGCCGCGCGGAGCGTTGCCACGGTAACCCGTGGCAACGCTCTGACCCCGCGGCTCTCGCGAGAGTTGCAGAGGGAGCTGACCTGGGAGCTGCACGCACCGGAGGAGAGAGAAGGGAGCTGACAGGAGCTGCTGTGAAGGTAAGTTACAGCTTCCTGACAGCCCCCGGTCCTTGTCTGTATTATGGCAATGAAAATTGCCATAATACAGACAACTGACTCGAGTATAAGACGAGTGAGTGTTTTTCAGCACAAAAAATGTGCTGAAAAACTCGTCTTATACTCGAGTATATACGGTACTTGCCTTTTGAAGTTTGTATGCTTTCTGCATAGTCTCATTTTGCTTCAACTAGAGAGTAGTTGGCAGACTTAGCTTACCATTGTTTTCAGCATAGATAAACCTCTCATGCCTAGTGGAGCTTGATGGGATATATACCGTATATACTCGAGTATAAGCCGACCCGAATATAAGCCAAGGCCCCTAATTTTACCCCAAAAAACTGGGAAAACTTATTGACTCGAGTATAAGACTAGGGTGGGAAATGCAGCAGCTACTGGTACATTTCTAAATAAAATTAGATCCTAAAAAAATTATATTAATTGAATATTTATTTACAGTGTGTGTATATAATGAATGCAGTGTGTGTATGAGTGCAGTGTGTGTGTGAGTGCAGTGTGTATATAATGAATGCAGTGCAGTGTGTGTATATGAGTGCAGTGTGTATGAATGCAGTGTGTATGAGTGCAGTGTGTGTGTGTGAGTGCAGAGCATTGGTGGGGGGTGGGCATTTTATTAATTATGATTTAATTATTATTTTAATATTTTTTTTTATATTTTTTTAGGTAACTATCTTTTTTATTTTATTATTAATTGTATTATTTTTTTTGTTATTATTTTAATTTTTTTTTTTATTATTATTATTTGTTTTATTATTATGTTTTCGTCCCCCCTCCCTGCTTGTTAGCTGGCCAGGGAGGGGGGTTCGCACTCCATGGTGATCCAGTGGATGGGCTGTAGGAGGGTGCTGTCAGGAAGCTGTAACTTACCTTCACAGCAGCTCCTGTCAGCTCCCTTCTCTCTTCTCTGGTGCGTGCAGCTCCCAGGTCAGCTCCCTCTGCAACTCTCGCGGCCGCGCGGAGCGTTGCCAGGGTAACCCGTGGCAATGCTCTGACCCGCAGCTCTGGCGAGAGTTACAGAGGGAGCTGACCTGGGAGCTGCACGCACCGGAGAAGAGAGAAGGGAGCTGACAGGAGCTGCTGTGAAGGTAAGTTACAGCTTCCTGCCAGCCCCCGGTCCATGTCTGTATTATGGCAATGCAAATTGCCATAATACAGACAACTGACTCGAGTATAAGACGAGTGGGGGTTTTTCAGCACAAAAAATGTGCTGAAAAACTCGTCTTATACTCGAGTATATACGGTAGTTCAGACTTGTCATCCGTTAAAATTCATCTGAAAATATTAAACTGCTGTATAGACTAATATACTCTACTATTGGCTTTCTTGTGGTTCCATATGCAAAAAAAATTTGAGTGTAATACACAACTGTGCATGCACACGGGCACAAGATTGGCAAGGGAATCATAGGCTTCCTAATCCGATGTCTCTGAGGAGGTAGTCTTATACAAATCACTGCAGTTAAAAGCAACTGCATGCTCTCCCATTACTTTTACCACAAAGGAAAGTTCAGATGGAATCAAACTGATTTTTAGTTTTGACAAGCTTGTTTACCTTTTTTTTTATTTTTATACTATTTTACTAAATTGTCTTTATAGTATTTCATAATTGAATGATGTATAATTTTGCCTGTTTTTTTTTTCCCTCTTTCTTGATAATTTCTCAGGGATGGAGATCACTATGATGCCCTACGAGACTGCCTGCAGGCACTGGCTCTTAACCCAGCTCACCTGAAAGCTCATTTTAGATTAGCCCGCTGCCTGTTTGAGTTACGCTATGTGTCTGAAGCTTTGGAGTGTTTGGAGGAGTTCAAGATCAAATTCCCAGAGCAGGCACAGAGCAGTGCATGTGATGCTTTGGATAGAGACATCAGGGTTGCCTTATTCTCAAAGACTGAAAATTGTGAGTTTTCATTATCATTGAGATGTTCCTCCAACTTTTTTCATTTTATATGTAACACTGTTACATATGTGTACAAAGGTTCCTCATAATGGGGCAAACCATTTAGCAGTGTAGAATGCCCCTCTACTCTTTCCCCTCTTCTATAATACCGTTTTATTCAAATCCAGTGCCTGATATGCATCTAGTATTGAAGTTTGGGATCTTACCTTTGATTTATAGGCACAAAATGACTTTGTTGTGTAACAACATGAAAGGGGTTATTCCAAGCATCATAACTACTACAGCCTGCTGTAATGATTATGAGGCCAGGTGTACAAAGGCCTGGTTCCCCATAATGGCGCACACCATTTAGCAATGATTTGCCCTCTTACCTGGGTCCCCGTCAGTCTTATCGTCTATCTCCTGCATGGTAACAAGCTTCCGACTGCTGCAGAAGTCAGAAGCTGGCTCAGTTGCCACTCATTGTCTGAGTGCGTCCACTGAATGCTCGGAGTCATTGAACGCAACACTGTGCAAAAAAAAAAAAAAATGCACAGTATTTACGTTAATAATAAAAAAGCCCACAGCACACCAATCCATGCAAAATTATTTATTTTTTTATTATTTATTAAATACATTCCATATATGAAGCCAACAGTATACAACATAAAGTGCTCAAATATAGCTGCCATGTACACCTTAAACATACATTAATAAAGTGCATTAAGGTTACCCATACATGTGTAAATATATACTGACCAGGGCTGGAGACAAAGCCTCCCCAACATTTTGGCCACTGTCTTTGTCAAGACAGAATAAATGTATACAGAATAGTTTGTAATGCATTTAGTAGAAAGGGTTTGATTTTTTTTGTAAGTGTGCGTAATACTACATTGCAGTACCTTACAATTGCTGCTTTTAAAGTCCCTTGCCATTTCTGTTCTCCTTAAAGATTTATACATTCCTTTTTCCTGTTAGTCACACTATCCACCTGTTTTAGGTTCCCTTAGGTTTTTGTTCTTTTCCCTTTCCACAGTGGATGATAAAAAAGGAAATGTTCGTCTTCGGTCTGGAGTAAGGAAAGACTCTCTGTCTGAAGATGAACTGCTGCTTAGAGAGAGAAGCTTGGATTATAAACACAGATATTGTGGTCACTGTAACACCACTACAGATATCAAGGAGGCTAGCTTCATGGGGAGGTAAGCCAACCTATGTTCCGTTTTGCCTGTCCGTCTGTATATTTAGTATTTCAGCCTGCTTATTATTTGTATTTTATCTGTTAATTATGCAAGTATCTTTTTTTTTTTTTTTTTTTTTCTATCCCCTGCACCATCTTTCATAGCACTTCCTCACCTGTCTTACTATCTAAATTTCATTTTTTTCAGTAATGCCCAGTATATTGTGAGTGGTTCGGATGATGGATCATTCTTTATCTGGGAGAAAGACACTCGTGCTCTCATCCGGGTACTCCAGGGTGATGAATCCATTGTTAATTGCTTGCAACCACATCCAAGCTACTGCTTCCTGGCCACTAGCGGCATTGATCCTGTTGTCCGACTGTGGAGCCCTCGGCCTGAGGTTTGGCGGATTCTATATTCAAAAGAACTTGTAGTCCCTAAATTAACAAATCCTTTTTTTGGGGGGGGGGTTATATGTTCTCTTCTACTGTGATCTCCACCCCCTCCCCCCTTTGTTGCTAAAGTTAGGTTAAAAAAAAGTTTTCTCATTTCGTTTACAGTGCTTAGACACCTCAGCTTTAGCCGCATGCTCTGTCTCCATCTTCGTGAGCATGCTTGCTGACTTCTGCCACTTTGTCATTTAATCCTTTTCATAGAGAAGTATTGGGGATGTGATACGCATGCGCTATGAGCAGCATTTGACTGAAGAACCAAGCCTGATTCAATTCTGAAGTCAGAAAGGCAGACACTAGTGTTGTATTTAATTCTTCATTGCAAACATTGCTGTTTTTACAAAACAGCAATGTTTTACATTTGTTTATTAAAATGACAAAGTAATTGAACCAAAACCATTGAGTGCCTTCAGTGGTCCTTTGAAAATGGGAACAAAGAGAACAAATTATTCTTGCAGATTTCCAATAAATGGAAAATTACCACTGCCTACAAGGGAATGGGAAAGTTTGTTATAAAGGGACCACTTTAAAACCAGTACACAGACCTACGTTTAGTAAATTCAGATGCAAAGTTTATTGATACTAGTATATTTCACAGTCAAGTTGTAGAAAAAAACAAGTCTTGCTGTGATCTTTTATCTTTTAGATTGTATCAATTAATAATAACCCCCTTAAAAACACCACAAACCTCCATTCTTGAACCGTGAGTGATCTATACATAATCCAGTTGGTTTTTAACTAAGTGCTAGTAAAAAAAAAAAAAAATCAACAAAAAAAAAATCACATGCTCGGCAAATATCTACATAACTACATAACTTCTTTCAAGTTCTAATAATCAGACTGACAGATTAATACAAAATAATCAAACCATGATACGCATGGTACTGGTTTCTCCTCATGTGCTTCTATATATTTGCCTATATATGTTCACCATAGAGAGCAGATATAAATATATAAGAGAACAGAAATATTTAAAAGAACAGAAAAAAAACTTTAGTCTGATCGCTACAGCTAACTATTCAAGGTGGTTACATAGACTGAAGTTGAGATCTTTGAGGTACTCACAGTGCACCTGTTTGAAATACAACTGCTATGTTTATCTACTTCAAATAACTAGACTAACCTGGACGTCTTTTCCAAATGGCCAATATATTACTGAGCCTATTACCTCAGAGCTCTGTGATAACTTTCACTGGTGAGCCTGCTCATCCTACTCTTAGCTAGTTATGTAGAATCCCTTTAAGAATATATTTTTAGTTATTTTTTTTTTTTTTTATTTAAAGTGTGAAATGTTGACAAAACAACATTAATTTCAAATTTTAGGCCAAATTAATTCAATTGGAAAAAATCTCTAAGTCAGCTGTTTCCAGTTTGGCTATTTTGACCAAAATTGATTTTGAATTCTCAACATTTCACACTTTAATTAAGAACACTGCACTTCTTATTCGTTCAGTGTTTCTTCGTTCTGTGTTTCTTCATTCCGTGTTTTGTAGAGTTGTGTATCTTAAGTAGGTTCTGACTGTGTATTCTGCTGTTTCTATAAACCATTGCAAAATACACAGTTTATTCATTGTCCGCAATAAAATGCTGGATCATAAGAAATGACTACACATACAATATTATTTTAATGTATTTATTTTAGTAATTCAATAGACTTGGGGCTAAATGATTCAGAAGTGTGACTCCATTTGTTGTTTCAAAGGAAAACCATTGACCAAAAAAGTGTGAAATCAAGCTGCTGGCTCTCCTTAAAAAAAATCAATTTGTTATGGTGAAAGTATATACCTGGTGCTTACTCAATTTTAGGGGTAAACCGTTCATGAACGTTCCAGCATTAGATCGCTCTGTCCCTGTGTCCTTCCGCTTTCTGAAATCCTAGATTACGGAAGACTGTTAGAGCAGTCAGCTGATGCTTTAAGCCAATCAGTAGCTCCACATTCATTAAAAAAAAGGTATGTACGGTGTAAAGGGACACTGTAGGCACCCAAACCACTTCACCTTATTGAAGTGGTCTGGGTGCAAAGTCCCATGTCCTTTAACCTTGCAGTTGTAATTATTGCAGTTTTTGAGAAACTGCAATAATTACCTCTGAGGGTTAACTCCTCCTCTAGTGGCTGTCTACCAGACAGCCACTAGAGGGACTTCATGAATTAAAACGGAATTGGTCCATTATTTGATGCTGAACGTCCTCGCGCTATGCATGAGGGCTTCCGGCGTCAGATTTTTTTCCCATAGGAAAGCATTGAATAACGCTTTCCTATGGGGAAATCCTAATCCGATCGCGGCCATTGTCGCGCATGCGCATTAGGTTTTCCCCACCAACGTCAGCGGGGAGCGTGGACCTGACCCAGCGCCGAGGGGCAGGAGGATTTAGGTAAGTGACCTTCAGCCATACGGGAGGGGGGCACTGCAGAATTCTACAGTGCCAGGAAAATAGCTTTGTTTTCCTGGCACTATAGAATCCCTTTAACCCCCTAAAGTTCAGGGAACTCCTGGCATCATAACACCATAACTTTGATGAAGTTGTTATAGTACCCAAAATGGTCCTTTAAGTGAGCCCTGAATATGTAACTTGTGGTAAAATACGTAAGTAAATTAGCAGTGTGATTATAAAATACCTGCAAAATCCATATATAACTTTTTGCTAGTCTGATATATGCATTCAATTATTATACCTTCCTGAACCTGACTATGCCATCCTTACTTCTTTTTTTTTTTTTTATGTAGATAGCAGGTCAGGTTTACTATTGAGCTACATAGCACAATGCATGCATTGTGTGCTAATCCTGTTGCTGTTGTTTCTGATTTTGTCTGCTTCTGTGGGTTTGTTATAAACATTTGATTATGCACTACTTTTACAGAGATATTCAAAATGTTTAAAACATGTTGGAATCTTATACTCTATGTATTTTCCTTACAGAGTGAGGGACCAGACCGTCGAGTAGTGCAAGACATGGAGAGTGCATGCCAAGCCAACCAGCGGAGGATGAATGCTGACCCCCTGGAAGTGATGCTGCTGAATATGGGTTATAGGATCACAGGACTGAGTGGGGGAGGACCAGGGACTGGAAGTGGGGGATCTGACGATGAGGATACTGCCGAGGGACAAGTACAGTGCCGTCCCAGCTAACACTGCAAGGAGGGAGGTGCATTGGGCCTATATTAGAAGCACCTAAAAAGGGAGTGAGGAATTTGACCATATCTGGCTGGCCATTCCTCTTGCTCACTCAGTAGTCTGTGTGTTTGGAGCCATGTTTCTCCTAGCTCAATTTGAGCCCGCGCATTAGGATAAAGGGGACACAGAATCTCCCCTGCAAAACACACTTGCTTATCCCATCATCAAGCTGCCCCTCCACTGTAGACTTTTGAATAAACTGGATAACTAGCACTGCACAATCCCATCTTGCATTCTGAAGTATCTTCTGCAGTGCACATGACACAATAATGTGAGATGAGATGAGGAAAGGCAGCTGTGATAAACTTCAGATGGACGTGCTTTATGGATGTTCAACAAATGTTTTGTTTATGATGCAGGATTTATTTGAATTTGCATTGTTGGCCCCTGTAGTAGATAGTGTGTTCGGGGAGCCGTTTTAAGAGTAACTATTCAAGGTTGAATATTTTGCAAGGCAAATTGGTTCTAGGGTTAGGATTTGGCTTTTAAGCTTGTTCCTTATTGGATGAAGTATTCTACAGCTGTGGATGTACGTGGTGTGGTTCTATGCTTTTATGAATGCAAGTAAGCTGTCTGACTCTAGATTTCAGTACCTAGAAGAATGGACCGTAGAGGTAATCCTGGATGATTAGCATAATGAAAATTGTTTCCCTGGACCCATCTAGTTGATTTCAGTTGATATAGATTCAGGACACAGAAGGCTTCTATGGTTTGCTCAGGCCCTATCACAGTTCTATGAGGGGTATTTGCTGCTACTCCCTCACCTGTTTATAAGCTGAAATAAGGCTGTGTTGTAGGTCTACTTCCTGGTTTGTATTTGATGTATATCAATAAAAATTTCTTTATTTCCAAGCAGAAGCAGAATCCATTTTTTTATTTTTCTACATATGTTTCCCATGAGCATATTTCAACAATTTTTTTAAGCCTTATCACTAGTCACATTACATATTTATTTTACTTACTTGGATTAATGTGAGGTTAGTGTCTTTATTTTTACCATAGGGACTAATTAAAATTTCCAGATAACCTATATATTGACATTGACAGTGTCATAGACAATTTGAAGATGCATGCATCTTTAGTCACTTTATAGATTTTGCACAACCCAAAATTTAACTAAACATTAGGTATATGTTGTCCTATTTTCCTCTTCCTTAAACCCCTTAACAACCAATGATAGGACAATTTCTTTCCGTGATGTCATATCCTTAAGGACGCATGACGAAATTATTAGCACTGGCAAGCTGTGATGCTGGCGATTGTAGGGTTAATGTTGTTACTGGGTGCCTTGGCGTCTGAGGAATATCAGCAACAGCAAATCCAGATGTTACAGCATACGTCATTGCTGTAACAGCCAGTCACACCATGACATCTGATCCTCCTTGTGAAGTGCAGATCGTAGTTACATTATGTTCCTGTGAAAAATAAGTTGAATAAAATATTGCAAAACTACCATTTTGCAGCCTTTCTCGAAGACTAACCTTTCCCTGTCTGGTGACTTGCTTGCAGTTAAAATTAGATTTTTGTTTTTCATGATGATTTAGCTAGTTGGGGGTGGTAGTTAGTGGGGAAAATTGGTAGTTTGAGGTACTTAGGGGTTAAAATAAAATAAGTTAAAAATAAGATTTGTTTATAACGTTATTTAGTTAAAGTTCTTGTTTAAAAGAAGATAAAAATGCTTAGAAAATTATGTGCCAAGAATTCTGACAGGCAACATAGTGCCTCACAGTGTGACGCAGGTGCATGTGATTATTTTCCTGACTCTGCAGTGCCCACATCAGAAAGAGCGGATTCCCTGAGCGCTGCACAGGATGCAGCCTCCTGATAATTTCACCACAGAAATTCCTCTCTTTATAGAAAATCCTGACATACGGACTGACTTGGAAAACCAAAAATGTAATTGGGTGAGGGGGGTCAGACCCAGACCCAGAACATAATTTTTTTTTATATATATTTTCTTTATTTTTGTTGTGCAAATGATGACAAAGAGGGCTTGTGGAGCCACAACAGCAGTAACAAGCACATCAATAACCATGGTATTAAATATTGTCATGACCTTTAGAGAAATTGCACAGTTTTTAAAATAATAAGCAAAAACAGATAAGTTTAATACGCCGTGACAGCTATACTAAGAGTAGTGTACACAGGCTATATACCATGGCATATAGAATATCGGCACGTTTTAGTGTTTTGATAACAAAAATAGTAAAATAAAATGCAAGTGAAGAAGTCCTGACTAGCTGAGTGGCATCAAATAAGCAGGGAGTGCAAGCTAATTGTATGTGAATAAGAGAAGGATACCAGCGTTTATATGATTAGCTATGCATGAGAGTCATGACTTGTGCTCGCTCCCCTGAAATGCCAAAATAAATTGTTGTTGATATGACTTTGAAGTTCCACGCTTATTTTGTGCTAAACTGACTGTAAATACAATATGGTGAGACCACTGGCACCGAACCCAAGCTCCAAGACTATATATCACACAAAATAATAGGAAAGGCACAGCATAAAGGAAATGCGAGCGTTGCATATGGGTAAGAGCTAACTGTATGGCAACTAGCAGTGGGGCCAGTTACAGCTGACTCCCTGTTTCAACAATAGAGGGTGACAGCCTAGAGGCATTGTGAGGCAGAAGTCAAGTGTGGGGATTCCCCAGCCCCAGGCTTGTACCAAGTCCTGCATCATGGATCCACAGACTTGGATGCTCCCAGTTGAGCGCAAGTCCTTCCACTGGGGAGGGGGCTGAAGCTCCTGATGATCTGCGGCTTTGGATCTTCCGCGTGAGTGGACGATCCAAAGGGAGTTTATCCCTGCTGGCCCTCAGTCCTGGTAGGTCAAAGTGAGAAGACTCAGATACTTGTTGTGAAGCTGTGCCCAGGGAGAACCTGCTCGCCTCCTGCCTCTTCCCTCTTTGCTTGCGGCTTTCACATGGATTTCAATATCAGCGACAACATGGGTTTACTTCAGGGAGATCATGCCAAACTAATCCTATTGATTTTTTGGATTGGGTAACTAAAATAATAGATCAGGGTGGTGTAATAGACATTGCTTACCTAGATTTCAGTAAGGTTTTTGACACTGTTGCATACATAAGGCTTATCAATAAACTGCAATCTTTAAGTTTGGATTCCAATATTGTTGAATGGGTAAGGCAGTGGCTGAGTGATCGGTAACAGAGGGTTGTAGTCAATCGTATATTCAAAGCATGGTCTTGTCACCAGTGGGGTACCTCATAAATCTGTACTTGGGCCCATTCTTTTTAATATTTTTTTAAGTGATTTTGCAGAAGGTCTTGATGGTAAGGTATGTCTTTTTGCTGATGATGCTAAAATTTGCAACAGGGTTGATGTTCCAGGAGGGATAAGCCAAATGATTTAGGTAAACTAGAAAAATGGTCAGAGTTGTGGCAACTGACATTTAATGTAGATAACTGCAAGATAATTCACCTTGGACGTAAAAACCCAAGGGCAGAGTAAAGAATATTTGATACCCTACTAACCTCAACATCTGAGGAAAGGGATTTAGGAGGAATTATTTCAGATGACTTAAAGGTAGCAAGACAATGTAAAAGATCAGCTGGAAATGCTAGCAGAATGCTTGTTTGTATAGGGAGAGGTATTAGCAGTAGAGAGAAGGAAGTGCTCGTGCCATTGTACAGAACACTAGTGAGACCTCACTTTGGAGTAATGTATGCAATACTGGAGACCGAATTTTCAGAAGGATATTGATACTTTAGAGAGAGAGTTCAAAGAAGGACTACTAAACTGGTTCATGGATTGTAGGATAAAACTTACAGGAAAGGTTAAAGGAACTTAACGTGTATAGTTTGGAGGAAAGACAAGACAGGGGGGATATGATAGAAACATTTAAATACATAAAGGGAATCAACACAGTAAAGGAGGAGACTATATTTAAAAGAAGAAAAACTACCACAACAAGAGGACATAGTCTTAAATTAGAGGGGCAAAAGTTTTAAAAATAATTTCAGGAAGTATTACTTTACTGAGAGGGTAGTGGATTTATGGAATAGGCTTCCAGCTGAAGTGGTAGAGGTTAACACAGTAAAGAAGTTTAAGCATGCGTGGGATAGGCATAAGCAGCGGCGTACATAGTGCGGTCGCAGCTGCGACCGGACCTGTCACTCCAGGGTGTCAGGGTATTTATATCGGCAGACATTTTGTGCTATGATAGAAATTAAAATGTATATTGCCTGAGTCACTGAGAACAGATCAGACTCCATTTTGTTATTTTCAAGTTAAAGAGACACGAAATTTCTATCCTTTCTGTAAAACTACCGTATATACTCGAGTATAAGCCGACCCGAATATAAGCCGAGGCCCCTAATTTTCTTTATTATTATTTTAATTTTTTTTTGTTATATTATTATTTATTTATTTTTATTATTGTTATTTTATTTTTTTTTCGTCCCCCCTCCCTGTTTGATACATGGCAGGGAGGGGGGCTCTCCTTCCCTGGTGGTCCAGTGGCATTGGCAGTTCAGTGGGGGGAGGGGGGCTGGTAGAGAGCACTTACCTCTCCTGCAGTTCCTGTCAGCTCCCTTCTCCTCCGCGCCGGTCCGTGCAGCTCTTCTGTCAGCTCACACTGTAAGTCTCGCGAGAGCCGCACTATGACCCCGCGGCTCTCCCGAGACTTACACTGGGAGCTGACAGAGGTGCTGAACGGACCGCCACGGAGGAGGAGAGAGCTGACAGGAGCTGCAGGAGAGGTAAGTAACCGCACACTGCCCCCAGTCTGTATTATGATAATGTAAATTGCCATAATACAGACAGTGACTCGAGTATAAGCCGAGTTGGGGTTTTTCAGCACAAAAAATGTGCTGAAAAACTCTGCTTATACTCGAGTATATACGGTAACCACTTTGCCAGAGCTAAAGGAATGCATAGTATAAACAAACCCAGTGATACAATGAGTCTAACAGAGAAGGGGGGTGGAATACTCTTCTTAATGTTAGCTTCACACAAGAAAGCCAGACACCAGTGACCAGATAATATTAAATAATTTAATTTTACTTTCGATATTGTATAACGTCCCATTGTAACTTAGAAGTTGAAATTAAGTTTAAACTGTCAGTTTTAGAAATTACAGCAGGAATTGGAGACACATAGTCTGAAGAAAATTCAAGGAAACTGTTTGAACTGACAGAAAACTTAAGTTATAGACAACCATAAAGATAAGGTAAATTACGTCAAAATAGCCACCAGAAAAAGTTAACTCTTTCCTGGATAGGTATGTTTAGTGGGACGAGACTGCCCTCTATAGACCAAATACTTAAATTGCTACCTGGAAGGTAACCACACCTCTAGTTTTTCGATTGGTCTATCACCTAGTGAATTTTTCCTTTAAAAGTTAAGACAAAGGGAAGAGGGAGGTATGCAGAGAAAGCAAGAGAGTGAGCAGTCGGGGGCAAAGAGTGGGAAGCAGGCTAAGTCAGGAGACAGAGAAAGAGACCCATGACATTCAAATTCCTGAGAATACCTACTAATCTGATGAAAATATCTACTCAATTGGTAATTATACTGGCTTCATTTAATTAATCTAAATTAATAAAAAAAATTCTAATAGCATGATATATGACTGGATAAATCACGATCAGATTTCGATATTAGAAATCTTAGTTAACTAAGAAGTATATGATTAAACATTCTATTCTGCAGATAGAAAAGATTAATTATGTATTTAATGTGACATATCGCATGTTAGCATATCGTGATATTTATCCAGGTGTATTGATTTGCTCTAAAATAAGATAAACTATCTGTTTAGGCAAGTTAAAATTCTGCTTATAGAACATGGTAGATTACTCTTATTGGATGGTTCCAGGAAATGACTAATTAACTGGTTTAATTGTCATTTTATTTAAAATTACATGAGAATAGATCTTAATTACCTAGGAGGTCTAGCCAGCATTGAAAGGGTTATTCTAACTGTCAGCTAAAGTTTTATGGTCTTATGCTGAAAGCTTTTCTGTGTGTGAAACGTTTGTTTCTCTGTGAAGCCCATCATAAATCATTGTCTTGACAATTAAGGCTGTTAGCCATTGGAAGATGTTTTTACATTGCCATTGTATTGCATACTATGTTATACTAAATATTCATTGATTATTGTCACTCATGTTACTTATCATTATTATTCAAATTGTCACAGTAAATTGCATCTATTTTTATAACAAATTGTGATTTTATTTATATGGAATACATTTCACTTACACGATAACGATCTTTGGGATCTGAGAATTGAAATAGTGGGCAATTCTCAACTGTTTACTATTCTTATCCCATAAATATCCCCACAAGGGGGCCCAAGCCGCCCTGCAGACCCCTGCGACCGGGTGCCCGCCAGCATGTGTTGCGGCCCCGGTCACGCAGTATAATTGCCGAGGCCGCACGTGAAGGGGTCCATCGAGTGGCCCATGCTGTTAGGTGCCAATGAATCAAGTTTTGCACTGGGGCCCCATGGATTGTGTGTACGCCACTGGGCATAAAGGTTATCCTAACTTTAAGATAAGGCCAGGGACTAATGAAAGTATTTAGAAATTGGGCAGACTAGATGGGCCAAATGGTTCTTATCTGCCGTCACATTCTATGTTTCTATATTCATTCCTTCGATTTCTACACTGTGTTTCATGCACCAAATGGAGTACACTTTACTATAACAAGACGCACTAAGACCAAGCGTTTACTCACCTCCGTGCAGCTCCTCCAGCTCCCCAGTGTAAATCTCGCGAGACCCGCGGCCAGCTCTGACGGCCGCGGGTCTCGCGAGATTTACACTGGGGAGCTGGAGGAGCTGCTGGGAGGTGAGTAAACGCATGTTGCCCACCCCACTTCCCTCCCCTCCCCCAGCTAAGCCAATGCCACTGGACCACCAGGGATTAACATATCCCCCCTCCCTGGCAAGGCAACAAGCAGGGAGGGGGGACAACAAAAAATAAAAAATAATAATAATTAAATATATATATATATATATATATATATATATATATATATATATATATAAAATAATTGAATATAAAAATTAAAAATATATTTTTTTTTAATAAAAATGCCCCCTCACACACACTGTATATAACTCAGTGTGTTTGTATAGTGTGTGTGTGTGTGTGTATATATAATACACACTGTATTATATGCACACACACACTATACAAACACACACTGCATTATGTACACACACACTATACAAACACACACTGCATTATACACACACACACTATACACACACACACTGCATTATATACACACACACTATACAAACACACACTGCATCCACTACACAAACATACACAGCTCCCCTGTCTAAACACACTGCATCCACTACACGTGGCATGTATATTTTGTGCATTTACCTTTAGAAATAGTTTTTTATTTTCCAAAATGGTAAATGTACAGAATATCGGCAAATTATATCGGCTATCGGCCTGAAAGTTCACTGGATATCGGTATCGGTATCGGCTCTAAAAAATCAATATCGGTCGATCCCTAGTTTGTTGTCCCTGGAGAGAACCCCTTCCAACCATTATACAGCGATTTTGGAAACAAGTTGATTTGCACATGCAATTCTTGGGAGAGCAGCCCCTGGCAGAATGTGTGTTCAAATTAGAGGAGCTGGTCCAGAAAGAATTGTAGCTGGATGATTCGTATCTGGCTTTAAGGTAGAATGCAGTCCTGCTGTACCCATTTCTAGCAGATGATGGGCTGTGATGGCCCTGGCCTATTGTGGGAGCTCTTTCAGGATAAAGATGAGTTTGGAAGTCCTGAAAAGTTCCGGCTCAATGACATTTGGGAAAATAGGGAACACCAACTGGATCTCTAACAAGCAAGTGACCTGGAACACGATTTGACCCTCCTGGCCACCATGGAGTGGGAGCTTGGACTGGAGTACAGGACTGGACTGGAGGACTTTACATCTGATGTTGGCCAGTTAGATGTGGAGAGAAGAGTGTTCTCCACACCTGATTCACTGGGATGCTAGGCAGCCGGCTCAGATCCTCACCCCTGGGGCATGTGGACCCTGTCAACCCAGCAACATCCCCAGTGGCAGCTGGAGTTACGCGGATTTGGAAACAGCTGGTCCCCCTACTCAACAGCAGCCAGAGTTATTGGGAGTGGAGACAGCCAGTGGAAGTGTGCATTACAGGTAGAGAAGACAGTCTGGTTTTTTTTTCCAGTGGACTTCAGGGAGAAGGGGCAAGTGGACATTTGCTTTGGGAGAGGCAGACGTCGGCTGGGTGCTGCTCTTGCATGGGCAGAGGTACTCTCTGTGATGGCGTTGGTGGGCTGGATGTACTGAATAACCTGCAAGTCAACCTGTCTCAGGTTTCCACCTGTATTTGTCATCTTCCAAAGGGAGAGAAATGTGATGGGAACTATCCTGGGCTGGAGACACAGGATTCCAGATTTGATGTTGGGGTGTGTGGGTGTCAAGGTGGGCCCCTGAGAGTGCGGTCATGTGGGGATAGGTTTGAGTTTGGGAAGGTGGCCATGGCAGATTTACTGGGAGCTCCCTTTCTCCACTTCCAAGTCCCCTCTTCTGTCTAAGTTACCCTGTGCTTATTAGGGGCACAGGGTGACAGAGAAGCCCAGTTACGCCTGCCCAAATCAGACTTCCACAGACTGATCGGCTATGAAAGCTCCATGCGCCCGACCAGAAAAACGTGGAACTTTGTTGAGAAGGCTGCCAGGATGGATTGACTCTTTGGGGCTGGTTACCTGATTAACTCGGGCACAGACCGGTTGGAGGTCTGGTACCTGGTTAGTCTACCTTTGGAGGGGGGGGGGGGAGATATGTGATGGAGGAGATAAAAACTTCTAAAGCAAGTTAACATCTGCAGGCTGTGTGAGTTACAGCAAGGGGATGTGTGGCTAGGGTTACATAAAAAGAAATAAGTTATTAAATTGCAGGGAATCGAGTAGTGAGAGACTACAGGGGCATGATCTATACACCAAACTGCTTGCTCTTGAAAATTTTAGAACACCGAAACACGCATCGAGCTATAGTGCCAATGTGCTTAATTTGAATTAAATTTTTGGGGATGGGGAATTTGTACTCTTATTAATGGAGGATTGATTAGATTTTGCATTCTACCTTGTGAGCAGTAGGGAGTTTACTTCAACATTTCATATAAGGGGACTGCCTCGAAGCAGTTGGTGTTTTTTTGGGGGGCAGCATGTGCAGTGTATGGGGGATCTCTCTACGTCTGTCTATATGGAAACTGTTTACTCCCTCTAACCTACCCTCGAATTTGATATGAGACAGTGCGATATAACTATTCTTAACTCTCTAAGCTAAGGACACTGATTTATCTACTTTTAATTGTTTTAATCTGGCCACTATGTGCTAATACCTCTAGCTACTCTGGGGAATAATGTGGGATAAGCCCAGGGCCAGATCAACATAGGGGCTGATGGAGCTGCAGCTCCAGGCCCATGGAATAGGCCCATTGATTTGAAAAAAAAAAAAAATTATATATATATATATATATATATATATAATTTTTTTTTTTTTTTTTTTTACACATTACTCTTAGGTTTGCCACCTGGCTGGTATTTTATGGTATTTGAGGCTGCCTGGCCAGTATTGCAATAAAACCAGCAATACAAATGCCGGCATATTTCTATGTATAAACAGAGATTACTCTGCAATACCTGCGCTGGCCAGTAGAAGTCACTGTGTGTGGAGAGAGGCAGGGAGTTTATTCATATCCCTGCCTCTCTCTACTCACTGATCCGCGGGGGAGCAGCTACACAGCACAGAGAGTTCAGACAGCAGCTCCTAGCCTGCAGAGACTGCCTACAGCTCAGGGAAGTGAGGGATGGGGTAAACGCTGCAGGGAGACATGGGGACACTGGGAGACACTAGGGGACACTGAGACACCTTGGGACACTGGAAGATCAGGGGACACTGAGACACTAGGGGACGCTGTGAGACACTAGACACTTGGGGACACTGAGACACTGTGTCCCTAGTGTCTGTGTCCCCAAGTCTCTGTGTCTCCATATCTCCTAGTCAGTGTCCCTAGTGTCTGTGTCCACATGTCTACTAGTGTCCCTATGTCTGTGTCTCACAGTGTTCCCATGTCTCTTAAGTGTCCAAGTGACACTGGGCAACATGGGGACATGAGGGGACACATGGGGCACTGAAACAATGTGATACATAAGGACACTGTGATACATAGAAGACACTGAGACATGGGGACACATGGGGCACTGAAACACTGTGATACATAGGGGACACAGACACTAGAGGATACTAGGAGACATGAGGACACTGGAAGACTAGGGGACACTAAGACACTGGGAGACAGGGAAACACTGGGAACAATCCATCTTTTATTCAGCAGAATAAATGTAAGTAGTTTTTGGGTGATTTTACAGAATTAACTCTCAGGTCACTCCTTGTGATTTACAAGCATACATAATTAATTATGCAAATTAGTAAGGCTGGTATTTTTTTCCAAGAAAGGTGGCAACACTAACTATCCTTCACATACTCTTGCTTAAGTATGGAAACTTTAGAGGGATGTATGGGAACAAAACTTGTGTGGACTGACTGAAATTAGTTAAGGGAAAGCTGACTTTGTGCACAATGCAAATGATCTTGCTGCTTCAGTCTCTCTAACACTATGGCATACAGCTTTTCTCTGTCCCAGATTGTATACCAGGAGCTTCTGCTTGCTCGTAAGGGGGTTAGGAGAGGAATGGACCAGCGAGTGCTGGGGACAGTCCTTAGAAAGTGTGGAGCGAACTCATCATTAGACGCATTTATGCCACGCTCAGGGTGCTGTCTGCATAGTATGCCCTTAGTTGGCCAGCTTGCTGATTGGCAGGCAGCCTGACATGCATTCATGCCAGGTTGGCCTTCCAAATCTTTAGGCAGACTTGCCCCCTTTTTAAGGCATGTTCGCCTCTTTCGGCAGTTCTGATTACATAATTTGTGTCAGTGGCCTGCCCTTTTACCCCACCCATTGACTGTCTGCTTCAGTGGACACTACTGTTATGGGTATGGATTTACTTGAAAGATGAAAGCATAAATTAGAGATAGATTAGCATAAAGTGTTTTTTTTTCTCATAGCTGCATCCTATGAGTTTTCCTTCAGCACCACTTCCGCCAGATACATGACGATTGGTAGGTATGACTGTTGTCGTGTTTTTGGTTGATAAGATTCTGTAATTAGGCCCATCATAATTGTCAGCACCAGGCCCACTGGGCTCTTAATCTGGCCCTGGATAAGCCTCAATAGTGATCAAGCTACTTTTTTTTTCAGACACAGGCTATTCCCCCTATTCCTATCTGTGACGGTAGTCACCGTCATTGTGTATGGAAGACGGACACTATATGTAGTTCCCCAAATTCCTCTTGTGTTTTGGTCACCCTGTGCCCAGTATTAGTGCATGGTATGTTTAATGTATTGCTTGTCTGTGCCTCTCCCCCTCCCCCTTTTTTCTGTCCTATTGTTTCCCCAGCAGGGCGTTGTCACAGGGACACTGTCAGACGAGTTTAAACTGGCTACCCTTTCCTTCCTCAATCTTCTATCAGCACTTGCTATTGTCTGACCCCACCCTTCCTTGTACTAGTATTATTATTATAGCCATTTATATAGCGCCAACATATTCTGTAGCGCTTTACAATATTATGAGAGGGGGGATTTAACTATAAATAGAACAATTACAAGAAAACTTACAGGAACAATAGGTTGAAGAGGACCCTGCTCAAACAAGCTTACAGTCTATAAGAGGTGGGGTTTAAAACACATTAGGACAGGAAATAGCAATCAAATAAGGTGGGAGTGCAGCAGTGCAGAGGAGAGTGCTGCTCTTTAGGAGAGAGCAAGAGACAGGTATGTAAGGTAGAGGTTACTCTGGGAGGCCATAAGCTTTCCTAAAGAGATGGGTTTTAAGGCACATCTTAAACGATTGAAGACTAGGGGCAAGTCTGATTGGGTTAGGCAGGCTATTCCATAGGAAGGGAGCCGCCCGTGAGAAGTCCTGCAAGCGTGACATAGTGCCCTATGCACCCCATTGTATGTAAATGAGGCGGTTGGGGGCTTAAAATATGTGTGCTATGTCTATTAAAGTTAGTTGCTGTTTTAACCTTCACCTTGTGTCCTCTGGTGTTTGGGGAAATCTGCTGATGGAAAGTGAGTCCAGGGCTATATACACAGTAGCCTGGTCTAGGGTGGAAAAGGCCCTCAGTGATCTCTGTCAAACCTCGGCGACTGGGTCTGAAGTGCCGGGTCCCTGATAGCTACGATGAAGCAGATTTGGTGGAGGTACTCAGTCGGAGTACTGGAGCGGCGTCACACTAACCCTGCTATTGCTTCATGGTAACTACACACAAGGAATTTTCTCCAGTCTCTTATGTTAGTAACGCTTGAAGTGGTTCTAAGGCTAATCGATTCCAATGCTGTAGGGTGTGTGTTTGTTAAAACCTGTGCCCATAAATACTAGGGATCTGGTTGGTACTTCCACACTCTACTAGGATTTGATTTTGGGTTACCTATGTGTACTAGAATCTAGTGTTCTATCATTGTGCTCAAATGGCTCTGTTCTGCTGCTTCTAAGCTCCCTATCTCATTTGTTACATGTATCCACTTTCTAAATAGATACAATAAATATTCTGTTATATTGTTATATTACTTAGATACAGGACAGTAATATATGCTCCTTTGGATGAATGATAAAACATAATCTCTGGTTAATATGCATACTAGGAACTGAATACAAAGGGCTCCTCCTCCTTTTATGATTATTTCCTTTATCTGTTTTATTATTATTATACATTTTTCACCTTTTTCTTTTGGTACTTTTTTACACTTTTGATGTTTTTGTTTTTTTTGTCATTTAATAAAATTGTATCGCATCAACTTTTATCTAAGGATGATCTTTTAAGTGGTGGTAAATTTGGTGGAGTTGGGTTCCCCTCCCATTTTCTGGTTGGGGTCACACCTCCATCTATTTTTGTATACACCAAAACTGCTTCATTCAGCTACAGTTGTTTTGGCGACTATAGTGTCCCTTTAAAGGGACTCTCCAGTGTCAGGAAAACAATCTGTTTTCCTGGCACTGCAGGTCCCTCCTCCCTCCCACCTCCCAATCCCCGGTTGCTGAAGGGGTGAAAACCCCTTCAGTCACTTACCTAAGACCCCCGCCGTTTTGGGTCGCCGCCGCTCCTCCTCTTCATTACGTCGGCCGGTGGGCGAGACTGATCCCGGCCGTGGAGACCTAATGCGCATGCGTGGCAACGCCGCGCATGCGCATTAGAGCTTTCCATAGGAAAGCATTGAAAATGCTTTCCTATGGGGAATTGAGCGACGCTGGAGGTCCTCACACGGCGTGAGGACGTCCAGCGATGCTCTAGCAAAGGTTTTCTATGCTATGAACCAGGAAGTGCCCTCTAGTGGCTGTCTACTAGACAGGAGTTAACCCTGCAAGGTAATTATTGCAGTTTATAAAAAAAAAAAAAAAATGCAAAAATTACACTTGCAGGGTTAAGGGTAGTGGGAGTTGGCACCCAGACCACTCCAATGGGCAGAAGTGGTCTGGGTGCCTGGAGTGTCCCTTTAAGCTAAAGTTGTTTTTTATACCTATACTGCAGTGATGGCGAACCTTTTTGAGCCTGCGTGCCCAAACCGCAATACATGCCAACTTTTTTTCCTTAAAGTGCCAACACGGCAATTAAACATGAATACTGAGCTTTAAGTTTAGAAAAAACAACTCGTACTGTTGTCCGAACTAATTAACAACTTTTGTTTTAAAAGAACACAACAACAGAGAGTTCAATTATACAAATTTTAAATAATTATATAAATAGATAAAATTAAGCTTATATTTATTAGTATCTCCAACAAATGCAATACATACACACACACAGACTGCTGAATACACACACACACACACACACACACACACGACTGCTGAATACAGAGACTGATGAATACACACACATACACACACACACACAGACAGCTGACCGTAGGGGTGCTGTGTGTGTGTGTGTGGGGTAAACGTGTTTAAAAAAAAAAAAAAAAAAGTATATTAAATCAGTATTCGCCTTCCCCTCCCTCCTTCTTAACCTTTAATGAAGGAGGGGGGGATACACATGGTAACGCACGGCAACGCTCCACACAGCATCACGCGGGATCACTCCCCCTGCCTCCCGACCCGGAAGCAGAGTAGGCGCCTGCCGTTTCGGGCAGGCAGGTGCCTACTCTGCATTAATGGTGAACCTATGGCCGCGTGCCCACAGAGAGGGCCCAGCGTGCCACCGGTTCGCCATCACTGCTATACTGTATTTCAGGCAAGCTTTACTTCCTTTGTTAAGGAACACTATAGTCACTCAGGCCATTTCCTCTCATTGAAGAGCTCTGGGTGCAGTGTCCCAGTCCCACTTAGTATTGCAGTTTTTTGGAAACTGCAATAATTACATCAAAGGACTAAATGCCTCTCACTTCCTGCTTACTAGGCGGTTTTCACTGGACGCCCTCATGCTCTGCATGAGGACATCCAGTGTCGGTAAAATCCCCATAGTAAAGCATGAAGCAATGCTTTCCGAGGCGGAGCCCAACGCACTCACAGCACATGCGCATTAGCCTGCCCTTAAAAGATGTCAGAGAAGGTGGAGTGCCGAGGGACATCATTGCTGAAATTGGGTAATTGAGTAAAGGGATTGTGAATCCTTTACGAACCTGGACAAGTAAACCTATGCTGTCAGTCAGTGGTTCCTTACTTTTGTGCCACAAGCCACTTCAAAGCGTGCCAGGAATAATGACTTAGGGCAGTACTAGACTGGGAACCACTGCAACCAGCAGTTCTGCCTATCACTCTGAGCAATTTTCCAGACTCTCCATAAAATTTCTGAAGAAAATGGAAACCTACAAATCAGTAAACATGCGTTATTACTAGAGAAATAAAGAGGAGCGATGGTACAATTACAAAATATGGCAGTCATAAATGATTTATCCATACTCGGTAATTCCCACATGTCACCAGCAGGGGGCGGCTGAGAATAGTGCAATACTGGAGAAGAGAAGAGACAACGCCGACAGCAGGAAACGCCTGATAACTTGTGAGCTAGTAACGTAGTGACGGAAGTGACGTGCATCTGCCAGTAAAGCCGAGCCGTGAAGTATTGGGAGGTGATGGCGGAAGTGGCCCTGCTGCTGCCCGTGATGGCGGAAGTAGTGGAAGAAAAGATGAAGCCGGACCCAGAACGCAGTCGTTTTCCGCACTGTATCGTGTGGACCCCAATCCCTGTCCTGACGTAAGAGAGAGGCGGGGTCCTGCCGTGTCCACCCCCAGAAATTGTTATATGTATAGTATATGTAATTTAATATTGCAACTCGAAGTGTTATTTTATGTCATGCATATTATGCTATGTTAGTAGGACGTAATGTTCATAAATGTATTCCCTTTAGTGCATTTAGCTGTAGAAGAGAGGTATAGGAGAAGACATGTGGGCAGGTAGTTACTGTGCAATATAATGACTTGTTCACTAAAGTATGGATTGTTGCAAATGCAAGAATTCCTGACATTTGCAATAAAAGGGAAACACCAAAACAACTTCATCTAAATTAAGTTGTTATGGTGCCTGGAGGCATTCTATTCTTAACCCCAAAGTTGCCCCCTCTCCAGATGGCAGTAGCAATCACATGACCTGTGCAGGCCTAATTTGCAGAGGGGGGACTGTCGGGGCTGTCAGACAGACCCCTCAGACCGGGAGGAACACTGATCGTTTAGGCTCGGCCCTTTAAGGGCGGCATAGAATGCCGCCATCCTTAAGGGGTTAAAGCAGCGTCCATTGCTAAGGGTACCTGCAGAAATGCTTGGTGAATTCTGAAGCACAGTGCATGTCAAGCTGGGAACTCTGGAGTGGTTGTACGAAACATGATTTCTCAAGTTTCTGTGCCCAGTAAGGGATTTCCAAAGTCCAACTGATATGCAAGTCACAACTGTAATTTTTCTATTTGCACTGTGGGGATGTTTATTGTGTTTGGCCTCATCACAAACTTTTTAACATGTAAAATAATTTAAAGGAGACTTTATGTAGTCTTCAGGATCCCCTATATTTCTCATTACAGTCATGGCATCATTATTTGGGACATGTTGTAGAATGCTACAAAACATGAACAAATGAGCCAGCAGATTGGAAACACATAGACTGGTAACAGCCATTCTTAAAAACTCATTACTGTTCTTCTAGGAATTTCTTAATGTATTTGTGTGTCTCTTTCTTCCTCAGATGGCTGTTCCCATTTATTGGTCACATGGGGATCTGTACGTCATCTGGAGTGATCCGGGACTTTGCTGGACCTTACTATGTGTCTGTGAGTTTTGTAGAGTTAAAGATTGATATGGTGTTCACATGTCCCTTTTACCTACAATACATTGAGCGTCTTGATTATTTGTATAGCATTTTGCTATATTTTATTGATTTATTTTGCCACAAGCTGCAAAGGATTCTCAACAAAGTATTACAAACTTACATTTTATTTATGATTGCATTAATTTGTTCAATTACATGTGAGACCCATCAAAATGGGAGTCTGTGAAAGAAAATGGTTGCAATTCCTTAATGATTTATTCAATATTTGTATTTAACTCCTTGAATTAAAGCTGAAAGGCTGCACTTCAATTGCATCTCAGTTGTTCATTTTTAAATTCATTGTGCTGGCGTACAGAGCAAAAATTTTAAAAATTGTGTCTGTTTCCATATAAACTGTACGTTATTTAAAAACCTATTTCCTTTCAGAACATAATGAAATAATTATTATATTAAAAATAGTTTTGAGGTGACAGTTGTCCTCTAAACTTGAAATTTACTTTGAATTCTATTTAATGAATACATGCTCCTGTTTGTGCTCCTTTTTGCATCCTGGCCTTTATATAATATGTTTGTTGTCCTCAGAAGGTACTATTTCTCATTTGGCTAACATTTTAGCAATATATATCTTATTTTTCTATATCTTTGTTTTTATGTAGGAGGACTCAATGGCATTTGGAAAGCCAGTAAAGTAAGTTACCCTTCATTCCAATACACATCTCTCAGTTTCCTAAGACCTCTCTACTAACTGTTCACCTCTTTATTTAGATACTGGCAGTTAGATCCAAATCTTGTTCATGCCAGTGGGTCCAATCCATGGGATACTGCTGTTCATGAAGCATCTGAGGAATATAAGCATCGCATGGTAAGTGATGCTGGGAAAAGCTCCACTGTTTCCCTGTTTTAACTCCTTCTGTTTCTTATGGACATTCTTCTATCTCCCTGTACATGCCACAGTCTCTACAACTCATCATGTCTTACCAAATGTATGTATCTTTTATTTTAGCACAACTTGTGTTGTGATAACTGCCACTCCCACGTTGCTCTGGCATTGAACTTAATGAAGTATAATAACACTTCATGGAATATGGTGAAGCTCTGTTTTCTGTGCTTGGTACACAGCCGATATGTCAGGTAAATTTTGCACGAGACTTAATGTTATATAAAGTCTAAACTATGTAAAAGCATGACTTTATTAAGAAAACTTGAACAAGGCTCTTTGAGAGCCAAAATGTTGCCATCTTCTATGTTATAATCGATAGGGGTTTTTTAAGCTTATATAATATAATCATATTGTTCAAGTAGAGATTGTAGCCGTATTAGTCCAGTGATGTAGATGTAAAAAACAGACACAAATTCATATCTTGTAATATCTTTTTTATTGGACTAACAGAATGTTTTAATGACTAGCTTTTGGGAGAACCTCCCTTTCTCAAGTCTGAAGCATTTCTGAGCAAGACGACACATAGAATTCAAAGTTGAGTTGTGATACAGGGGTTAAAGCGACATGAGTGCAGATAAGACACAAGTTTTTTAGAAAATAGACACCATTCTTGCAGAGAGAGTTGTAAATATCTTTCTGAAGAGCAGAGTGAAGGGGAGAGGGAGAACAAAAACAAGCAGACAGTGCAGAAGATGGTACACTTTATACATATACACACACACATGTATATGCAAACGCATAAACACATGTACATATACATACACACACTCATACATACATGAACTCATATACACAAATATAAAATGCACATTCACATATATAAGCATACATGCATAAGAGTATGGGAAAGCAGAGGTCTACACATAGTACTTTGTGTATTGATAGAATAAACATATTGGAATGCATTTTAGAGTGTTGATACAAATGACAGAACAATAAGATAATGTGTGGGAGTGTTCATGTAAAGTGTTGGTAGTGGGACTGGAAACCCAGATCAATACTTAGTCCATTATCAATATGCTGTTAAACAATTTGATCATTCTGGTTTCAAAATAGTAAAGCTGAGGTGCTTTTTACCATTTTTCTCTTTACAGTGTTGGTGCCTTCCTGAAGACCTGGCTCCCCTTCATTTTGATGGTAGGGGCAATACTAACCATCATTCTTACTTTGCATCTGCGATGAGACTTTATTCCTACATGGACTCCCTTTTCATTGACAACATCTTTGGAAATTTCCAACCTATGATACCGGGGAGGCAGGACAATTTTTGTTTTATGGTTCCACTTCACATATTAGCCATGAGACTGCATGAGTTCATGCCTTTTTTTTTTTTTTTTAAATCATCGTGAAGATACAGGAAAAGTAGTAATACTCATTTTGTGCTGTGGTAAAGATCACCTACCCTTAATTGTATAGTATTGGACGAAGCTTAGTGTCTCACCTGTACATGCCTCACAAAGGATTAATATTGTCAGGATCTAACATGCACAGAACAATGTGAATTCAAATCGAACTAAGAATTAAGAACAGATAATGTGGCACGTGTAAATAAACTATAGAAGAAGAAAATCGATTTCTTCTCTTAAATATTTATTTATTCAATTTATCTTCTAGAATTCTGTCTTTTTTTTTTTAAATTCAAGTCACTTTTATTGCTGTCCCTAAAAGTGGAAGTACATCATTGTGTATTGCAAATGATTATACAAAATCATTAATATCCGTAAAGAAAATAACAGTCTCAGTTTTAGGCATGAATGTGCCTGTTTGTGGGAAGACATAGAACATAGTTTGTACGTGCAACACAAAAACTGTAAGCGAATAGTACACAAGCAAGAGCTATGGATTTAGAGCATATGTGTCAGTATCTTAAATCAGGACAGCCATTGAAGCTCTATGATTGGCTAGTGCAAATTCTGAGTCATAGCTGGCTGTAGGGAAGGAGTATGAGGGTCTTGGGAATGTCCAGCCCCACTACTCCCTTTATCAGTACCATGAACTACTGTGAGAGCTATGTTGAGGTATAGTAGATATCTGATATGATTTGGTAGAGGGTTAGAGAAAGAGAAGAGGAAAAAAGGAATAGAAGAAAAAATGGTAATGAAGGGACAGGTGTTTGCGCCACTCCCCCAGGGCACCCATGAGGGACGAAGAGTGAAAAGACCTTCAAGAATACAAGTACTTGACAGGGCGATTAGAGACTGAAAACCTGTTGGGTAAGTTTCATGTAGAAGTATGGGATCATTACTCCTCCACGAACATGTCTTAAGATTTTACACTCCCATAGGATTATTTACTAAAAGTTAGAATTGACAGGAAGTCAATGTGAATCTGAAATTCAAGGACAAAATAATTAAACTAAAAACAGAATTAAATTGGAGAATTTTTCTGATTCAGCTGTTTTGTAATTAATTTAAAAATTGACTTTGATTTCCTTTTAATTCTTACTTTAGTAAATAACCCTGCCTGAAAACATTGGGAGACTATTGCACATGTTCAGCAAAACGTTGCGCTGTGCCAATCAGCATCTCTTCATAGCGATGCATTGAATCAAATGCATCTCTATGGGGAGCACCGCTGAATGTCAGGCTGGACTAGGAAGCTAGTCTGATTAACCCCTTAAGGACACAGCTTCAGACGCTGGACATACCCTTAAGGACACAAGCTATTTTTGCTGTTTGTGTTCAACTGCAATTTGCATCTCTCTCATTTATTGCATCAACACATACAGGTGATACTCGAAAAATTTGAATATCGTGCAAAAGTTCATTTATTTCAGTAATGCAACGTAAAAGGGGAAACTAATATGAGATAGACGCATTACATGCAAAGCAAGATAGTTCAAGCCGTGATTTGTCATAAGTGCATGATTATGGCTTACAGCTCATGAAAACCCCAAATCCACAATCTCAGTAAATTAAAATATTGTGAAAAGGTGCAATATTGTAGGCTCACAGTGTCCCACAAATTTAGAAGTTGGTATGTTTGACATGTAAGTTTAACAGCCGTCACAGAAAACAAAATTGCTATACAAAAGTATATATTTATATATAGTAGACCTAACAGGCTATTTATCTAAGGGTATTTTGACACTTTTTTTCATAGCCATTTCCCCACCAATCTCTGCTAAATATTGTAGTAAAATTGTGGGGGGGGAGGGGGGGGGTTTCTGTTATTTGAAATACACACATATAACAAGGTTTTTTTTAAATGTATATTTTGTAAAGCTGCTGTGTGCTATTTGTGGTCAAAATCCCATATTGTGTTCAGCTACATCTGCTGAGTTTAACAATACCCCCAATGTGTGCGTTTCCCACTATTTTGGGAAGCTACAATGACATATAAGAGGCAAGACTATTTAAGTTTCTACAGTTAGAAAATTCATAGATGGATTTGGTGGACCCATGTCTTATTTGGGGGCATTATAGTAGTTTGGTTGTTCAAATGACCACACAAAGGCCTTCCATTCATGAAAGTAGACACTCCAGGGTATTTCATATGGCATATATTGTGCCTTAAGATGTTGTCATTGCATTTTTTTACTTAAGCATTACATTTGTGCTGGGCAAATTGTATATTTGATATGTTCCACCATGATCAAACACCCCAAATTATGCTCAGCATCAGTAAAACACTACCCACAATGTTTTCCTTTGGCAGTATTTTGTGAAGCTACAGTGTCAAACAATAACCCCAATGTATGCCTTTGACACTATTTTGTGACGCTACAGACCTGACCATTTCAGTTTTTAGAGTAGAATTTTGAGAGACGGGTTTGCAGGGCCTATGTTTCAATTTGGGGCATTATAGCAGTTTCACTGTTTCAATAACCGCACAAAGGCCTACCATTTGTGAAAGTAGACACTCCAGGGTATCTCACATGGCATATATTGTGCCTTAACATGTCGCAATTTTTTCACCATTATATGTCAATGTAAATGGTAAAAATATATATATTTTTCACATTTTTTTTAACCTATGCGTTACATTTGTGCTGGGCATTTTATATATTTGATATGTTCAACTATGATCAAACAACCCAAATTATGCTGAGCTAACTCCTCTGAGTAAAACACTACCCACAATGTTTGCCTTTGGCAGCATTTTGTGAAGCTACAGTGCCATATACTATTTCAGTTTTTACAGTAGAATTTTGAAAGATTAATTTGATAGGTTCATGTCTCATTTTGGGGACTAATAGCAGGTTGCTTATTCAAACTTCCCCCACAAAGGTCTACCATTTTTTTAACGATCACACCCCAGGGTATTTCCAAAGGCCCATTTTGAACCTAAGCATGGGATAATCTTTTCGCTAGTTATTACCAAGTCTAGTAGTGGTTACTTTGAGATTTGGCTGCATAGTTTGCAATCCTCAGGTGTGCTACGGCAGTATAACGCTTCATATGTCGCTCAGCTATGCCATCTGAGTACAGCAATACCCCTGCGTGTACCTTTCCCAGGTATATGTGGATGTTGAAGGGGCAAATTTGAGACTCTGCCATTTCAGGTTTTTTTTTTTTCAAACTTTGACTTTTTATGCTGGGTCCATGTCCCATTTTGGGTCAAACTCTGAGGCACTGTCTGTCTCCTCTGAATCCGCTGTCAGAATTCTCTAAGCATTTTGAACTTTTTACACAAGAACTTTAACAAAACAATGTTATAATAATTTTTATTTATTTATGGATTTTTTTTACCCCTAGCATATGCACTAAACTTCCCATAAACTATCATCCACCCCAATTAACTAAATACAAGTAAAAAAAAAATTATATATATATATATATATATATATATATAGTCAGCGGTCAGATAACAGAAGAACTACCACAAATATATTCATTGTATTGAGAATTTATTGGACCTGAGTATGAAATAATTTTAAGCAGTTCCCAATACAAAAGCCGGGTTGAGAGGGACAATCAGGGCAGTAGAAGCTGGTCTCTGTTGGAATGCCCCTCTGGTAACACACCCAGCACCTTTTCGGGGGGGTCTTTTTTGGGGGGGGTTAGTGGTATCCGAAAGCAGAAGTGACCTGTCTGAATACCTCTGCTGCTAGGCCCTGCTGATGGCTCCCCACTGTGGCACTAAGTGAGCAGCACATAAATAAGCTGAAACTGAAATGTAATAAAATTGAAGATTATGCTAGCGCTATTGTACTTATCTTAATTTTAATAGTGACAGGAGGCGAGTATTTTGCATAAACTCTCTTTACTAACTCCACATAGCAGTAAAGAAAAGTGAAAACATTAACCAATCAAAAAGTAGTAGGAGGTATAGTATTCACAGTGATGAGGCTCCTCCCCCTCTTTCAAAAGCGACATCAAATACACATAAAAATATTTTAAAGAAACGGAAAAAGTCTTGAAACATGCACCAACGGGTGACTTTCCAAAGTGCGAAGTCCTGGTGGCTGAAGGAAGGTCCAAACATGTCCATCCTGAGCGTAAGCTGTAATGTCTTGAAGTTATGCTGAAAGAGAGCGTGGAAAAGGTTAGGAACCGGTCTGGCAACTGTTTGCAGTGATGTAATAAACCCAACACAGATTGCACTGAAAGGTAAAACTAGTCTAAGTATGACAGTGATTAGTAACAAGGCTGTAGCTAAACATGGTACAAGTCCGATTAAATGAGGTGAGTAATGAGACAGATGGGAAAAAAGGAAGGAATATACAGAGTATAGGTATACTTACATGAGATCTCATCCTTCCGAGTATAGGTATACTTACATGGGATCTCATTCCTCGAGGGTGTGGAGGGTGGGAAAATACTCGCCTCCTGTCATTATTAAAATTAAGATTATAAGTACACTAGCGCTAGCATAATCTTCAATTTTACCACATGACAGGAGGCTTCATATTTTGCATTTTTAACGCTGAAATAGGAGAGACGTGGCTGCCCCCGAGTTCGGGCGGAAGTAGAAGGTCCGAAAGGTTGATTCTCGTGACCAATCTGCGGCTCGTAGGATGTCTGCCAGGGACGCGCCTGCGGCGAAAGCTGATGAGGCCGCCGCACCCCGGACGGAGTGGGCTCCGAAGGTCTCCTCTATGCCCGCCAGAGAGAGAATCCATCTTACCCATCTGGCCAGGGTGGTGGTAGAGACTGGTACATGGGGTCTAACGTAGGACACCAAGAGTTGGCCCGAAGGTGAGACCCGCAATCGGGATGTGACTTCCACGTACCGATGCAGGGTGGACACCACGCAGAGAAGCGGTTCTGTAGGGAAAAAAGGGTAGAAAACTGATGTGGAATCGGATTTCGTACGGCGTGAAATTTGGAAGGTAACTCCCTCCGGGGAGACTGAAAAAGCATCGATGTCGAATGCTCGTACGTCCGAGACTCTGCGGAACGAGACCAAACAAAGTAGAAGTGTCAGTTTAGCTGATAGCTGTCGGAGCGAGAGTCTGTTGTTGTCCGGCCAGTCCCTAAGGAATGGTAGAACGATCTCGACATCCCATAGTTGGGAATATTTAGGTCTTGGAGGCCTCTGTAGTCTGATGCCCCTGAGAAGACTGCATACCAATGGGTCTTTTCCAACGGGGATCCCCTGGGTCGTACGTGGGCTGCCGAAATTGCGGAGCGTATGACGTTGAGGGATCGATAAGATCGGCTAGTGGAGAAGAGGTGAGAGAGGAAATTCAAGATGGCTGTTATAGGTGCCGTAAAGGGATCGAAATTCCGTTCACTGCACCAAGTAGACCAGGAGTTCCATGCTGATAAGTAACATCGTCTGGCTCCTGGTGCCCATGAGTCCCATAGGAGATCTCGAGATGTTTGCGATAAGTCTTCGGTTTGCCAGGCTCCCCTGAAAGTGTCCAAGCCATCAGCGTGAGACGGTCTTCCAGGATGAGCGGGTGTTGGTTCCCTTTCGGATCCGTAAGGAGTGTCGGGTAGGACGGTATGAGGAGAGGATCCTTGTAGGATGCTGTTAGAAGATCCGGAAACCATGGTTGACCCGGCCATAGGGGTGAGATGAGGAGCAAGGATCCGCGCTGGGTCTTTAGGTATTGCATCGTCCTTGCCACCATGGCGAATGGGGGAAAGGCATACACCCCCGAGGGTGGCCAAGGTTGGAGAAACGCATCTACTGCCTTGCTCCCTGGATCTGGGAGCCAGCTGAAGTACTCGTCTGTCTGCCTGTTGTTGCGTGAAGCGAAGAGGTCTAGGTGGAGGGGACCCCTCCTGGCCGAAAGACGTTGGAAGATCGCTGGGTCCAGTCTCCAGTCGCTGCTGTCCCGCCAGTGGCGTGAGAACCAGTCCGCTGTCAGGTTCGTGTCTCCCGGGAGGTATTGTGCCATCAGGGAGATTCTCCGGGGTAGACAAAATTCGAAGATGTCCTTCGTGATTTTTGACAGGAGCCTGGATCGTGCTCCTCCCAGGCGATTGATGTAGCGGACCGCTGAGACGTTGTCCATCCGGAGGAGGATGCAGCAGTCCGTGCGGTCTCTCGCCCAGCTGCGGATCGCGAACGACCCCGCCAGGAGTTCTAAGCTGTTTATGTGGAGGTTGGTTTCTTGTGAAGTCCAAGTGCCTCCTGTCGATCCGCCCTCGCCTGTGGCGCCCCAGCCCCAAAGGCTGGCGTCTGATTCCAGAACGATGTCGGGAGAATTCCCGAAGATGGCTCGGCCATTCCAAGCCTCCATGCTGTCCAACCACCATCCGAGTTCTTCCTTGATTTCTTCCGTTACCGGAATGTTCTGGTCGTAGGAAGGGTTCTGACGGAGGAAGGAGGCCTTGAGATGTTGCATCGCCCTGTAGTGTAGTGGGCCTGGGAAGATTGCCTGAATCGATGCGGACAGTAGACCCACGATCCGAGCTAGGTTGCGGAGAGGAATGGTGTGGCAGCGGATGACCCTGCGTAGTTCCTTCTTGATGGCTGTGATCTTCAAGATCGGGAGTCGTAAGGTGCTGGTCCTGGAGTCTCTCGAAACCCAGGAACTGTATCGTCTGGGCTGGGAAAAGTTCAGATTTTTGGTAATTTATCACGAAGCCTAGGGACGTCAGGAGTTGAATGGTATATCGTGTGTGTTGCGTTAGACTGTACCTGTCTGAGGAGAACAGTAGCAGGTCGTCCAGGTAGATAATGCACCGAATTCCTTGAGTTCGTAGTCGTGATACAACCGGTTTGAGAAGCTTGGTGAAGCACCACGGTGCTGAGCTGAGGCCGAATGGGAGGCATGTGAACTGCCAGGGTTGGTTTTGCCATAGGAATCTGAGGAATTGACGGCAAAATGCGTGGACGGGGACCGACAGGTAAGCGTCCTTGAGGTCTAGCCTCGTAAACCAGTCCCTGTCTTGTAGAAGATCTCTCAGAAGATGGATGCCCTCCATCTTGAAGTGCCTGTACGTTACAAAAGCGTTGAGCCCCTTCAAATTTATAACCGGACGGAACTCTCCAGATTTCTTCTTTACAAGGAAAATGTTGCTGAAGAAACCCTGTCCGTCCTGAGCCGGTTCTATCGCCCCTTTCGTTTGGAGCTCTCGTAGTTCGCCGTCGATCAGGCGGCGGTCCTCCTGGGAGCATTGAATGGGATGCGGAGGAGTGAGCTGGTAAGGGGGTTCTACGAAGTCGATGACGTAGCCCCGAACTGTCTGGAGGATCCATGCGTCCGTGGAGATGGTTATCCAGTTCTGAAAAGACAGAGCAATACGGCCTGCGGTATAAGGGGTAAGTGAAACAAGAGGCATGATGTTGCTTACCTGTGGGGAAGCGTGCTCTGCCACGGTTACGAGGTCCTCTGCCTCGGTCTGCTCCTCGGGTATAGGAGAAGGGTTGTCTGAAGCCCACTTCTGGATAGAAGGGTTGTGGTCTGTGTGACCGGGGGCCAGAAGGCCAGAATCGGCTGGCTGCACGGCCCCTGTAGCGGCCAGCCTATCCAAAAACACCCCGATTGGGGTAGCCTCTGAAGACTCGCTTCATGGATGTCTGAGCCTTATTCAGGGACGTAAAAATGTTGACATGCTTGTTCAGCTCTTTTAAGAAGGGTTCCCCAAATAGTTTGCCCTGTGCCAACGGTCCCAGTTCCTTGGTGCCCAATTTCACCAGTTTTCCGTCAATACGGAGTAAAGCTGCCTTGCGCCTCTCAGAGGAGAGGGCTACGTTGGTGTTGCCAACGAAACAGAAGCACCTTTGTGCCCATTCTCTGATGTCGTGTGCCCATTCCTTGACCATGCTCTAGTGAAAGCATCATCTGCCAGGTATAATATGCGGGAGAGTGGGCCGATGGCGTCCAGCAGCTTGTCTTGGAACCCGTGGAATCCCTTCTCTACGCCCCGTCGAGGGTCGCGGCCACCTCGGGACATAAAGGTGTTCATCACCTGGTCAAACTCCGGGGTTTGAGTTATGTGGTCGGGAAGCGAGGGGCGCGGGTATTCCGAGTGTAGACGGTTGCACACCGTTTTATCAAGTGGTTTGCGAAGCCAGCGGTGCATAAATTGGGAGAGGTGGTCGGGGGGTGTCCAGTCCCCAGAGCGTGGGTGGCGGATATTGCGAGGGTCAAAAAGACGTTGCCCTGTGGGGTCTAGGATGGCATCCTCTTCCTGAGTAGGTGTGAGGTCGTCTGGCAACTGACTGTCATCCAGGAAGGTGCCTCGTAAGAGGCCCGTATGGGAGCCGGAGTCCGAGTCCCAATTGTCATCTTGCGGATCAGAGTCCGCGGCTTGCCACTCGTCCAACACGGCCATAGAGCGCGTGTGTTCTTCCCCCTCATCCGAGGAGTAGTGGGCAGGTGTAGGTGGGGCTGGCCTATGGCGTTTTGGTGCCTTACCCTTGCCCGGTGCGTCGCCCGCTTTCTCACCTTTCCAGTGACGTTTGGTGGGGTGTGGGTCCGCCAGTACGTGTGACTCCGAAGCCTCAGAGTCCTCGTCCTGAGGTTGGGTCAGCGTGGCTTTTTTGGATTTGTCGGTAGATGCCGACATAACTCTGGACAGCGCTTTTTCCATAGAGGCGGAGATGGCTTCCACAATCATAGACTGGAAGTCCGCAGGGGTTTGGGATGCTTCCATCGTGATTATGTTGGCACAGGGTAGGTGGGCTAGGGGTCAAGTAACTAGGTATGCACTCAGTAACAATAAGGTTATCAATAACAATACCCCAGCAGGGTGTGTAGCAGTATAGGTACGAGAAGTACCAGGGGAAAACAACCCCAGCAGGGTAAATTGTTTTTTTTGTCTTACTGGGCTGCACCCAGGAATGTATGTATATATATCTGTGAGGGTGGCACGAAATCCACCTAATCTGATACCAATATGGGGTTGGAATGCCCCTTTAACATATACATATATAGGTGGCACGACATCCACCTGAAGGCAGCAGTGCAATAAGGGCTTCACCCTGTAGAATTAAGGGTGGCACGAAATCCACCCAGTAAATAAGTAGGGAACAAAAAAATGACAGTGGACTCACCACTGAGAAGGGCCAGCAGCCTCTGAGTCCTAACAGGACGGTAGTGACCCCTGCCAGAGCGATAAGCAGCGTTTTGGAAAGAATCTTGTATCCCAGACGGCTGGGATATGAGGTGTAAGTGCTGCAATAAGCTAACAACGAGTTCTCTAAATGCACTGTGTGTACTCACAGAGCGGGCGTTATGCGGTCGGATGCCTGCACTAGATCGCGGAACTCCCAAAATGGCGGCCGAGAATCTCGCGAGACGCGAGATCCAAGATGGCCGCCGGGAAAGAGGTTTCCCTGCGTGTCGGCAATATAGAATGCGGCTGGGGAGCCGTCAGGGAGTACTAGGGACAGGGTGAGCGTTACCCTGAGGGAGAAGAAAGCTGGGAGGCCAGCGAAAACGGAGAGGAAAAAACGGAGGGATCCCTGAGGGCAGGGGAAAAAGGAAAGGAAAAACGAAATATATTAAACTATCACACGAAAGAAAAAAGACATGAGATAAATAAGTAATAAAGGGGTAACCCCCCCCCCTCCCCCCCCCCCCCAGGTAGGAGGGAGAGGTCCCCCAGAAGAAAAAACAGTAATGTAATAAAAGGAAAAATACATATATAACAGGAATACAATATAAACAAAGGGAAGAGCCTGAAACTCTGACCAGTCTGCTGATGGAGCAGTAAAGAAAGAGGGGGAGGAGCCTCATCACTGTGAATACTATACCTCCTACTACTTTTTGATTGGTTAATGTTTTCACTTTTCTTTACTGCTATGTGAAGTTAGTAAAGAGAGTTTATGCAAAATATGACGCCTCCTGTCATGTGGTAAGATTAAATTTCAGCTGAGGATTTGCCTTTTTGAAAAGGATGAATACATTGTGAGTAGCCAATTGCATCAAATACATGCCCACTTTCTTATACTAGGTCCTGGTCTTTCTCATTATCAGTATGGCCGCAGCAGTTGATCAGAATGGTCAACTCCCCCCATGTGTTTATTGTATTGCTTAATGCAGATAGGCAGCCGTCATGTTTGTCTGCCACGGACTCTGACCCTGCGCCTGTGTTCACTGTGCATGGTAGTTAGGATGAATACCTCCTTTTTGTCTCTGTATTTCAGAGCCAGCAGTTCGTCCTCTCACAGAGCAACCTTTTCCCCCTTTTACATTTTTTTTTCTCTGCCAGAGCCTTCGGGAAGCCAGTGCGTGTCTTGCAGAAAGTGCTGCAGACCACTGTCTCTGAACAAAATAGCATTTTGCTATTATAATAATTATCAATGTAGAGGTGGTACCCCTTGTTCAGTAGCGGGTACATTAGATCCCAAACTATTTTTTCGCTAGTCCCAACTACATCAGGGCAACCTGGATGATCACGGTGGCTCTTTACCTTCATATACTTTAAAGGTATAAACATACTCACTGCTACTTTCACATAACTTGTATAGCTTGATGCCATACCGGGATCTTTTGGCTAGGATGTATTGTTTGAACCCTAGTCTACCCTTGTACTTCATGAGGGACTCATCTAAACATATATTCTTTTGGGGAGTATAAATTGTGCCAAATTCTTTATTCAAATTGTTAATTAGGAGGCAGATTTTATATTATTTATCATACTGCGGATGATTTCTTGGGTGGCACTTAAGAATTGTCATTAACGTGCAAAAAAACGCAGTATTGATTCATATCTAGGCCTACTCATGGTCTGGGAGAAAATGGGGGTATTGCATATTGGGTTTTTAGACCAGTATATTCGAATGCTGGGCTTTTTTATAATGCCCATTAGCATGGTTAGTGCCCAGAACTGTTCTGGCACACTGGTGGGGTTCCAGCTCCCTTTTTTTTTTTCAATTCTTTATTTTATTTGTGCATAGAGTACCGGTAACAGATTTTTGTAGCGCCACAAGAGGGGGTACATTAACAATATGGCAGTAGCAATTTGTAACATGGCAGATAAGACAGCACATTTTATATTTAGTGAAGGTAGTGGTCTAGAAGTTTGGAGGTGAATTACAGTTTTATAGAGTTACATCTGTGTGTTGTAAACATAGGCATGTAGGGAATATGAGGTGTAGTGCCCAATATGTTTATAAACCAGCCCTTATAGGATGCGCTATCCCGTCGTAAGGTAAATTTGTCATTCTCTGATTGGCACAGGTAACTAAATGTAATGGGGCTAGAGGATCGGGCTAGAGGACGTTAGTGTGGAACTGTAGTCGCGTTTCTGCAAGGGTTGTAGTGGTCTGTTTGCCAGTCCAGCTTGTGGGGTTCCGGCCCAGGTGTGATGTGTGGGCCTTAGTTCCCCCGATTTGCGGAGTGGTATATGGGGGGGGGGGGATAAGCAGGTGTCGGTATCAGACGGTCTCGTAGGAGTGAGTGTGTGTGTAGTGGATGAGCAAGTGGTTGGGCCTCTGAGGCCGTTTGTATAGTAGCATCAGGAGCATGAGAACATAGTAATGTGGAAGCGGTCAGCGTGCGTTACACGAAAACATTAAACATGAACATTAAACAAGATTGCCTATAGGGGCAATTCCAAGTGCGTTAATATATGTAATGGCATATGGTGGAAAATTTTCGAACAGTTGTGGTATCATTAAACTAGAAACCTTATACAGTCCAGGTCATATTCAAGTAACAGTGTCCCGTTCCCCTCCGGGAACGAAAGGAGGTATGTTGTCCATGTCCCATACCCTTTTGGATAGAGTCGTCGGGTCAGGTACCGGCAGGCCTAGGGCTTGTAGCAATTGCAGGCCCTCGGAAGGGTTGGTAGCTTTGAAGGTTTTTCCCTCTTTGTTGCACAGCAGTGCTCTTGAGTTTGTCCATCTGTAAGGGATGCCAGCGGTTTGCAGGGGCTGCGTGATAGGGCGCATTGTTTTCCGCCACAGGAGTGTGGCTTTACTTAGGTCTTGATAAAATGTGAGTGAGTGAGTCTCGAACTGGAATGGGGTTTTCCCCCACAGTGCCTGCAGTAAACGTTGTTTGTCCGCAAAGGATCGGCAGTAGAGTATAACATCCCTAGGCTGGGAGTTTGGCGTTTGCAAGGGTGTTGCGATGCGGTATAGTCCGTCATAGGTGAACTGTTTAGTGTGCTTAGTTGGGAGGATGGCTGCGGTGAGTCGCCTGATGAGGTGAGGTAGTTCTGCTGGTACAGTGTCCTCTACTCCTCTTATCTTGATGTTGTTTTGTCTGCTTTTATCTTCCAATGCATCCATTCTGGCTGCTATTTGGGAGTGGGAGGTTTGTAGCTGCTTTATAGATTCCCCTTGGGTGGCCATGTGTTGTTTTATGTCCGCAGAGTCCTCTTCAGATACTCGGAGGCGTTCCATTATGGCTTGCATCTCTGCTTTAACCAGGTTGAGTTCTGCAAAGAACATGTCCTGGAAGTGAGCCAGGAGATCATGGATGTCCTGTTTTGTTACAGGTGGTTCCGTTTCAGGCGTAGCCTGTGCTCCATTTCCCGGTACCTTATCCACCACTGGGTCAGTTGTAGTTTCCCGCTGGGGGGATGAAGGCTCCCGCGTGCGGGGCGTCGAGGCCAGCATCTGGCTGATATCATGGTTTGAGGCAGCCGCGGCCGAGCCGTTTTTTGTGATTTATGGCCCATTGAGGGTTCGGGTATGCCCCAAGGTATGTCGGCTGCTTGTGGGTCTGTGTCCCAGAAGTCTTCGTCCCAGGAGGTAATACGTGGCTGCCGCGGGAGTCCCGCTCGGTAGGCCCGAGGCACTTTGCGCCGGATTTTCGTGCCCGACGGGCATAAAAAATGCATCTACAGGTCCGGTACGCGGATCCCAATGCAAGGATCGCTATTGCGGCTCTGGATTTATGGCGTGTCGCCGAGTATTGGCGATTCCTCGGGCGATGATCGAGGAGCTGGGTGAAATGGCGTCTGCTCCTGATCGCCGTTAGCTCCGCCCCCCTCCAGCTCCCTAGTGTAGGTATACAATATAACATTGAATAATAGTACATCATCGAATAATAGCATTGAATATTAATGTTAATAATAGACTTGAACAATACAAGGTAACTATACATCTTACATTGATATTGAGTTTGGTATGGTTAATGATCGAGTTAGACATACAGTTATAGTATCTCTAGGTTCCTTTAATACATCTTGTATGCATTTTAACAGTTTCCTGTTGCGGTCCTGATAGGGATTTAATTACTGGGATGGGCATAGGGTCGGGGGGGGGGGGGGGGGGGGGGTGAGGTGTCTCCAGTCTTGCAGTCTGAATTCAGTGTTTTTATTAATGTGGAATAGTCTTAAGTCGGAGTCGGAGCGTTGCTCAGTCGATTGGAATGTAGGAAATTATTCCATGGTTCCCAAAGTTGTGTGAACTTTTTGTAATTTTTTGATTTAGCGTATGTTAGTTCTTCCATCTGTTTAATTCCCTCGACTCTCTGTATCCATTCTCTTATTGTGGGTTGTTGTGGTTGTTTCCAGTATTTGGGAATTAGTTGTGTCGCTGCCATAGTTAAATGGTTAAAGGGAAACTCCAGTGCCAGGAAAACAATCCGTTTTCCTGGAACTGGAGGGTCCCTCTCCCTCCCACCCCCCCAATCCCCGGTTACTGAAGGGGCTAAAACCCCTTCAGTGACTTACCTCAGGCAGCGACATGTCCCACGTCGCTGCCTGCTCCTCCCCCGCTGCTCCACCTTCTTCCTCCATCGGGCGGTGGGCGAGACTGATCCCGCCCACCGGCCGAGGAGTCCCAATGCGCATGCGCGGCAATGCCGCGCATGCGCATTGGCGCACCCCATAGGAAAGCATTGAAAATTAATTTCAATGCTTCCCTATGGGGAATAGAGCGACGCTGGAGGTCCTCACACAGCGTGAGGACGTCCAGCGACGCTCTAGCACCGATAATCTGTGCTAGGGACCAGGATGTTCCCTCTAGTGGCTGTCTAGTAGACAGCCACTAGGGTAGGACTTAACCCTGCAAGGTAATTATTGCAGTTCTAAAAAAACTGCAATAATTACACTTGCAGGGTTAAGGGTAGTGGGAGTTGGCACACAGACCACTCCAATGAGCAGAAGTGGTCTGGGTGCCTGGAGTGTCCCTTTAAAGAGGAGGGATTTAAATCTGGGTAGACCTTTTGGTGGGAGTGTGAGGATATAGTGTTGGGGGGGAAAAAGTAATCGTGACATCTAGGAGTGTTTGTACAAGCGTATGTATTCTGGACCAAAATTTTGCTATTGTAGGGCATAGCCACCAGATGTGTGAGTGGTGGGCTTCTTTGTGTTGGCATCTCCAACATTGGGCTGTGGATTTTGTGGATTTTCATTGGTGTGTAGTGCCACTTGGAGATTCGTTTATAGTTACTTTCTTGGGTTTCTAGCGATGTGCTGGAAGTGTGTGCCGATTTTAGAATTGAACCCCATTGTTTTTGTGAGAAATCTAATTGGAGTTCCTCTTCCCATCGCTTTGTGTAGTTAGGAAGATCTAAGTCTTGTGTCTTTAATCAATTTATACATGGTCGAGAGGACTTTGGTCTGTAGTGGATGTGAGGATCATAGCTGTTCGAAGGGTGTTAGAGTCCTTGTACCCTCCGGCATTAGATTCTGTCTTTTAATGAAGTGTACTATTTGTTCATAGTGTAGCTGTTGGTTGCCTGTGTGGGTAGTGTCGGGAAGGATCTGAGTTAGGCTTCTAATGTCTTTATCTTGGACTCTCAATTGTAGTGTAGGTCCGTCACAGTATTGGTCGTACGTTTTTCCCCTTTGCAACCTAGGGTTGTGTGTTAGTGGATAAAGTGGGGATGGGTGGGGAGAGATCTTTGTTGTTTTCACTAGTTTTTGCCATATTTTTAATGTTGCATCAATAGTTGGGTGAGTATTGTTTCTGTGCTGTTGAGATTGAGTATCTAGGATCCACTGGCGTATTTTTAGAGGGGACTTTGAGAATGTATTTTCTAGATGTACCCATTGTTGTGTTGTTCCAGTTCCCTTTTGTGGCAAGTTGACTTGCTGCATTTTGTGCCAGATTTGTCTGGGTAACAATCTGCCCTAAAAATACATCCCCAAGGAACAGCTCCATAAAATCCTGGGAGCTATAGCTGGTCACGTCTGCCTGAGTACCAGGAGTGGCAGTGAACACAGGGATGTCGGGTACAAAATTGTTAGGGGGCACTTGGGTATCAGCGCCAGGAGCAGTGCCAGGGGTATCGTCACTTTCTTCATCTGTGTCTGGCACATAGTCTCCCGCTGCACTCTCTAAGGGAATGTATCGGTTGCCTCCGAGTCAGCCTCTTATATATTATATGCCTCCTCGGCACTAAACCTTCTAAGCATGGTGAAAGCTTAAAATTAACTTTACCTAAATAACGTATTATTTTTTTACTTTTTTTGTTTTCTGGGTTTGCTGGGTCATCACTATTGGCTGTTGCGGGTCTTCCTCAAACGCAGAGGCACCCAGCAACAATGTTAACCCCACGATCGCCACAATCTGGCGTTAAGTTTAGTAAATGACGGAAATTTTCCGTCAAGCGTCCTTAAGGGTAGGTCTGCCTTGACGGAAAATTTCTGTTTTGGGGTTAACTGCACTTAGAGGTAAACATTGCCTTTTATTATTTTTATTTAGAAAGTGCCAACAAATTGAAAAGGCAGTGTTTTCAATGCTAGCACTACAGGGACATACTATAGACACCAGAACTATTACTTTTCTAAAATTAGAATATGTGTAAAGGAGTCATTATCAGACTGGAGCAATTTAAATGGAGTCCAAGAGAAATGGGATTATTTAAAAGTTGCACTACTGAAGGCAACATAAAATTGCATTAGGCTTGTCAGTAAAAGCAAAAAATTCAAGAAACCACTGTGGTACTCTGCAGATGTGGCCAAAATAGTAAAAAACTAAAAGTTAGCATTTAGTAATTCGTAATTATAAAAAAAAAAAAAAGAGTGAGGAAGACAGAATGATCTATAAGATTAGGCAGAAAGATGCTAAGCAAGTTAAAGAGCTTCCAAATCACACACAGAAGAGAAAATAGCACAGTCAGTAAAAAAGGGGGACAAAACATTTTTAGATACGTAAATGAGAAAAGAAAAGTAAAACAAGGATTAGTTAGATTAAAAACAAAAGAAGGTATGTAGAAGAGGATAAAGGTCTAGCTGACTGCCTCAGTGAATATTTTTGTTCGGTATTTACAGATGAATACAGAAAAGAAAAGAAAAAAACTACCATAAAGTGTCAACATTTTGGTAAATATAGTCACAATGAAATGAGCATAAAAAATAACTTATCTTTTCTATTTTTACATTTTAATATATCCATTAAAAGTAATGTTTTATGCTCATTTCATTGTGACTATATTTACCAAAATGTTGAGACACTTTATGGTAGTTTTTTTCTTTCCTTTTCTGTATTCATATAAATTCACCATTTAGGGATTACCCCCCCATTTTTTTTCTACCTATATTCGTGCCTCATATTTATATCTAGGCTCTCCTTTTTTCTTTTTTTAGTTATTTAGTATTTACAGATGAAAATGAAGGAAAGGGACCTCAGTTAAGAAAAAGGATAAATGAGTCATTTATTACACGTGAGTTTACAGAGGAAGAGGTTCTATTTCAACTGTCAAAAGTAAAGACAAATAAGTCAATGGGACCTGATGGAATGCACCCAAAGCTATTAAAAGAGCTTAGTGGTGTACTAGCAAAACCATTAACAGATTTATTTAACCAATCATTGATAACAGGAGTAGTCCCAGAAGATTGGAAGTTGGCGAATGTTGTGCCCATTCACAAGAAATGTAATAGGGAGGAGTCAGGCAACTATAGGCCAGTAAGCCTTACTTCAGTAGTGGGGAAAGTGATGGAAACCATGTTAAAGGATAGGATTGTTGAACATCTAAAAACACATGGATTTCAAGATCAGAGACAACATGGGTTTACTTCAGGGAGATCATGCCAAACTAATCGTATTGATTTTTTTGATTGGGTAACTAAAATTATAGCTCAGGGTGGTGTAGTAGACATTGCTTACCTAGATTTCTTAAGGCTTTTGACACTGTAGCACATAGAAGGCTTATCTATAAACTGCAATCTTTAAGTTTGGATTCCAATATTGTTGAATGAGTAAGGCAGTGGCTGAGTGACAGGCAACAGAGGGTTGTAGTCAATGGAGAATATTCAAAGCTTGGGCTTGTACCAGTGGGGATCTGTACTTGGACCCATTCTCTTTAATATTTTTATTAGTGATATTGCAGAAGGTCTTGATGGTAAGGTATGTCTTTTTGCTGATGATACTAAGATATGTAACAGGGTTGATGTTCCAGGAGGGATAAGCCAAATGGCTAATGATTTAGGTAAACTAGAAAAATGGTCAGAGTTGTGGCAACTGACATTTAATGTGGATAAGTGCAAGATAATGCATCTTGGACGTAAAAACCCAAGGGCAGAGTACAGAATATTTGATAGAGTCCTAACCTCAACATCTGAGGAAAGGGATTTAGGGGTGATTATTTGTGATGACTTAAAGATAGGCAGACAATGTAATAGAGCAGCAGGAAATGCAAGCAGAATGCTTGGTTGTATAGGGAGAGGTATTAGCAGTAGAAAGAGGGAAGTGCTCATGCCATTGTACAGAACACTGGTGAGACCTCACTTGGAGTATTGTACGCAGTACTGGAGACCGTATCTTCAGAAGGATATTGATACCTTGGAGAGAGTTCAGAGAAGGGCTACTAAACTGGTTCATGGATTACAGGATAAAACTTACCAGGAAAGGTTAAAGGATCTTAACATGTATAACTTGGAGGAAAGACGAGACAGGGGGGATATGATAGAAACATTCAAATACATAAAGGGAATCAACACAGTAAAGGAGGAGACTATATTTAAAAGAAGAAAAACTACCACAACAAGAGGACATAGTCTTAAATTAGAAGGACAAAGGTTTAAAAATAATATCAGGAAGTATTACTTTAGTGAGAGGCTAGTGGATGCATGGAATAGCCTTCCAGCTGAAGTGGTAGAGATCACACAGTAAAGGAGTTTAAGCATGCGTGGGATAGGCATAAGGCTATCCTAACTATAAGATAAAGCCAGGGACTAATGCAAGTATTTAGAAAATTGGGCAGACTAGATGGGCCGAATGGTTCTTATCTGCCATCACATTCTATGTTTCTATTAAGCTGTTATGGTTCTGGTGACTATAGTGTCCCTTTAATGCAGTAGTTCTGGGCCATAGAAAGCCTGCAACCTTAGCTGCACTGCTGCCTAACACCACTTCTGTCAGCCACAAGAGGGGCTTCTGAAAAGATTACAAGACCAGCTTTCATCATCTTCATTCTTTGCATAGACATGTTGGTTCAATGCATATCTGCGAGAAGATGCAAATCGATTCAGTGCAGCAACTTACCACGCATGCGTACTAGCTTTTCAATGCTTACCTATGTGGAAGCATTGAATTAGCTGAGATCATCAGGACTGATGATCTTAGGCCGATCACCTGTGGGCAAGAAAGACATGTAGGGGAAGTAATGGTGAGTAAAACCTTTTCTATGGGGGAGGCACAGAACTAATACCAGTAGGTAGGCTAACATTTGTATTCCAAACGCTGTAGTGTTCCTTTAATAAGTACATAACCATCCTTCATATTTACTGTCTAATTTAAGATTTAACAAGTGAATAGTGCACTTTGGTCTCTAATAGTTCCTTCTTATTTAATATAGCAAAACAATTAATTTTGCATCTTTGACCCAGATTAGTGGTAACTAATGGATTTACCACAGACACATTATGCAAGGCTCTCTATTTGCTGCTGAAAATCAATACATCTGGAGAGGAGGCATATAGAAGCAGAGTACTGAGAAAAAAAAAATGTGATTACCTGAATGAATATAAATGAAGAGCATATTTAAATGTTTCTGTCCCTCAATAAGCCTGAAAGCTGATGAATAAAAAAATGTGGATACGCTTGGAAAATATAGTGATGGAGGGGTTGTAGCTGCTTTTGCAACATGCAACGCATTCCATGAGAGTGTTACAACGGCCACCTCATAACTAAAGGAAATATATTCATTTTTTTTAATGAAGTATATGGCAAAATAATTAGAAAAACTCATCCCTACATTTAGTATATGACAGGATCCTTCAGCCATATACATGCACCTTGGATCAGACAGTGTTTGGAAATGGACAGTTATTCTCTATGGTGTCCCCTGCTTCACTCCGTGCACAGAAACAGGGAAGACCATAGACACTAAATAATAAAAGGATAATAATATTATAAAATCGTTTTGACGTGACAGTTGTCCTTGAAGGAAAGACATGGCCCAGCCAATGTAATGCATTTTAACAGCTGTCATTCTCCTGGGCTGAAACATTTAGAAGTTATAGTTAATAGGCATTAATGATAAAGACCGTGCTCATCACATGATGCTGAGATTAGCTTTTATTTTGGCCAGTTTTTCATTTGAGGTCTGAAGTTAGTTTCCTATTCACACAGCTATTTATGCAGGTTGGTTTATTGTTCTGTTTATTCATAATTTCCCACTTACATGCATAGATGTTCGAATACCAAATTTTGCAATCATTATTATTTAATCCTGGCCAAATTTATATTTTTCTAAGCTTTCTGATTGTTTTATATCAGTGGTGCCCGAAAGGTAGATCTACATATGTTTTAAAACTGCAGCTGGCATGTTGATTCATCATTTTAAGGACATGCAATGCTTTATGAGAGTTGTAGTGCTACAACATCTGGGGATCTAACTTTTTGCACCCCTGTTTTTTTTTTTAATAAAGAATCACTTTCATGAAAAAGAAGCTGGGTGAACAAGAAGCCAAACTGAATAAAAAGCTGGGTGAACAGAAAGCGAACTCCAGGGTTTCATATAAGTAGCTAACTAAACATTAAGCTGTCAGCATCATGCACATCACAGTATCCCTTCCTTAGATACTGCAGATGCAATTCACATTACTTCCACACGGTACTCACACACATGACCCTTGGTATTCTTCCAGAGCACTGGCATGGCAATCTGGTGGCAGTGTGCTGACTCATTAACTGGGCACCAGGACTACTAAAGAGCAGAAAAATAGTATGCACCCACTAGAGACACAGTCCACATGCTGCCTAGCGGTATCTAATTGCTACTTAGTAAAATAGTAATCTAGATTAAAGAACATATTTAAAGGAACACTATAGTCACCCAGACTACTTCAGCTCAATGAAGTGGTCTGGGTGCCAGGTCCCCCAGGTTTTAACCCTTCAGATGTAAAACATAGTTTACATTGCAGGGTTAATCCAGCCTCTAGTGGCTGTCTTCCTGACAGCCAGGGCTGCCATCAGAAATTTTGGGGCCCCTGACAAAGCACAAGGTCTGGGGCCCCCTCCCGCCCCCTCACTCCCGGGCCCGCCCACGCCCTAACTAGTCCGCTGACAATGATGCGGGACTGAATGTGGTGTGTATAGTGGAAGTGAATTAGAATGTGTGTAATGGATGTAGTGTTTGTGTGTATCAGATACTGTTTGTGCAGTGAATGCAGAGTGTGTGTTTGTGTAGCGGATGCAGTGTGTGTAGTGAACGCAAAGTGTGTTTGAGTAGTGGATGTAGTGTGTGTACAGTGATGTAGTGTGTGTTTTTGTAGTGGATGTATTGTTTGTATGTACTAGATTAAATGTGTTTAGTGGATGTAGTGTGTGTATTAGATGCAGTGTCTGTGTATAGTGAATGCAGAGTGTTTTAATTTGTGGTGGATGTAGTGTGTGTACTGTGAATACAAGCTGTTTGTGTAGTGGATGCTGTGTGTACAGTTGATGCAGAGTGTATGTTAGTGTAGTGAATGCAGAGTGTGTGTTAGGGTGTAGTGAATGCAGAGCGTGTAAATTTGTAGTGAATGCAGAGAGTTTGTTAATGTGTAGTGAATGCAGAAAGTGTGTTAGTGTAGTGAATGCAGAGAGTGTGTTAGTGTGTAGTGAATGCAGAGAGTGTGTTAGTGTGTAGTGAATGCAGAGAGTGTGTTAGTGTGTAGCGGATGCAGAGAGTGTGTTAGTGTGTAGCGGATGCAGAGAGTGTGTTAGTGTGTAGCGGATGCAGAGTGTGTGCTAGTGTAGTGAATGCAGAGTGTGTGTCAGTATAGTGGATGCAGTGAGTGGGCTAGTGTGTAGTGTATGCAGAGAGCATGTTGTATTAGTGAATGCAGTGTGTGTATTGTATTAGTGTATGCACTGTGTGTGTGTGGTGTCAGTGTATGCAGAGTGTGTGTTGTGTCAGTGTATGCAGAGTGTGTGTTGTGTCAGTGTATGCAGAGTGTGTGTGTTGTGTCAGTGTATGCAGTGTGTGTTGTGTCAGTGTATGCAGTGTGTGTTGTGTCAGTGTATGCAGTGTGTGTGTTGTGTCAGTGTATGTAGTGTGTGTGTTGTGTCAGTGTATGTAGTGTGTGTGTGTTGTGTCAGTGTATGTAGTGTGTGTGTGTGTTGTGTTAGTGTATGTAGTGTGTGTGTGTTGTGTTGTGCCAGTGTATGCAGTGTGTGTGTGTTGTGTTATTGTATATAGTGTGTGTGTTGTGTCAGTGTATGCAGTGTGTGTGTTGTGTCAGTGTATGCAGTGTGTGTGTTGTGTCAGTGTATGTAGTGTGTGTGTTGTGTCAGTGTATGTAGTGTGTGTGTTGTGTCAGTGTATGTAGTGTGTGTGTTGTGTCAGTGTATGTAGTGTGTGTGTGTGTTGTGTTAGTGTGTGTGTGTAAATGTGCAATCTGGGGTGAGGGGGAGGGGGGCATTTTAACATAATTAAAAAAAATTAGATTTAATTAAATAGTTTCTCCCCCCTCCCTGCTTACCTGTGTCTAGGGAGGGGGGAGATTCCATCCCTGGTGGTCCGGTGGCATGGTGGGGCCCCCCGGGTGCAGTATGTGTTGTGTTAGTGTATGCAGTGTGTGTGTGGTGTTAGTGTATGCAGTGTGTGTGTGGTGTCAGTGTATGCAGAGTGTGTGTGGTGTCAGTGTATGCAGAGTGTGTGTTGTGTCAGTGTATGCAGAGTGTGTGTTGTGTCAGTGTATGCAGAGTGTGTGTTGTGTCAGTGTATGCAGAGTGTGTGTTGTGTCAGTGTATGCAGAGTGTGTGTTGTGTCAGTGTATGCAGAGTGTGTGTTGTGTCAGTGTATGCAGAGTGTGTGTTGTGTCAGTGTATGCAGAGTGTGTGTTGTGTCAGTGTATGCAGAGTGTGTGTTGTGTTAGTGTATGCAGAGTGTGTGTTGTGTCAGTGTATGCAGTGTGTGTGTGTGTTGTGTCAGTGTATGCAGTGTGTGTGTGTAAATGTGCAATCTGGGGTGAGGGGGAGGGGGGCATTTTAACATAATTAAAAAAAAATAGATTTAATTAAATAGTTTCTCCCCCCTCCCTGCTTACCTGTGTCTAGGGAGGGGGGAGATTCCATCCCTGGTGGTCCGGTGGCATGGTGGGGCCCCCCGGGTGCAGTATGTGTTGTGTTAGTGTATGCAGTGTGTGTGTGGTGTCAGTGTATGCAGTGTGTGTGTGGTGTCAGTGTATGCAGAGTGTGTGTTGTGTCAGTGTATGCAGAGTGTGTGTTGTGTCAGTGTATGCAGAGTGTGTGTTGTGTCAGTGTATGCAGAGTGTGTGTTGTGTCAGTGTATGCAGAGTGTGTGTTGTGTCAGTGTATGCAGAGTGTGTGTTGTGTCAGTGTATGCAGAGTGTGTGTTGTGTCAGTGTATGCAGAGTGTGTGTTGTGTCAGTGTATGCAGAGTGTGTGTTGTGTCAGTGTATGCAGAGTGTGTGTTGTGTCAGTGTATGCAGAGTGTGTGTTGTGTCAGTGTATGCAGAGTGTGTGTTGTGTCAGTGTATGCAGAGTGTGTGTTGTGTCAGTGTATGCAGAGTGTGTGTTGTGTCAGTGTATGCAGAGTGTGTGTTGTGTCAGTGTATGCAGAGTGTGTGTTGTGTCAGTGTATGCAGAGTGTGTGTTGTGTCAGTGTATGCAGAGTGTGTGTTGTGTTAGTGTATGCAGAGTGTGTGTTGTGTCAGTGTATGCAGAGTGTGTGTTGTGTCAGTGTATGCAGTGTGTGTGTTGTGTCTGTGTATGCAGTGTGTGTGTTGTGTCTGTGTATGCAGTGTGTGTGTTGTGTCAGTGTATGCAGTGTGTGTGTGTTGTGTCAGTGCATGTAGTGTGTGTGTTGTGTTAGTGTGTGTGTTGTGTCAGTGTATGCAGTGTGTGTGTGTTGTGTCAGTGCATGTAGTGTGTGTGTTGTGTTAGTGTATGTAGTGTGTGTGTTATGTTAGTGTATGTAGTGTGTGTGTTGTGTCAGTGTATGTAGTGTGTGTGTGTTGTGCCAGTGTAAGCAGTGTGTGTGTGTGTTGTGTTAGTGCATATAGTGTGTGTGTTGTGTTAGTGCATATAGTGTGTGTGTTGTGTTAGTGTATGTAGTGTGTGTGTTGTGCCAGTGTAAGCAGTGTGTGTGTGTTGTTTTAGTGTATGTAGTGTGTGTGTGTGTGTTGTGTCAGTACATGCAGTGTGTGTGTGTTGTGTCAGTGTATGTAGTGTGTGTGTTGTGTCAGTGTATGTAGTGTGTGTTGTGTCAGTGTATGTAGTGTATGTGTTGTGTTAGTGTATGTAGTGTGTGTGTGTGTGTTGTGTCAGTGTATGTAGTGTGTGTGTGTTTTGTCAGTGTATGTAGTGTGTGTGTTGTGTCAGTGTATGTAGTGTGTGTTGTGTCAGTGTATGTAGTGTATGTGTTGTGTTAGTGTATGTAGTGTGTGTGTTATGTTAGTGTATGTAGTGTGTGTGTTGTGTCAGTGTATGTAGTGTGTGTGTTGTGTCAGTGTATGTAGTGTGTGTGTTGTGTCAGTGTATGTAGTGTGTGTGTTGTGCCAGTGTAAGCAGTGTGTGTGTGTGTTGTGTTAGTGCATATAGTGTGTGTGTTGTGTTAGTGTATGTAGTGTGTGTGTTGTGCCAGTGTAAGCAGTGTGTGTGTGTTGTTTTAGTGTATGTAGTGTGTGTGTGTGTGTGTGTTGTGTCAGTGTATGTAGTGTGTGTGTTGTGTCAGTGTATGTAGTGTGTGTGTGTTTTGTCAGTGTATGTAGTGTGTGTGTTGTGTCAGTGTATGTAGTGTGTGTTGTGTCAGTGTATGTAGTGTGTGTGTGTTGTGTCAGTGTATGTAGTGTGTGTGTGTTGTGTCAGTGTATGTAGTGTGTGTGTTGTGTTAGTGTATGTAGTGTGTGTTGTGTTAGTGTATGTAGTGTGTGTGTGTGTGTGTTGTGCCAGTGTATGCAGTGTGTGTGTGTGTTAGTGTATATAGTGTGTGTGTGTGTGTGTGTGTGTTGTGTTAGTGTATGCAGTGTGTGTAATCTGGGGTGAGGGGGGCATTTTAACATAATTTAAAAAAAAATACATTTAATGAAATAGTTTCTCCCCCCCCTCCCTGCTTACCTGTGTCTAGGGAGGGGGGAGATTCCATCCCTGGGGGTCCGGTGGCATGGTGGGGCCCCCCGGGCTCCCTGTTACCGCAGAGGGGGTCCAGGCAGCACACAGCCTCTTCTCTTCTCTCCTCTAATAACTCTCGCGAGACCCGCGGAGCGTTGCCATGGCAACCGGGTCTCGCGAGAGTTATTAGCAGAAACGATAAGAGTAGAGGCTGTGTGCTGCCTGGGCCCCCTCTGCGGTAACAAGGAGCCGGGGGCCCGCGGCTGCACACATAGCGATATTTGCTATCTATGTGTGCAGGGAGGGAAAGTGGGGCCCAGGACTGCAAGAGCAGTCCGGGCCCCCCAGGGCCGCCGGGCCCGTGACAACCGTCATGGTTGTCACCCCCTGATGGCGGCCCTGCTGACAGCCGCTAGAGGCGCTTCTGCAACGCTCAATGCGTAAATCGCATTGATCACGCAGAACGTCCATAGGAAAGCATTGAGTAATGCTTTCCTCTAGGGGTGATTTGAATGCGCGCGCGGCTCCACTCGGGAGCTGACGTCGGAGGGGGAGAAGCAGTGGCGTCGCTAGGGGGGTTCAGAAGGGGCCATGGCCCCCCCTAAATCATGCTGTGCCCCCCAAATGCCAGCAACTTGCTGGCCATGTTCTTACATTATATTCCCTCGGGCTGTAACAGTCTGTGACAGCCCGAGGGAATGCAGGAGAGACGGGCTTGAACCGTGCTGGGGGCTGTCTGTGGCCGGAGGGAGCACTGACAGGCTTCCTGGCACAGGCCCCGCCCCCAAACGAAGCTCCGCCTCCCGTAGATAAGCCCCGCCGTTAAGCAGCAGCCCATGCTGCTGCTGCTGCTGCTGCAAATGCCAGAAGATGGCTGACCCCCAGCAACAGGCTCCAGTGACAGGTAGGCTTGATGTGCTCAGGTGTGTGTGTGTCTGTCTGTGTGTGTGGACTCAGCCGTCTTTGTGTGTGTGTGGACTCAGCAGTCTGTGTGTGTGTGTGTATGGACTCAGCAGTGTGTGTGTGTGGACTCAGCAGTCTGTGTGTCTGTGTGTGGACTCAGCTGTCTGTGTGTGTCTGTCTGTGTGTGTGAACTCAGCAGTCTGTGTGTGTGTAAGGACTCAGCAGTCTGTGTGTGTGGACTCAGCAGTCTGTGTGTCTGTGTGTGTGGACTCAGCAGTCTGTGTGTGTGCAAGGACTCAGCAGTCGGTGTGTGTGTGCAAGGACTCAGCAGTCGGTGTGTCTGTGCATGTGTGGACTCAGCAGTCTGTGTGTCTGTGTGTGTGTGTGTAAGGACTCAGCAGTCTGTGTGTCTGTGCGTGTGTAAGGACTCAGCAGTCTGTGTGTCTGTGTGTGTGTGTGGACTCAGCAGTCTGTGTGTATGTGGACTCAGCAGCAGGGCCGCCATCAGGGCATGACAACCATAATGGTTGTCATGGGTCCGGCGGTCCTGGGGGGCCCTAGCCCCACATTCATTATGTGCACATGGGTGTGTGTGTATATATATATATAGCGATTTTACCTATATATATATATATATATATATATATATATATATGTGCACAGAGGGCCCCCTGCTAACTGAAGAAGAGGGGGCATATATATATATATATATATATATATATATATATATATATTAAAAATGTGACGGCAGATAAGAACCATTCGGCCCATCTAGTCTGCCCAGTTTTCTAAATACTTTCATTAGTCCCTGGCATTATCTTATAGTTAGGATAGCCTTATGCCTATCCCACGCATGCTTAAATTCCTTTACTGTGTTAACCTCTACCACTTCAGCTGGAAGGCTATTCCATGCATCCACTACCCTCTCAGTAAAGTAATACTTCCTGATATTATTTTTAAACCTTTGTCCTTCTAATTTTAGACTATGTCCTCTGGTTGTGGTAGTTTTTCTTCTTTTAAATATAGTCTCCTCCTTTACTGTGTTGATTCCCTTTATGTATTTAAATGTTTCTATCATATCCCCCCTGTCTCGTCTTTCCTCCAAGCTATACATGTTAAGATCCTTTAACCTTTCCTGGTAAGTTTTATCCTGTAATCCATGAACAAGTTTAGTAGCCCTTCTTTGAACTCTCTCTAAGGTATCAATATCCTTCTGAAGATATGGTCTCCAGTACTGTGTACAGTACTCCAAGTGAGGTCTCACCAGTGTTCTGTACAATGGCATGAGCACTTCCCTCTTTCTACTGCTAATACCTCTCCCTATACAACCAAGCATTCTGCTAGCATTTCCTGCTGCTCTATTACATTGTCTGCCTACCTTTAAGTCCTCAGAAATAATCACCCCTAAATCCCTTTCCTCAGATGTTGAGGTTAGGACTCTATCAAATATTCTGTACTCTGCCCTTGGGTTTTTACGTCCAAGATGCATTATCTTGCACTTATCCACATTAAATGTCAGTTGCCACAAGTCTGACCATTTTTCTAGTTTACCTAAATCATTTGCCATTTGGCTTATCCCTCCTGGAACATCAACCCTGTTACATATCTTAGTATCATCCGCAAAAAGACACACCTTACCATCAAGACCTTCTGCAATATCACTAATAAAAATATTAAAGAGAATGGGTCCAAGTACAGATCCCTGAGGTACCCCACTGGTGACAAGCCCAAGCTTCGAATATACTCCATTGACTACAACCCTCTGTTGCCTGTCACTCAGCCACTGCCTTACCCATTCAACAATATTGGAATCCAAACTCAAAGATTGCAGTTTATTGATAAGCCTTCTATGTGCAACAGTGTCAAAAGCCTTACTGAAATCTACTGCACCACCCTTATCTATAATTTTAGTTACCCAATCAAAAAAATCAATAAGATTAGTTTGGCATGATCTCCCTGAAGTAAACCCATGTTGTCTCTGATCTTGAAATTCATGTGTTTTTAGATGTTCAACAATCCTATCCTTTAACATGGTTTCCATCACTTTCCCCACTACTAAAGTAAGGCTTACTGGCCTATAGTTGCCCGACTCCTCCCTATTACCTTTCTTGTGAATGGGCACAACATTCGCTAACTTCCAATCTTCTGGGACTACTCCTGTTATCAATGATTGGTTAAATAAATCTGTTAATGGTTTTGCTAGTACACCACTAAGCTCTTTTAATAGCTTTGGGTGTATTCCATCAGGTCCCATTGACTTATTTGTCTTTACTTTTGACAGTTGAAATAGAACCTCTTCCTCTGTAAACTCACGTGTAATAAATGACTCATTTATCCTTTTTTTTAACAGAGGTCCCTTTCCTTCATTTTCAGCTGTAAATACCGAACAAAAATATTCATTGAGGCAGTCAGCTAGACCTTTATCCTCATCTACATACCTTCCTTCTTTTGTTTTTAATCTAACTAATCCTTGTTTTACTTTTCTTTTCTCATTTATGTATCTAAAAATGTTTTGTCCCCCTTTTTTACTGACTGTGCTATTTTCTCTTCTGTGTGTGATTTGGAAGCTCTTATAACTTGCTTAGCCTCTTTCTGCCTAATCTTATAGGTCATTCTGTCTTCCTCACTCTGGTTTTTTTTATAATTACTAAATGCTAACTTTTAGTTTACTATTTTGGCCACATCTGCGGAGTACCACAGTGGTTTCTTGAATTTTTTGCTTTTACTGACAAGCCTAATGCAATTTTCTGTTGCCTTCAGTAGTGCAGCTTTTAAATAATCCCATTTATTTTGGACTCCATTTAAGTTGCTCCAGTCTGATAATGACTCCTTTACACATATTCTAATTTTAGAAAAGTCTGTTTTTCTAAAGTCTAAAACTTTTGTTTTTGTGTGGTGTGACTCAGTCACTGTTCTTATATTAAACCACACTGACTGATGATCACTGGATCCTAAACTTTCACCTACAGTAATATCTGATACCAAATCTCCATTTGTTAACACTAAATCTAGTATGACCTCTTTACGAGTTGGCTCCTCAACGACTTGTTTTAGAGACAATCCCAGTAGGGAGTTTAGAATATGTGTGCTTCTGGCACAAGTAGCTATTTTTGTTTTCCAATTCACATCAGGAAGATTAAAGTCACCCATGGTGATAACTTCCCCCTTCATTGTCATTTTAGCTATTTCTTCAACTAGTAGATTATCTAACTCTTCAATTTGTCCTGGGGGCCTATAAATCACACCTACACGAGCTACTGTGTGATTACCAAATTCTAACATAACCCAAATGGACTCTATGTTCGTCTCACTAACCTTTATTAGGCTAGATTTTATGCTATCCTTCACATACAGGGCCACCCCTCCCCCTTTCTTGCCTTCCCTGTCTTTTCTATATAAAGAGTACCCTGGTATTGCTATGTCCCAGTCATTTTTTTCATTATACCATGTCTCAGTAACAGCGACTAAATCTACACTATCAGTTGCCATTATTGCCACAAGTTCATGGATCTTATTCCCTAAACTGCGAGCATTTGTAGACATGACTCTAAGCTTATCATTTTTTAACACACTTGCTACAGGCACCTTCTGTCCTTGTTTTGGGGGACAATTGGATTGATGTTTTATCACCCTTTTGCCCCCCCCTCCTAGTTTAAATACATCTTAGCAAAACCTCTGAACTGCTCACTGAGAACATTTGTTCCCTTTTGAGAAAGATGCAAACCATCTTTTTTGTACAGTTTATTTCCATTCCAAACAGAGCTACTGATACCGGAGAAACTGACGGAAGCCAAGCACAGAGAGATGGACACAGGTTTCTTCAGGAAGGAAGAGATTCTTTATTGGATCACCGATCGGGACTCAGAGGGACTAGCGTCACCAAAATACAGCAAAGTCTGAGTACTGAATACATAGAGTACATTCCTTATATAGCACTATAGCTCCTCCCACAATTAACTACACCCACACATACCCTTAACCTATTTAATGAATAGAGTCTAAACTCATCCATCCGGTCTAACCACGTGGCTCATCTGATACAAAGGAGAGGGACGCGTAATTCCAGTTCTTACATTCCTGCACCTGGTCAGTACAGTGATAACAGTATCTTAGCTACGTGTAATTAACTAACTGATACTACAAACACATATACATACATATGCCTTGTGGCAATCTTAGCCTGCTAAACTTGTATTTTACTGGAATTACATCACATTCCCCCCTTTGATGCCTCTGATATTTCACAATTACTTGAGGCATCACTTAACCTTGGTTTGCATATACCTCAGGTTACCATGAACCAGACCAGACTTATCTTATGATGTGAATCTTCAACATTCATCTTCTTGCATTGGTTCTCCCTGATCTAGAGCCTTATACTTATATATCGCCATTATCTGTGCAGCAGCCTTCCTCTCTGCTATACTTCCTATCAGGCTTTGCACAGACCTAACTACTAAGGGTATAAGACACGGTAGGAGTAGACACAACAGTAAAATCAGTAGGACTCCACCTACCACTGCCTTAAGCCCTCCAAACCACTCATACCAGCTACCAAACCAACTACTTGGATTGTACCCTTTCCATACCTGAGTAGGCACATGCGCTAGTTTAACCATATGGCTAGTAAGCTCAGCTATTGCTTGCCCTTCGTCATCTATTTGAAGACAGCAATTGCTCAGGTTAAACTTCCCACATACACCTCCCTCTACTGCCAAAAGGTAATCCAAGGCTAATCTATTTTGGTAGACTGCTGTCCTCATCCTGGTGTTATGCTTCGCTAGAAGATTGAGCGCTTGTGATGTCTCATTTGTGATAATCTCAACCACCGCCTGTAATCTTATAATACGGTTGAGCATATAAATTGGGGTTCTATAACCAAAGGTACCATCTTCAGCCCACGTGGCTGGCCCATAATAATCTATAATACGCTGGGGAGGCCATTCATCATCTTCCCAGGCGCCTATCTCTATGGGTCCCCTTTTCTTCCTATGATTCACATCATACACTTTAACACCTAAAGTCTCACCTGTTTCAATCGGTAACAAGAAGAAGGATGGTTTGAGCATACCCAACACACATGCCCCTTCCCAGTCCTGTGGCAACTCCGAATAGGCTTTCTTACCACAGATCCAGTACAAATTTGCTGGGGCTCTCCAGGTAGATGTGATGGATAAATCAAACCACACATCCTTTAAACTGGCATATCTAGCAAACGGGTTAGATGGTTCTGAGACATTTGAAGCCGACCACCAAGTTGTATTTTTAGTATCATCATCATAAGCTTTTTGCCCTAGACAAGTTAATTCTCCTACAGAAGTATTATACATTATTCCTTTCCTTGCTATGCAAACATAACCTATGATGGAGGTCTTTAATCTCCACTCAGATTTACCTCTAACACTCATATGATAATCGGCTTGTGTAGATATTAATTGGTCAACTGCCTCAGAACCGGACATTACCTCCTTTGCTTCCCAAGGCCATTGGTCTCCCATGTTAGTACCTCCACACACATAGCAGTTGGTAACATTAAGACTACCGGCAATACTTTCAGCTAAATCGATGAACAGGTTTTTAGCATTATGGGGGATCTTATTATCTATACTCATCTCTTCGTAAAAGGAATGGTATACTTGATGAGTCTGGGAGGATACCGTATCAGTCTCTATTCCTATAAACAATAATGTCCCAGGATCTAAACCCGTCCCGTATATCTGAAACCCAAATAAATTTCCATACTTATCTAGGAACTTGTCGGGGTTATTAATAAGTATATGGACTGGGTTGCATTCCATAGACTTACAATAAGGGCTAGTCGGCAACTTAGTCACTATCATGTCTTTGTCTACTGTCTGTCCCCAAGTCGCCCACCCCACACAAGACCAATATGGGCAAAAGTTATAATCTCTATTTGGGCATCTAGGACTTACATATTTATTTTTACTACTGGGACAAATATATTTATCATTAGACCCATACGTCCTCTCCCATCTAAGATCCCCACATACATTCCACGGCTTTCTACCACTCGATATCGCTTTACACGCATCAAATAGCAGAACACCCGAAGAATGTACGGATTCTAACACCGTTTTATTAATTAGGGTCCCCTGAGGATCTCCATTCCTGAGAGTCAACCAAATTGTACGAGGTTGATACTCTGGACTGAAGCACTTAGGTTCTCCTACTCCTAAATGGCACACACTATAGTCTATATTTAGGTATCTACATCTTGATACCTCTCCTTTACATTCGTATTGTGAATGCCAAATTAGGGTTTGGGAAATATGGTTACCTGTTCTCGTAGTCTTAATGCATACCTCACAGCTAGGAGTGTCGGTACCTCTACCTTCCTGAATATAAAAACACATATAAATAAACACAATCAAAAGCACATCTTTCGCCGTCATCCTCAGTCTTCGTCCGTGCGATGGAACCTCAGCTTCCAGGATGTGAGGGCTGCAGGGAATGGAGTTCTGCTCATCTTCACAGGTGTCCCTTCGAGACTTTCCTGGCTTATACACTATGTGATGGTAAGCGGACAGGCTTTATTATGGCCTTCTCACTCACACCTGTAACAATAAAATTTGTAATCCACAATAATTCCTCGTTACTCCGACTGAGTAGTGCGTTTTAACCGGATCTTGCAGGGATTTTCTGGATCTGCTGTAACTTGCCAAGAATCGACTGCTGCTGGTTTAACCCTGGAGTGATGTATCCACGGAGTCACTTCTGCTACTTTTATTGCTGTAGGGGTAGACAAAAGAACAACATAAGGACCTCTCCACTTGGGCCCTAACGGTACATTATTCCACTCTTTAATCCACACTTGATCTCCTGGATGATAACTATGAACAGGGGGATAAATATTCACAGGTAATCTATCTTGTACCCATTTCTGTACCTCCTCCATAGTCTTACCCAACTCTACAACCTGCTGCCGGGTAATTCCTTCTCCCAACTGACTCAAGTCCCCCCTTAAGTTACCAAGTACGGGAGGTGGTCGCCCATACATGATTTCAAAAGGAGAGAGGCCCATCCTTCTGGTAGGGGTACTGCGGATTCGCAATAAAGCTATGGGTAAGAGAACGTTCCACTTAAGTTGGGTTTCCTGACACATTTTAGCCAACTGGTTCTTTATAGTTCTATTCATTCTCTCTACCTTACCAGAACTCTGGGGTCTATATGCAGTATGAAGCCTCCACTTTATACCAAGCATATGAGTCAGTTGTTGTAGGCACTGATGAACAAAAGCTGGACCATTGTCCGATCCTATAGAACAGGGTAGTCCATATCGGGGTATTATTTCTCGTAGCAGGAATCTTACAACTTCTCCTGCTTTCTCTGTACGAGTAGGACATGCTTCTACCCAGCCTGAATAGGTGCACACAATTACCAGCAGGTAACGATGTCCACCCGATTTAGGCATCACTGTAAAGTCTATTTGTAGATCGGACATGGGGAGTCCCCCCATAAACTGAACTCCTGGTGGCTTTACTGGTCCTTGTCTTGCATTATTCTTAGCACACGTTACACATCTGCGTACAATGGCCTGAGTCAAGTTGGACAATCTTGGTATGTAGAAATGTTTCCTGAGAGATTCTTCAGTACTGTCTCTCCCAGAATGTGTCCCGTTGTGATAATTTTGGACAATTTCTACCGCTAGCGATGCTGGTATAACTATTCTTCCATCTTCTAGCTGATACCACTTGTTCTCCAGATACTTTCCCGGTTCAGTCTTTAACCACTCCTCTTCTTGAGCTGTATAAACTGGAGTCCATTGAGACAGTGGAGTTGGTATAAGAGCAGCTATATGCCCCACATACTCCTGTCTTCCTGATTCAGCAGCACGCTTAGCTGCACTATCTGCCATCCGATTTCCCTTGGTTACATCACCATCTCCTCTCAGATGCGCTCGACAATGTATGATACCGACTTCTTTCGGCTCCCACACTGCTTCCAATAGTTGTAGGATTTCAGCTGCGTATTTGATTTCTTTGCCTTCTGAATTCAGTAGTCCTCTTTCTTTATACAAAGCTCCGTGGGCATGAGTGGTTAAAAACGCATACTTAGAGTCCGTATAGATATTTACTCTTAAACCTTCAGCCAATTGTAACGCTCGTGTTAGTGCTATTAATTCTGCCTTTTGTGCTGATGTTCCTTTCGCCAGTGGCCGAGCTTCTATCACCTTGTCTATTGTTGTCACTGCATATCCTGCATAGCGGATCCCTTCTTTCACATAACTACTGCCGTCGGTGTAATATTGAACATCGGGGTTCTGGATGGGAAAATCACGAAGATCTGGTCTACTTGAGAATACTTCATCCATTACTTCCAAACAATCATGTTGACTTTCAGTAGGTTGTGGCAAAAGGGTAGCTGGATTTAAGGTGTTTACAGTCTCTAAATGCACTCTTGGGTTTTCACACAACATTGCTTGATACTTGGTCATACGGCTATTACTAAACCAATGATTTCCTTTGTAATCCAACAACGTCTGTACTGCATGTGGGACTCGTACATAAAGTTCTTGACCCAGAGTGAGTTTATCGGCTTCAGCTACTAGCAGGGCGGCTGCAGCTACGGCTCTTAGACAAGGTGGAAGTCCGCTGGCCACTGCATCCAGTTGCTTAGACATGTAGGCAACAGGTCTTTGCCATGATCCCAAGTACTGTGTCAATACTCCCACAGCCATTCTTCTTTGCTCGTGTACATATAAGTAGAATGGTCGTGTGTGATCAGGTAGACCTAATGCTGGGGCACTCATCAAAGCCTTCTTCACATCTTCAAATGCCGTTTGCTGTTCTTGGGTCCATAAGAAGGGGTCGTGCTCTGTACCTTTGATAGCTGCGTACAGAGGTTTTGCTAGTATCGCATAACTGGGAATCCATATCCTACAGAAGCCTGCTGCCCCCAAGAATTCTCGCACTTGTCTTCTATTCTTGGGTATTGGTATTTGGCAGACAGCTTCTTTTCTCTCTGGCCCCATAATTCTTTGACCTTCAGAGATATGGAATCCTAGATACTTGACAGTTGGCAAACACAACTGAGCCTTCTTTCTAGACACCTTGTATCCTGCCTTCCAGAGAATGTGTAGTAGATCGTGCGTTGCTTGCTGACAGATTTCTTTTGTAACTGCTGCTATCAACAAGTCATCTACATATTGTAACAATACACACTCTCCTGGGATGGACTCGAAATCCAATAGATCTTGACTTAGGGCTGAACCAAATAGGGTAGGTGAATTTTTAAACCCTTGGGGCAGTCTTGTCCAAGTCATTTGGCGTTTTGAGCCCGTTACAGCGTTCTCCCATTGGAAAGCGAAAATACATTGACTTTCTGCGGCAATTCGGAGGCAAAAGAAGGCATCTTTGAGATCTAAGACTGTGAAGTAAGTAGCCCCGCCCGGAATTAAAGCAAGCAGGTTATATGGATTGGGTACAACTGGATGTATGCTAACAACCGCATCATTGACTGCTCTTAAGTCCTGCACAGGTCGATACTCATCTGTGCCGGGCTTTTGAACAGGCAGCAATGGGGTGTTCCAGGGGGAAGTACAGAATTTTAGGATACCATACCGTATGAACTTATCCAGATAGGATTGGATGTTCTTCTTAGCCTTCTGCGGAATGTGATATTGTCTTAGGCTCACTGGATAAACCCCATGTTTCAGTTCAATTTTTATTGGTGGAATATTGCGGGCCAGTCCTGGTGGGTTGTTCTCTGCCCAAACTCCTGGTATGTTAAACAATGTCTCATCACTCCTAGGGTTTTGGCTAGTCAACACTGTATAAAGTCGCCACTCTTCTTCCTTTGGTACGGATAAAGTCATAATACCTGAAGGTCCATTAAACTTTAAGGATGTTGTTCCATTTGGTAGGAACGTAATCTGCGCTTGTAATTTTGATAGCATATCACGTCCCAGCAATTGGACTGGACATTCAGGCATATAAAGGAATTGGTGTTTTACTACGTGGCCTCCCAATGTACAGAGTCGACTTTTAAGAACCGGTCTTTCAGCACTTCTTCCAGTTGCTCCTATCACAGTAATAGTCCTTCCAGATGGAGGAGCAACTAGATTAGTCACCACTGAATGTTCAGCACCAGTGTCGATCATGAACGCACTCCTTTTCCCCCCTATTGATACATCGACCATAGGCTCCGCTCGACCAAGGGGGATGGAGCCCGGTCGGTATCAATAGTCCTCCATGACCGTGTCAGCCAATCCTACAAAGTCCCTACCTTCTCTATCGCGAGACCTTTGCGCTGCTGGAATATACCTGTCTTCCCTAACACTTCCTCTGTTCCCATTACTCCCTCTATAACCATTACTCCCTCCGGGGCCTCCTCTACCTCTCGCTCTACCTCTAAAGTTTCCGTAGCCTGCCCTGGGTTGGTCTCTCTCGTACTGCTCTCTTTGCGGACATTCGTTCCTCCAATGCCCTTCTTCCTTGCAATACGCACACTGATCCCTACTCAAAGGCTCCCTACTCCATCTATTATTGCCTCTATCTGGGCCCCGTTTATCTACGCCTGCGATCGCTACCGCTAGCATATCAGCCTTTTTACGCATCTTGCGCTCCTCCTCTTTCTTGCTTTCTGTTTCCCTATTCATATAGACCTTATTAGCTACCTCCATTAGTTGGGAGATTGACATACCTGCAAACCCTTCTAACTTTTGTAGCTTGCGCTTAATATCTCCGTAAGCTTGGCTGACAAAGGCGGAGTTCACCATTCGGGAATTGTCTGCGTCTTCCGGATTAAAGGGGGTGTACAAGCGGTACGCCTCCAATAATCGGTCATAAAAGACACTGGGCGCTTCATCGCTTTTCTGGATCACCTCAACTGTCTTCGACATGTTAATGGCTTTCTTTCCTCCGGCTTTCATGCCAGCAATTATAGCGTCTCTATAGGCTCTGAGTTGAACCATATCAGCACCATTTACGTTCCAATCGGGATCAGTGTTGGGATAATGTGTTGCGGCCCATGCTGCTGGATTAGCTTGGTTCAAAGCACGGGCTCTATCCTCTAATGCTTTAATGGCTGCTTGATTTATTCTTGTCCTTTCCTCATTGTTAAATAAAGTCATTAATAACTGCTGGCAATCAGCCCATGTCGGATTATGTGTCTGTACTATTGAGGTGAACAGATCAGTCATGGCTTGTGGTTTCTCAGTATACGAGGAATTATGGGTCTTCCAGTTTAAAAGGTCGGTAGTGGTAAATGGGACATATACGAAGACTGGGTCAGCGTGTGCCATTTGACCTGCGGCATCGATATAAGCTGACCCGGGATTTAGGCGAAGAGGCATCTGATAATGCTTTAATTGTTGGGCACCAGTCAACTGTCGGGTTTGGATGGGGCTACGTAGAGAGGCGTCAGTCATGGGTTCCGGTCGGGGAGAGATAGGGTATGGGGATGTGGGAGGTTGGTTTTGGGAAAAGGTTGTAAATAAAACACTTCGGGTCGAGCTAGATGAAGCTTGACCGGAAGTCTGAAGTGGCGCCAAATCAGGATATTCGTTTCTAATGGGGGTGGATTCTGGTTCCGGAAGGGGAGATTTAGTACGAGGGGGGGTGGATCCTGTACTGGAGGAGGAAGCGGAAGTGGATGAGGGTAATGAGGGAAGGGTTACAGGACTTCCTGTATTTGCGTCACTTCCTCTTACCGGAAAGTAAGGGGGCGGCAAAGGGATCTCGGACTCAGGGGGCGTGTCCAAAATGGGCCTAACACCAGCCCTAGTGGACGAACAAGTCCTAGCTACCATGAGGCGACACTGTTCCTCGTGGCATGTCCGGAGCCATTTTGGCGAGTCATTTACGGCCTGTCTCCAACAATCAATATAAGGAAACTGGCCGTAAAGTTCAGGCCTACCCGATACAGCCACGTGTAAGCGCTGTACCAGAGTTGGATCCAAACTGCCACGTGGCGGCCATGCCGCAACCAAAGTAGGCCACTCCCTAGTGCACAAAGTGACCAAACGTACAGGGGACATCTTAACCCCAAAATCACAAACTTTGAATCCCTTTTTAAAATTCTTAACCATACATCCTAAGGGATCCGGAATCGTTGACTGCGACGCACCCATATTTAACAATGGAACGTCGTCGACAACGAATACTATACACGCGTACTATTCAACAGTCACACCCGTTTCCTCTGGCAACAGCACCACGTGGTACGGTTACCAAGTGAAACGTACACAATAACAATAAACACTCAGGGAATTCCCGTACACACACAGCTGCTACACCAGTCACTATATAATCAATATTATGCCCTTTGGCGTAACTACACAGTCACCCACGCTATAATTCTCTATATACGAATTACCCGTCTATAACACACCCCAGTAACATCGTCTTTTACAAATAGCGGTTACAGTACGGTTAGCATAGGTCAAAGCACAAGTTAAGGTCACAATACAATTATTAGTGGTTATGGTGTTAAACATGCAATGGACGACAATGATTAGTACTTATTATATAATGTCAGTAAATATACAGGGTTATGGTACCGTGCACTATAATACAGCAACACACTATTAACACTCTCGCTAGACGGCTGAGCTCGCGCTATCTAACAAGATATACACTTTACTAAAACAATCGTTAACACATTTACAATTCCCAACTAAACTATTGGCCAGTACCTTGAATGGACTACCTAAAACTATATACACCCGTTTTGGTTAGCCACACTGCCCAATCACCACATATATAGCGAGCTAGAGAACCGAATTTACACAGGCGCCTCTTAGTCGCACTATCAAAAGTCTAGTGGGTTCCAAATTTACACGCCTTCCCACTTAGCCCAGATAGGATGAGAACTAGCGAACCGAATTTACACAGGCGCCGCTTAGTCTCCCGGTCCCTCCGACCTAGCGAACGTAATATACACCCTAGAACGCTAGTCTAGACAAGACACCGGTGTCCGGCTAGGGCTATTTACAACAGGACCCCGCCTGACTAACCAAATCAAACGGTCTGACTAAAGAGCGTTCGATCGAGCGGTGCGCCTTCGCTCCTTCCCTCCGACAGAGGGGGCAGATACACAGATTCAAAACCCCTTTGGGCCTACCGCACAATCGGTATACCCCTAGTGGGTCCTGCCGTCTAAAACAGCAGTTGTCTTACCTCCTCGTTCCTGAACCTGAGTTCACACTCATCGACGGGGACACCCCAGCACTTCTCACGTAGAGGCCGATGATCTCCTGGACAACAGACCAGTGGCGCCGAGACGAAGGGAGGTCCACGCAGAAGTTCAGGGGTGCAGCCGTAGAGAACGTGGGCAAAGATAGACCGTCTCACGCCTCTGCCTCTCAGCTACCGTTGAACGATGAGCTTCCCGGCCAATGCACCAAATGATACCGGAGAAACTGACGGAAGCCAAGCACAGAGAGATGGACACAGGTTTCTTCAGGAAGGAAGAGATTCTTTATTGGATCACCGATCGGGACTCAGAGGGACTAGCGTCACCAAAATACAGCAAAGTCTGAGTACTGAATACATAGAGTACATTCCTTATATAGCACTATAGCTCCTCCCACAATTAACTACACCCACACATACCCTTAACCTATTTAATGAATAGAGTCTAAACTCATCCATCCGGTCTAACCACGTGGCTCATCTGATACAAAGGAGAGGGACGCGTAATTCCAGTTCTTACATTCCTGCACCTGGTCAGTACAGTGATAACAGTATCTTAGCTACGTGTAATTAACTAACTGATACTACAAACACATATACATACATATGCCTTGTGGCAATCTTAGCCTGCTAAACTTGTATTTTACTGGAATTACATCACACTACCATGAGCAATAAAGCCAAATCCTTGCTCCCGACACCATTCACCAAGCCACAAGTTAAAGTCCCTAATACGCATCCGCCTGTCATTCTGAGTGTTATGCACAGGCAGAACTTCAGAGAATGACAGTGTGGAAGCAACCTGCCGTATATCATTGGCAAAAACACTAAAAACTTCCTTAACCTCTGAAACCTCTTTGCAAGCCAAGTCATTTGTCCCTAAATGGACAAGTACATCCAATTCACCTTCCTGCTTTGCTTGCTTAACAATATTACAGATACGTCTCCTGTCTCTGTGAGCAGTAGCTCCGGGAAGACACCTCACAAGACCACCATTGTCAATCTCCACACCTCTTATGATGGAATCCCCCAACAACAACTGCTTTCTATTAGGCCTCATCATAGTCTTCAAGCCTCTCTGCACAACACCACTAGCCTCAGTGCCTCTTTCCACAATACCTCTAGCCTCAGTGCCTCTCTAGCCTCTAGCCTCAGTGCCTCTATATATAGCTAGCGATTTTCGCTATATATATGTGCACACAGGGCCCCTTGCTACCAGTTTAGAGAGGGCCCAGCAGCACACTCTGTCCTCCTTTCCAGCTGCTCTCTGTCTAACTTTCCTGCGCCATGCAGCCGCCAGAGCGTTGCCACGGGCTACTATGGCACAGCACGCAGGCCTGTCTCACGAGAGGAGCTGGAAAGGAAGACAGTGTGTGCTGCTGGGCCCCCTCTTCAATGTACCTGTAAGAACCAGGGAGGGGGGAATAAAATTGAAATATACACATATAATTTTTTTTTTTAAATACTCCCCTCCCCCCTATTTTACACACACACTGAATCCTTACAAGCACACTCTGCACTACACATACACTACATTCACTAAACACACTCTGCACTACACATACACTACATCCACTAAACACACTTTGCTCTACACACACACACACACACACTACATTCACTATACACATTTTGCACTACACACACACACACTACATTCACTAAACACACGTTGCTCTACACACACACACACACTACATTCGCTATACACACGTTGCACCACACACACACACACTACATTCACTAAACACACTGCACTACACACACTACATTCACTAAACACACTTTGCACTACACACACACTACATTCACTAAACACACTTTGCTCCACACACACACACACTACATTCACTATACACACTTTGCACTACATTCACTAAACACACTCTGCACTACACATACTCACACTACATTCACTATACACTCTCTGCACTCACTATAAACACTACATTCACTAAACACACACACACACTACATTCACTATACACACGTTTCACTCACTACACACTACATTTACTAAACACGCTCGGCACTACACACACACTACATTCACTAAACCCACTTTGCACTCACTACAAACACACTACATTCTCTAGTCACACTACATTCACTATACACACTACAAAAACACACACTCTGCATTCACTATACACACCTACATTCACTGCACACACTCTGCATCTAATGCATGCATACATACAAACATTACATACATTACACAAAAAGTACAATCTGCATCCACTATACACACTGCATCCATGACACACATACTGCACCCACTATACACACTGCATCCATGACACACATTCTACATCCACTATACACACACACACTTCATCCTTGTGGGCGGACTCGAGGTTGGCCCCGGGGGCCCAGATCTTGAGCTGTGTCAGGAGCCCTAAAATTTCTGATGGCAGCCCTGCTCAGCAGTCTGTGTGTGTGTATGGACTCAGCACTCTGTGTGTGTGTATGGACTCGGCTGTCTGTGTGTGTGTGTGTATGGACTCGGCTGTCTGTGTGTGTGTGTGTATGGACTCGGCTGTCTGTGTGTGTGTGTGTATGGACTCGGCTGTCTGTGTGTGTGTGTGTATGGACTCGGCTGTCTGTGTGTGTGTGTGTATGGACTCGGCTGTCTGTGTGTGTGTGTGTATGGACTCGGCTGTCTGTGTGTGTGTGTGTATGGACTCGGCTGTCTGTGTGTGTGTGTGTATGGACTCGGCTGTCTGTGTGTGTGTGTGTATGGACTCGGCTGTCTGTGTGTGTGTGTGTATGGACTCGGCTGTCTGTGTGTGTGTGTGTATGGACTCGGCTGTCTGTGTGTGTGTGTGTATGGACTCGGCTGTCTGTGTGTGTGTGTGTATGGACTCGGCTGTCTGTGTGTGTGTGTGTATGGACTCGGCTGTCTGTGTGTGTGTGTGTATGGACTCGGCTGTCTGTGTGTGTGTGTGTATGGACTCGGCTGTCTGTGTGTGTGTGTGTATGGACTCGGCTGTCTGTGTGTGTGTGTGTATGGACTCGGCTGTCTGTGTGTGTGTGTATGGACTCGGCTGTCTGTGTGTGTGTGTATGGACTCGGCTGTCTGTGTGTGTGTGTATGGACTCGGCTGTCTGTGTGTGTGTGTGTATGGACTCGGCTGTCTGTGTGTGTGTGTATGGACTCGGCTGTCTGTGTGTGTGTGTATGGACTCGGCTGTCTGTGTGTGTGTGTATGGACTCGGCTGTCTGTGTGTGTGTGTATGGACTCGGCTGTCTGTGTGTGTGTGTATGGACTCGGCTGTCTGTGTGTGTGTGTATGGACTCGGCTGTCTGTGTGTGTGTGTATGGACTCGGCTGTCTGTGTGTGTGTGTGTATGGACTCGGCTGTCTGTGTGTGTGTGTGTGTGTATGGACTCGGCTGTCTGTGTGTGTGTGTGTGTGTATGGACTCGGCTGTCTGTGTGTGTGTGTATGGACTCGGCTGTCTGTGTGTGTGTGTGTATGGACTCGGCTGTCTGTGTGTGTGTATGGACTCGGCTGTCTGTGTGTGTGTGTGTATGGACTCGGCTGTCTGTGTGTGTGTGTGTATGGACTCGGCTGTCTGTGTGTGTGTGTGTGTGTGTATGGACTCGGCTGTCTGTGTGTGTGTGTGTGTGTATGGACTCGGCTGTCTGTGTGTGTGTGTGTATGGACTCGGCTGTCTTTGTGTGTGTGTGTATGGACTCGGCTGTCTGTGTGTGTGTGTGTATGGACTCGGCTGTCTGTGTGTGTGTGTGTATGGACTCGGCTGTCTGTGTGTGTGTGTGTATGGACTCGGCTGTCTGTGTGTGTGTGTGTATGGACTCGGCTGTCTGTGTGTGTGTGTGTATGGACTCGGCTGTCTGTGTGTGTGTGTGTATGGACTCGGCTGTCTGTGTGTGTGTGTGTATGGACTCGGCTGTCTGTGTGTGTGTGTATGGACTCGGCTGTCTGTGTGTGTGTGTGTGTATGGACTCGGCTGTCTGTGTGTGTGTGTGTGTATGGACTCGGCTGTCTGTGTGTGTGTGTGTGTATGGACTCGGCTGTCTGTGTGTGTGTGTGTGTATGGACTCGGCTGTCTGTGTGTGTGTGTGTGTGTGTATGGACTCGGCTGTCTGTGTGTGTGTGTGTGTGTATGGACTCGGCTGTCTGTGTGTGTGTGTGTGTATGGACTCGGCTGTCTGTGTGTGTGTGTATGGACTCGGCTGTCTGTGTGTGTGTGTATGGACTCGGCTGTCTGTGTGTGTGTGTATGGACTCGGCTGTCTGTGTGTGTGTGTATGGACTCGGCTGTCTGTGTGTGTGTGTATGGACTCGGCTGTCTGTGTGTGTGTGTATGGACTCGGCTGTCTGTGTGTGTGTGTATGGACTCGGCTGTCTGTGTGTGTGTGTATGGACTCTGCTGTCTGTGTGTGTGTGTATGGACTCTGCTGTCTGTGTGTGTGTGTATGGACTCTGCTGTCTGTGTGTGTGTGTATGGACTCTGCTGTCTGTGTGTGTGTGTATGGACTCTGCTGTCTGTGTGTGTGTGTATGGACTCTGCTGTCTGTGTGTGTGTGTATGGACTCTGCTGTCTGTGTGTGTGTGTATGGACTCTGCTGTCTGTGTGTGTGTGTATGGACTCTGCTGTCTGTGTGTGTGTGTATGGACTCTGCTGTCTGTGTGTGTGTGTATGGACTCTGCTGTCTGTGTGTGTGTATGGACTCTGCTGTCTGTGTGTGTGTATGGACTCTGCTGTCTGTGTGTGTGTATGGACTCTGCTGTCTGTGTGTGTGTATGGACTCTGCTGTCTGTGTGTGTGTATGGACTCTGCTGTCTGTGTGTGTGTATGGACTCTGCTGTCTGTGTGTGTTTATGGACTCTGCTGTCTGTGTGTGTGTATGGACTCTGCTGTCTGTGTGTGTGTATGGACTCGGCTGTCTGTGTGTGTGTATGGACTCGGCTGTCTGTGTGTGTGTATGGACTCTGCTGTCTGTGTGTGTGTATGGACTCTGCTGTCTGTGTGTGTGTATGGACTCTGCTGTCTGTGTGTGTGTGTATGGACTCTGCTGTCTGTGTGTGTGTGTATGGACTCTGCTGTCTGTGTGTGTGTGTATGGACTCTGCTGTCTGTGTGTGTGTGTATGGACTCTGCTGTCTGTGTGTGTGTGTATGGACTCTGCTGTCTGTGTGTGTGTATGGACTCTGCTGTCTGTGTGTGTGTATGGACTCTGCTGTCTGTGTGTGTGTGTATGGACTCTGCTGTCTGTGTGTGTGTGTATGGACTCTGCTGTCTGTGTGTGTGTGTATGGACTCTGCTGTCTGTGTGTGTGTATGGACTCTGCTGTCTGTGTGTGTGTATGGACTCTGCTGTCTGTGTGTGTGTATGGACTCTGCAGTCTGTGTGTGTGTATGGACTCTGCAGTCTGTGTGTGTGTGTATGGACTCAGCAGTCTGTGTGTGTGTGTATGGACTCAGCAGTCTGTGTGTGTGTATGGACTCAGCAGTCTGTGTGTGTGTATGGACTCAGCAGTCTGTGTGTGTGTATGGACTCAGCAGTCAGTGTGTACATGTATAAATCAGCCTGTGTGCATTGAGGAGTCTGTGTGCATTCAGAAATCTGTGTGTGTGTATGTGTTCAGCAGTCTCTCGGTGTTTGTATTCAGTGTACTGTGTGTATGTACTCAGCAGTTTATCAATAATTAAAAATTGTATTCCTGTGAGTTGTTGTGTAGGAAGGGCCCCAGTGCACTGCTTTGCCCAGGGGGCCCTTAACGCTGTTAAGATGGTACTGCTTGTGTGTGTCAGTGAGCTTCTATTTAGTGAGCATGTGTGTGTCAGTGAGCTTGTCTTTAGTGAGCTTGTGTGTGTCCCTGAACTTCTTTGTAGTGAGCCTTGTGTTTATACAAGTGAGTTTGTCTGTAGTAAGCTTGTGTGTGAGTCAGAGAGTTTTGTCTGTCAGTAAGCCTATTTGCGCATGTCAGTGAGCTTGTGTGCTTACTGTACAATATATACATATTGACTTGTAGAAATGGCATACAATTTTTTCCAGGGCTGCTTTGGATTCTCAGTTTGGCTCTGCCAGCGAGTGCGCTTTACCACTGAATCATCTGTGTGAGCTGCCGCACACTTTAGCCCTGTTACACGTGTCTGGGAGCTGCTGTTGATAGGTACAAGTAGTCTAGAGATTGGGACATGCTTAGCTATCTGTATAGTACTATAGTGCTGCTCTCTGTATAATACAGATCTGTGTGTGTGTGTATATAATATCCCGGGATAGTCAGTGTTCCTGTATAGTGCTGCTCTCTGTCTCGGGATATTATACACCAACAGACCTGTATTATACAGAGAGCAGCACTATACAGGGAGAACTGACTCCCCCAGGATAGCATACATACAGCAATGTATTATACAGAGAGCATCACTATACAGGGATCACTGACTATCCGTATTTATTATACACACAACCCTGTATTATACAGAGAGAGCACTGACTGTCCAGGAATATTATACACAGACAGTAATTGATAGCTGTGCTGCAGAATGTCCTTTCAAATGTTGGCAACTATGGCACTGTATCAAGGGAAATGTTTGTTTTTTAATAATCCCTGGTGGAAAATAATGAATCCTTCACCAGTGATTATAAAAAAATAAAAAAAACATGCATCATAGATGTCCATTCAGTGTTAGCAAAGTTAGTACAGACCCAGGGGGACGCTACCTCCTTGTTTCGGGGTCCTTGCATTCACAGGTTATACATCTCCTTAATGTCTACGCCCCTAATGAGCCATCCAGCGAATTCTGGGCAGAGCTGACGCGCATAGTGCTCATGCTGCCGCACGGCATCACTGTGGTGGGGGGCGACTTTAATGCTGTTCCGACCCCGGCGATGGATAGGGGGCCATGCAGGGGAGTTCCACGGTCTCACAGGAGGGGGGGGGCAGGACAAATTATTGCACACGTTCATGCAACAAACAGGTCTGGTGGACATCTGGAGGGCCCAACATACTGATGATATCGACTACACGTTTTATTCGTCGCCCCACGATACGTATTCTAGGATAGACCTCTTTCTGGTGAACTCACTAACTATCCCCAAGGCCTCGGACTCTGCGGTGGGGTCCATAACGTGGTCGGATCACGCCGATGTCTCCCTTACTCTGGATAAACTAAGCGTGGCATCCCCTTGGTCCTGGAAACTGAACAGGTCCTTACTTCAGGACCCGGGAATCGTCGAGGTCGTTCGTAAAGAACTCCATGATTACTTTGCTAGAGAAGAGGGATCAGGGGTCTCGAAAGCCACGGTGTGGGCTGCTCATAAGACTGTTATTAGGGGTATTCTGATTAGGGAAGCGACGTTGAAGAAACGACGGAAATCACAACTGTTAACATCGTTGATGGAAGCTTTGAGAACGGCAGAACAACGGCACAAATCAGAACCTACACCTACCAATTTAGCGGTAGTGCAAGACATACGGCACTCGATTCGGGAAACGCTTTTAGAAGACACCGCAAGAGCTATCATATGGTCCAATCGCAACTATTATGAAAAGGCGAACAAGATGGACACTTTGTTAGCAAGATCCATTCGCCCGCGGCAACGGAATACTCACATCACAAGGATCAAAAATGCAGCGGGTGAGTATCAGACAAACCCCACAGAGATAGCCAAAGTGTTTACGGAGTTTTTTACTAAGCTCTATAATCACTCTGCTGACGACACCACGGAATCAGGCCGGGCCCTGGATAGGATACGGGCTTTCCTCTCCCGGTCGCGTCTTCCTAAGCTGGAAGTGGTTGCCTTGGCGGCCTTGGAGAATCCTATTACAGCTGATGAGATCGATGCGGCTATTTCTGCCCTGAAAAGTAATAAAGCGCCGGGTCCTGATGGTTTTGATGGTAATTACTACAGAACCTTCCGTGAGGAGCTTCTGCCCCACTTGGAACCCTGGCTCAACGACTTGATGGATGGAGAGACACCTGACAGGGAGATGTCTTTAGCTAATATTGTTTTGTTGCCTAAACCAGGGAAAGATGACTCGGCCCCGGAGAATTTTCGCCCGATTTCTCTGGTTAACCACGACTCTAAAATTTTAGCTAAAGTACTGGCAGGTAGATTGAACCCGATCCTTACAGGTCTGATACATCCGGACCAGGCTGGTTTTGTCCCAGGCAGGCAGCTTTTTGAAAACACGAGGTGCAATATCGACCTTATAGGGAGACAGGCCGCGAGGGGCACCCCGACACTGATGCTGTCCCTAGATGCCGAAAAGGCATTCGACAGGGTCAAGTGGGATTATTTATTCGAAGTATTACACCACTTCGGTCTACCGGCCAGATTTGTAACAGCTGTTCGGGCCATGTACTCCAACGTCAAGGCGCAGATACAGATATCGGGAGCGCGAATAGCACCGTTTAGTTTGAGCAATGGCACTAGACAGGGCTGCCCTCTTTCGCCACTGCTGTTTGTCCTCTCGCTAGAACCCCTCTTACACGCTATACGGGAGGCCCCGGGTATCAAAGGTATCACTGTGGGAAGTACGCAATATGTGGTCTCGGGATTCGCGGACGACGTATTGCTGACGCTCACTGACCTGAGGACCTCCATGGAGGGCTTGACTGAGATTCTGGCAGAGTACAGGGTAGTGGCTGGCTATAAAGTCAATTTAAGTAAATCAAGCGCGGTTCCTCTAGGTATATCCGAAGCCGAGGCCTCGTTTATAGAGGAGACTTACCATATCCGAATGGAGAGAAATCAGATCAAGTACTTAGGCGTATGGTTGACAGCAGACCCCTCCCAACTATATCAACAAAATTATATCCCACTGATTAGACGGTTAATCAGCGATATGGAAAACTGGATTGATAGGCCGATCTCATGGATAGGTAGGATACATTCGGTTAAAATGAATGTGCTGCCTAGGATACTTTTTCTGTTCCAGGCTCTTCCGATCCACGTGACAAAATCTAACTTGGGGCCGCTTCAACAGGCCATAGGGAAATTTGTCTGGCAGAATAGACGTCATAGAATCTCTCGCAACGTCCTATATAGAGCAAAGGATAGGGGAGGCCTTGGCCTTCCGAACCTTTACTACTATTATATGGCGGCCCAGTTGGCTCAAATAGCTTTATGGCACTCACCCCCGGAGGAAAGGAGGTGGGTAGATTTGGAATCCTCTATGATGGGCCAGGACCTACCTCAATTCCTTATGTGGACCCCGAAAGAACAAAGACCTATTGATCAAGTGGCGTGCTCGGCGATACACAGCTCCCTTAAGATATGGATACAGCCGCTATCAAATATAGACTGACTTCTGCCGTATCGCCCATGACCCCTTTCTTGAGAAATAAGGCATTTCCGCCGGGCTTACATCCCCGAGATTTCAAGGGCATAGAGAACGCGGGGCTACAACGGCTGAGTGATTTGTTTGAAAATGGCTCCCTTATCACATTCGATGCGTTGCGGAGCAGAGCCCCGCTACGTCCCTTTGACTATTTTCGGTATATCCAGCTCCGGGATTTTGCTAGAGATCCCCGGATCAAAGCAGCAGCGCTGACTCAGTTGACTTTCTTTGAAAAAATGTGCAAGGGGGAACAGTTCCCGACAGGTCTGATTTCCAGATTATACACTCATCTGAGCGCGCACACTCTGGAATGGGGGGTCTTGCGTATACGAACCAGTGGGAGACTGACCTTGGGGAGGTGTTGGAGGGCATAGATTGGCAAGATATATGGGAGGCGGCTGCAAAGTCTTCAGTGTGTGTCTCCTTGCAGGAACAATCATACAAGACAGTGTTCCGGTGGTATACCACCCCAGTGAAACTGAGCCGCATGGGCGTAAACCCAACGGACTTATGCTGGAGGGGCTGCGGACTTAGGGGTACTTACGTACACATGTGGTGGGAATGCGCGGAGGCACAGGCCTATTGGAAACGGATCGCGGCTCTGCAGCGAGAGGTTTTCGGTAGAGAGGTAAAATTAGACCCGTGGGTGTACCTACTATCCAGATCCATGGATGGTTGGACAAAAACGGAACAAGCCCTCGTCCAAAAAATAAATCTGGTAGCTAGGAGAGCGCTTGCGCAGGTATGGCTGCAGCGGAGAACACCTACCATCGAGTTGGTCAAACAGAAAATTAAAGATACCTTCCTGATGGATAAGCTGATGCCTCAGGTCAAGGGGTCTCAGAAGAAATTTGATAAAATCTGGGACCCCTGGATAAATAGCACCGCGAACGCCTAAGTTGCGAAAGGAGACTTAGGGGCCCCACTTACGCATACGGGGTATTCTACGTAGGGCGGCGTGATATAGTTACTTGATCGGGCCATAAGGATAGATAATGCTACCTTTTGAATGGAATAGCGGAGACAAGCTAAAAAATTGTTGAGCCACTTTCTTTTTAGTCATGGGACTCATTCATCGGCCTAACTCCCCCCCCCCCCCCTACTCTTCCCTCTCTCCAAGTCCTCGGGCTCTCGGGGCACCTCTTTCTTTTTCACCTCTACAACCTTTATTTTTTGGCTACGATCGCACATGTGGGTAATACATGGGGAACACCGAAACGTTGAGGGGACAGGTTGTGCTTTTTTGCACGGTTACAGGGTGTGTTTCCCCTTTTATTCTTGTACTGTTAGCTTTATAAACGCGATCTTTATTCCATGTCTGTCATCAGTTTACTGTTTTATATAAAGAAAAAACCCTGACGGGATATCCAAGCATCCTCTGGACAGATGTCCACTCTGGAGATCGGGGTCATGCGGATGCCTAGCGATCTCTGTCGGCGGGAATTGGGCTAACCTGACTGTTTAATCACATTGCAAATGTAAAAATTATGTCCTCAGTGTCCGTGCGTATCTATGCCGATCGCAGGGTTGATGTATGTGTATTACTTGTGATATCTTGTACTGGAATAAATAAAGAATTAAAAAAAAACAAAAAAAGAACCAACACATTGTGTCGGGGGCGGGGCTTAACATGTGACAGGGGCAGGGTCAAACTGCGCCAAGGGCGGGGTTGAATGTGCCCCCCTACTTTTGTCCCTGGCCCACCATGTGCCCCCCTTAAAAATGAATCCTAGAGATGCCACTGGAGAGAATAGGTCACCAGCGCTGAGGGAGCCCGGGGCTGGATTAAGGTAAGTGGTTTAAGGGGTTTTAAAGCCTTCAGCCCAGCGGGAGGGGGGCCCTGAGGGTGGTGGGGACCTAAGGACTCTATAGTGCCAGGAAAACAAGTTTGTTTTCCTGGCACTATAGAGGTCCTTTAAGTCCATCAAGTTCAGCCATCTGATTTGGCATTGTATTTAAATAATGATTTAGAAATAGTTGGCACCCCCGACGTGGAGTTCTACGTCAGGTTAAACTCCAGGGCGCCGTTGTTATCATGACCTTTCCAATACTTTTCCAGTATATGCCAGTGAGATAGCTCTTGGGTTGCAGGTTCAATTCCTGGCAGGGTTGACTCAGCCTTCAACCTTCTGAGGTAGATAAAATGAGTACCATTAAAATGGGTAATAGTAACAACCCCTGGATGTGGAGTAATCTGAATGTGCCTTTCCTGGTTAAATACTTTGTTATTATTATTATACTAAAAATACTTTTCCCAATACTGATTATATGTTTATTTCTAAAATTTAAATCCCATCAATGGTATATGGCAATAAACATTTTCATTGTAGCACAATGTTGTACAGTAGTATCATTTTTCAGCTTCCAGGTTTCAAAAATTGAGGTGCACATTAGATTAGATGGTGCTTTAGATTAGAGTAAATACGGTACTTGTTGGATGAAATTTCGTCCATGCTATTCATTCTTGGTTCATCTGTTTTAGTTATTACAAGGTGAATAACTAAAACAAACGAACCAAGAATGAATAGCATGGACGAAATTTCATCCATCAAGTACCGTATTTACTCTTATCTAAAGCATCACCTAATCTAATGTGCACCTCAATTTTTTTTTAGGAAGCTTATATTTTTAAATATTACAAGGAGGGAGCTGTGAGCTGATAGCTCACAGCTCCCTCCTTGTAATATTTAAAAATATAAACTTCCTAAATCATCTGTTAAGGCCCTCAATATGACCCCAACATTAGTATAAGGAAGGTTATAGGTTATAGAGTGCTCTTTGTCATTTTACACAGCGTGGGAAAATTCCAAAGAACTTTCCCACGCTGTGTAAAATGACAAAGAGCACTCTGATTGGCTTAAACCAGACAATCAGAGTGTTCTTAGCCTAATTGCAGGGCGTGGCAAGGCTTTATAAGCCTTCCCCCCCCCCCCCGCTCGTTTTTTTTTGTTTGTTTGTTTTTTAATTGCGTCGGTTCTTATGGCTTTTTATTTGGCCTTTTTTGGGGCTGAAAAAAGAAGATTTTAGAAAAAAGAAGACGTCAAATAGTAAGTTGAATTTTTCTTTACAGGTTAGTTATTTTATTCCCCCTTCACTATTTTTTAGGGTCAGAGGGGTAGGTAGGGGGTAACGTTTTTGGGGGTGGGTGACTAGGGGCTTGGGGACCCCTAGTCACCTTTGATTGGGGGGGGGGAGGATTTTTATTTAGGGCCCCCACCCACCACTAAGGGGTGGGGGCTGGTGGGGGACAGTAGGTCCCCCCTTATTGTTTTTTTAGGGCCCCCACCCACCGCTCAGGGGGGGCCAGGGGGGAGGACAGTAGGTCCCCCCCTCATTATTTTTATTTAACATTTTCCCCAGTAAATAGATGACAAATAGTTCTGGGAGTACAACTGTTTTTTTATTAGGAAAGCTTTTATACATGAACCCCTAGCATTGGGTCCCTATACAACCCAGAGTAAGCCGCCTTGGTGCCTCTGTGTGTGGGTGTTAGCCCTCGTTTAAGCTAATTATCTCCCAGATACAAAGGACATAACCTAAATACCCCAAAAAACACACAAAAACAAACAAGAACTCCAACATATCATATATCCCTGGATAGTTCTAAACTGCATGCCCAAGTTGGCAAAATAGCTCCCGGATCCATGGAGAACAGACAAATTGCCACTGGGGTAAAGATTGGACTAGGCTCTAACAAATTTCATGCCGAAATTAGTTCCAGGGCAAATGTCCGTTTGGCCAGTCAATTATCGGGAGCTCTTTCAGACAAACAAAGGGTGGCTCTGCCTGACTACAAATAGCACTCTCCTGGCAGGACGGGAAGTAGGGTAAAACACAGGGGCCTCGATGCTCTCTGGAACCGAATGCCTGCCTGGATAGAAGCTGTGGCAAACCTAGCCACTTCTGAACTATAATATGGGAAGGTTGTCTGTAGGCTGTAATGTGTGCCGTGTATACTTGCTGTGTGTATGTTATGCTATAGTGATTCGCATGCTGGCAGCCGTAAGCTACCAGCATACAAGTACTTCGTTCAGCGAACAGCGGCGATCTAAGCCGTTCGCCGAATGAATACGGGCCCCCCTGGTAGATCACACACTTAGGGTCGTGTGGCACTTGTTAACCGATTGCAACAATGTTGCAATTGGTAATTATAGACTATCCTGGGTGGCCGTCGTTCGACTACCGACCATGCGGCGGTCGGCCATCTTGGATTCGTCTATCTCGCAGCTGTGTTTGGTCGTCGAGTGCCTGGAACTAAAAACGGCTACTCGATGATGCGAACACCGCTGCACTTCCAGGCCATTCGGGAGCCCGGTTTTCGGTAGAATCGTTCCCCTAGATACATTCGACAGATTGAGGGGAACTTCTATGCAAAACTGTATTTGTGCGGCGTTCGGTCATTTCAGCTGGGATCTGAGCGGTATTCTCACAAAAGGTGCGCTCAGACCCCAGCTATCTACCGAACGTTCGGTCATCTCAATGTACCGAATATTGTGTAAAATATATATTTTAAAGTAAATTGTCGGTTCTGCTGCACGAGGGGATAATCCACTTAATTGTCCATTTTAGTGGGAGTATCCCTCTTGTGCAGCAATGCCTGTTGGGAGAAGAACAATGCATGTTGGGAGAAATCCCCTGAATTATCTGTACGGAAACCCCTTGCATGGGGAACTGCTTAAATATGCCAGCTTGTGAATAAAGCGGGTTAGTTGACTCCCAAACTGTGTTTCGTCCGGTTATTGGGAGGATTTGGGGACTTACTTACTTACTTTTCAGCGCTGACTGTGGATTTACCTGTGGAACCAGCGGAGATCGTGGTCTCTAATACTGCCCTCCGCTACAATTGGTGGCAAGCGACGGGATCCGACCTTACAGCCGAAAAAGCGCAATTCGTGCAAATTGCAACTGCCAAATGAGAAAAGGGAATGGCAAGCAGAATTCAACGAAAGAACCGACTACCGAAGTGAATGGAGACGGATTATTCTAAACTAAAGAGACAGACGTTAAAGGAACTACTGGAAGCCAGGGGTAAAGTAGCCAGCAGCAAACCCAAATACTAATTGCCGAGCTGATGGAGGGAGACCAAGACGCAGCGCTACACCCCCAGCAGTCATGGAAGAAACTCTCTACGAGAGAGAAATGAGGACCAGGCTGGCATTTCTACCACAGCCTATATCAGTGGACATGTTGAACCTAGTAATGGCGAATGTGCAGGAGTACGTGATGGCACACAGCCCACAGTATACAGCATCTCGAGCAGAGCCCATGACGGAGTCATCCCACAGCCAGGTAAAACCCAAAATTCCTTATCAAGCATTTAAAGTATTCTGCAAGGAGAAACAGGAAATCGATGGGTTTTTACAAGATTTTGAGAGGCTGTGTGATTTACATGACTTAGCACGGGCAACGTGGGTCCCCCTGCTGGCAAGTAGACTGGCAGGGCGGGAGGCTGACGCATACCGCGCTGTACCCAGCGAGGACAGCAAGGACTATGAGAAAGTGAAACGAGCGATATTAGAAAGGTATGCCATCACCCCAGAGGCATACCGGCGGAAATTTAGAAACCTGAAGAAACCAGATAAAGACTCACATGCCGAGTGGGCACACAAGCTGGACCAAGCATCCCAAGGGTGGATACAAGCGAGCCAAGCCACTACCATGGAAGGATGGCGGCAGTTAATGCTGCTAGAGCAATTCTTCGACGGGTTGGCTCCAGTGACCCAAGAATGGGTGCGAGACAGGAAGCCTCTCACCCTAACCGAGGCGGCACAATTAGCCGACCAGCATTTTGATGCAAGAAGGCATCAGATAACCCTCTCCAAGAGTTGCCCGCGACCCACAGGGTCACCCAGCGTTCCCATTTTCCCGGTTCCCACTGCAACCCATTTTCGCACAGCCCCAGGGAATATACCACCCGCCTCCCGGTACAATGGACGTGCCAATATCCAGTGCCACTCTTGCAAACAGTGGGGGCATATAGCCCGGGAATGCACCCAAAATCGGGGCAGACCCACCTGGAACCAAGCCCGACCGAATCCCGCACCAAGGGCTGCAGCCCATTATTATCAGCGGGAACCAGCGGCCCAAGAGATGTGGAGTGTTCAACCCGAGGAACCACTAGGGGTATTACACGAGGTGATGTCGGTCAGAGCCACTGACAACAGGCAGCATCATCGCCAGCTGGTGACGCTGGAGGGGAAAGAAGTACAAGGGCTCCGAGATTCCGGAGCCACGCTCACCTTGATCGCACCCCACCTAGTCTCCGGGTCCGCTCACACTGGTGGATCAGTGGCCGTGTGGGTGGCAGGGTGAGCAGTGTACAGTTTACCCACTGCTAAAGTACATTTGGATTGGGGTGTGGGGGAGGGGGTTGTGGAAGTAGGTCTCATGCAAAACCTACCTGCGGATGTGGTACTGGGGAATGACTTGGGCCAGATGACATCTGCTTTTGTCCCACAGGCTCCCTACCAAGAAGCCCATCCAGTCACCACCCGGCAACAGGCCCGCACCACGGCTCAACCTACACACTCTGAGGCTCAGGTAAGAGACCAAGACCCTCACCCGACACGTATGTCCTGGGATACCCCAGCTAAGTTTGAAGCCGAGGTAAAGGCAGATCCCACATTGCAGGTGTACAGAGACAGGGTACACACTAACCAAGCGGGGACAGAGGGGGAGCGGTATACTTGGGAGAAGGGGCTACTATACCGCATTGCAGAACGGGGAGTGGGAGGGTCCGTCACAGTGACCACCAAACAGTTAGTGGTTCCCGGGAAGTACCGTCCCGAGCTACTTAGGATTGCTCACGATATTCCCTTATCCGGACATCTAGGAATGACTCGTACCCGATATAGGTTAACCCATGCATTTTTCTGGCCAGGGATTTCTAAAGATGTAAGACAATACTGCACCTCCTGTGATATATGTCAGCGAGTAGGCAAGCGAGGTGACCGTCACAAAGCTAAATTATGTCCCCTCCCGATTATTTCAGAACCTTTCAGTAGGGTGGCCGTTGACATAGTGGGGCCATTACCCAAACCCAGTCCCTCCGGTAAACGGTTCATCTTGACAGTAGTGGACTATGCCACCCGATACCCCGAGGCCGTAGCTCTTTCGAATATCCATGCCGAGACGGTGGCCGAGGCATTAATAAAAATATTCTCCCGGGTGGGGTTTCCCCAAGAAATAATATCCGATAGGGGCACCCAATTCACCGCCGAGGTCACCCAGCAACTATGGAAAATATGTGGCATTAAGCCGATAGTAAATTCTGCATACCACCCCCAGTCCAATGGCTTATGCGAGAGATTTAACGGTACGCTGAAACAGATGCTCCGTACGTTCGGAGAGGCCCACAGAGACTGGGAACGTTTTCTGCCCCATTTACTCTTCGCCTATAGAGAGGTACCCCAAGAGTCCACAGGATTTTCCCCTTTTGAATTGCTGTTTGGGAGAAGGGTACGGGGACCGTTAGACCTCATTAGAGAGCATTGGGAGGGAGAAAGTAGCCCAGATGGAACCCCTATTGTATCGTACGTACTGGAATTCCGGGACCGTCTGGAGGCGCTGACTCAGGAAGTGCGCACCAACCTCCAGGCGGCCCAACAACGCCAGCGCCGTTGGTACGATAGGGGAGCCAGAGACCGCAGCTTTCAGGTAGGGCAGAAGGTTTTGATTTTAAAACCTGTCCGCACAGACAAGCTGCAGGCCATCTGGCAAGGCCCATACCAGGTGGTGGAACAGAAGTGTGACACCACCTACGTGATTGGCCCCTGCTCAGGGGTAGGGAAGAGACGCATGCTCCATGTGAACATGCTCAAACCCTACCATGAGAGGATAGAGGACGTGGCAGCGATATGCGCCTCAGCCTCGGAGGATCAGGAGAATTTGCCCCTACCTGACCTGTTGGAACAGGAAGAACAGACCGAGCTCTCCAAGGGGGTTCAGCTGGGGGAGCGGCTAAGCCCGCAGGAGCGTGCCCAGGTACAAGAGCTGATCGTAGCGAAAGGGGCTACCTTCTCCAATTTGCCTGGGTACACTCCGCTAGCCACCCACCGAGTTGAAACCCCGGGACAGCTACCCATGTGGCAGACTCCGTACCGCGTCCCTGAAGCAGTCAGGACCCACATGGAAAAGGAAATAGCGGAGATGTTGCAGCTAGGGGTTATCGAGCATTCCGATAGCCCCTGGGCATCGCCGGTAGTGCTGGTACCCAAAAAGGACGGCACGACACGTTTCTGTGTCGACTACCGGAGGCTAAATGACAAAACGGTGTCTGATGCCTATCCGATGCCCCGGATAGACGAGCTGCTGGATAAGATGGCACGGGGCCAGGATCTCACAACCATAGATTTATGTAAGGGATACTGGCAGATTCCACTAGCCGAGGATGCCATCCCTAAGTCGGCGTTTGTCACCCCGTTTGGCTTGTATCAATTTCGAGTCATGCCATTCGGGATGAAAAACGCTCCGGCGACGTTTCAGCGGATGGTAGATCGGTTACTGGACGGATTCCAGGAATACGCCTGTGCCTACTTAGACGATATAGCTATATTCAGTCAGACCTGGGCCGAGCACCTACAACACATAGGGGCCATACTAGATCGCATTGGAGAGGCAGGGTTGATGCTGAAACCCAGTAAGTGCCATATAGGGATGGCAGAGGTGCAGTACTTGGGCCACCGGGTGGGAAGCGGGCAACAGAAACCCGAACCAGCTAAAGTGGAAGCGGTAGCTAAATGGCCGACGCCTAGGACGAAAACCCAGGTGTTAGCATTTCTGGGTACCGCCGGGTACTATAGAAAGTTTGTACCCAATTATAGCGCCCTGGCCAAACCCCTGACTGACTTGACCCGTAAGAATCTTCCTCGACAGGTTGTCTGGGCCCCAGAGTGTGAACAGGCATTCCAACAACTAAAAACTGCACTAACTAATGCTCCTGTACTTGCTGCTCCTGATCCAACTAAACGATTTCTTGTCCACACAGACGCTTCAATGTTTGGATTGGGGGCAGTGCTGAGCCAAGTTGGAACTGATGGCGGCGAACATCCCGTAGCTTACTTGAGCCGAAAGTTATTGCCACGAGAAGTAAGCTACGCCGCCATTGAGAAGGAGTGCCTGGCCGTGGTGTGGGCCCTTAAGAAATTACAGCCGTACTTATATGGACAACCTTTCTCCCTACTCACAGATCACAACCCGTTGGTGTGGCTTAACCGTGTAGCTGGGGACAACGCCCGGCTGCTGCGCTGGAGTTTGGCGCTGCAGCCCTTCGACTTTACAATACACTATCGCCCAGGGAAACAAAACAGTAACGCCGACGGGTTATCCAGACAGACTGAACTTGAAAAGTGATCTGTGAGTACTTTCCCGGACCTCCCCAAGCCGATCCGTTGGGATCAGACTGTGTATGCCGGCTTGGTTCTGGGGGAGCATTGTGGCAAACCTAGCCACTTCTGAACTATAATATGGGAAGGTTGTCTGTAGGCTGTAATGTGTGCCGTGTATACTTTTTTTTTCTCATTTATCGTGTTTATTAGTGCATATTTGTAACACATCACTTTGCAGGCAAGGTACATAACAAAGATACAAACATTACATATGAATAACTGTTTCGACGTTCCTTGACATTGTAGATATACGACATGCGTAACTGGATGTGATACATACAACATTTCAAAATAGTGTGTGCCGTGTATACTTGCTGTGTGTATGTTATGCTATAGTGATTCGCATGCTGGCAGCCGTAAGCTACCAGCATACAAGTACTTCGTTCAGCGAACAGCGGCGATCTAAGCCGTTCGCCGAACGAATACGGGCCCCCCTGGTAGATCACACACTTAGGGTCGTGTGGCACTTGTTAACCGATTGCAACAATGTTGCAATTGGTAATTATAGACTATCCTGGGTGGCCGTCGTTCGACTACCGACCATGCGGCAGTCGGCCATCTTGGATTCGTCTATCTCGCAGCGGTGTTTGGTCGTCGAGTGCCTGGAACTAAAAACGGCTACTCGATGATGCGAACACCGCTGCACTTCCAGGCCATTCGGGAGCCCGGTTTTCGGTAGAATCGTTCCCCTAGATACATTCGACAGATTGAGGGGAACTTCTATGCAAAACTGTATTTGTGCGGTGTTCGGTCATTTCAGCTGGGATCTGAGCGGTATTCTCACAAAAGGTGCGCTCAGACCCCAGCTATCTACCGAACGTTCGGTCATCTCAATGTACCGAATATTGTGTAAAATATATATTTTAAAGTAAATTGTCGGTTCTGCTGCACGAGGGGATAATCCACTTAATTGTCCATTTTAGTGGGAGTATCCCTCTCGTGCAGCAATGCCTGTTGGGAGAAGAACAATGCATGTTGGGAGAAATCCCCTGAATTATCTGTACGGAAACCCCTTGCATGGGGAACTGCTTAAATATGCCAGCTTGTGAATAAAGCGGGTTAGTTGACTCCCAAACTGTGTTTCGTCCGGTTATTGGGAGGATTTGGGGACTTGCCTTACTTTTCAGCGCTGACTGTGGATTTACCTGTGGAACCAGCGGAGATCGTGGTCTCTAATACTGCCCTCCGCTACAGAAGCGCTCTCAGTTGGGTAGCATGAAGAGGTCACAGCCCTGAGCCAAGAGTAGTGATATAGCTCCATCATGGATAATTTGAGGGTGCAATAGTACATGGTTCACCACATTATTGTTATTGCAATAGCATGCATATATCCGTAGATATTAAGAGGCACAACTTAATGATACACCATGAAATGTCATCTATGGTGCAATATGCACACAGGCTACCTGCCTTCATGATGCCGTGAAATGTAACTCTCATGGTTCTCAACCTGCATGACCACCCACAACTCTGCATTAGCATATGACTTTGAACCAAAATAAGTTTTACCTTTATCATGAGCATGTTCAAATATTTGTCACATTTCATCTGCTGAACATATTGAATTGTAATATAATAGGTTACACCTTGTTAGTATGTTTGGGTGTATATCATCTGATATTATTGACTCTTTTTCTTCTGGCTTTCAATAAATTCAATAGAACGTCCCCCTTTGTAAATAGACTCATGTACAGTAGTATTTATAGTCCTTTGTTACTGAACAGAATTATACTTATAGAAAATGACAGTTACACCCTTTTTCTTTAGTGTAATAATCACAAGTTTACATCAGGGGAGGGCTGGCAAGAGGGGCAGTGGTGCATAGCTCCCCAGTCCACTGTCTTGGCGTGCTTGTTAGCCACAGTCTCACTGCCTTTGTCTGCATCTGATATGTATGAATGTTTCTAATTCTAAAGCTATGCGGTGCAAACTGATGGATGTTGCAAAGATATCCAATGTTACACCTCTCCGCTCCAGCAGCCTCCCTCTGTCAAATCCATAACATACCACATGTGATATTAATTTGAAACTGTCCCAGACCTACAGTTTCCATTTTATCTCCTGCAAATTTTAGGTAAATATGTTTTTATTGATTTTGTTACATTACATCTCTTACGCTATTTCTAGCGGTATTCGTTAGAGGAGATGTGCAGGTCTCTAATATGTTGATCAACAGTGCGCTGATTGCATTCAACAATAGGTAGACTCGCAGGTCCATACGTGTTTGCATTACTGAATGACATGTTAGCCTCAGATTCAGGAGAGGCCTGTTGAAAACAGCAGATAAAACTGATAACAAAATATTTATATACATGTGGTTGGTTTCATTGCAGCAGGTGTTGATTACACCTTGTTCACGGCCCCTCCTCCCCCCCCCCCCCCCCTCCGATTTTGTCAACCATTCCTGTATGTCGGTAACGCCATTATGATGATTCGGGTATTCCCTGGACTGTCTGGCTCGCGGTAGAGTGTTTTGATTTGGGAACATTGGGTGGGTGGTGGCTTGCGTGGTATATTGCAGGGTCTCGCCTACATTGGTTGTGTGGTTGTGACGCTCTATGAAGCTTGTGTGGTATAGCGGGCGTTGATGGTGTTCAATATTCGTGTGTCCATGTCCTTCTATAGTTCCTTTGGGAGAGGTGAGCATGCGGGTGTCAGGGTGGCGGTCCGGAAACCGGGACCCCTGAGTGCCTGATTATAAGTGGGAGTCTTCAGCGTGGAATTGGACTATCAGGGCCTGGTGCAGGGTAACCACACACCCTCTGGTGTTGAGCACCAGCGTTTGCGCGGCCACATACCAAAACCCTGATGCAGCTACAGCAGATACCAGGAACATGGAAATTAAGCAGACCTCCCAGGAGCTTAATAGGGAGACTGCAGCAAGATTGTATCCAGTACTAGAAACAAGGCAAGACTAGAGATAGGCACCAAACATGAAAACAAGACAGAACTAATAGAACCCAGAACCAGAGAAGGATAGTAAGCTAAACCCAAAACATATACACAAGACATGAGGAAAACATGAACAGAACATGGGCATGACTAGACAGGACTGTACATGGACTGGGATACAAACTAAAACAAGACAGGATAACATAGGCAAAACAAGAGGAGAAATAACTAAGTACTACATATGGAAATATGGGGATTTAGTCACACTATATGATCATACATTGCATAAGCCTGCCAACAACGCCAATGTACCCCATATCTGGCAGGTCCTACACTGCCTAATGTATACTAAAACAGCCACAGATTCAGAACACATATATAGCACTTACCTGCAAGAAAGGACAGAAGCAGTGAGCAGCTGCCTGCAGGAACCCTGAAACATAATGAAAGATGGAAACATACAGGTGTGGCAAATAAAACAAACATTTAAAGGAAACCTGGAGACTGGGAAATCCAGGGACGAACTATAGGAATGAACCCAGAAATCCCAGCATAAAGAAAACCAGACATAGACTAGAACACCAAGCAAGAATAGCAAAAAAAGAGTACTGGATACAAGAAGCCAAGTCCAGACATCAGAACAGAGCAGAGCAGGACGTGACAGCGGGTTATGTTGGTTGGGTTTACTTGTGTGCATGATGTTGATTACCGTTATGTCCCCTTTGGCTATCCTGACGTTAGTTTGAGAGGTATGCCCTCCCCAAGGAGGTTCAGTCATCGTGTTCAAGTCCACCCTCACTCTTTGGGGCGTTATGTTATCATTAGTGTCGTAGTTCCTTGTGAAGCCTGAGGTCGTCCCCGTCCCACCACTGTCATTCTTTATCACCATCCGCATGTGAGTGAGTGCGTCCCTATCTCCAATATCTCCTTGTGTCTGGCTAGTTATTTCTCGCGTGGCTGTTGTGCGTCGTGTTTTGGGGGAGGCGGGGAGGGGGAGGATAGTAGTAGTAGAGTGTAAAAGAGTTGGACAGGAGGGTTAATGTGGGTTATGTGTGATGGCAGGGAGGTGTGTTACATTTCGTACCCATAAAGGTCGCGTGCATTGCCTCTGCGGATCTAATGTCTTCCACCATGGTTCCGCCGTGGGTGCTTGGGTCTGTTTCCAGTGGATAGGTATCAGTGCCTTGGCCGCGTCGAGGAGGTACCGCAGGATTGACTTTTTGTATTTTGATATCAGTTCTTGTGTGGAGTGTAGCAGTGCTCTGTCCAACGCGAGCGGGGTCGATGTATGTTCTGGGTTTCCCCCGAACTTCTCCATTGACCTGGTCTCATTTTTTTTTATTCTTTATTTTTGTTGTGCAGTGTATAACAAAAGGCTTGATCAGCCACAACAGCAGTCTCAAGCAAACATAACGTGGCATAGGATATTACAATACAGTTTTAGTCATGTATGAGAAACTAAGGCACATTAGTTAAACGTTTATGCATAGAGGTGTCTGCACTTTTTTTTTAGGTATATGATATTTGAGAAACAGGCTAGTCTAATAGGTAAAACATGTTGATAACAAGATAAAGCCTAGAGCCCTGTAGGGTAGAGAACGGTCTCGCTTGTCCGATATACGGGCTTTGATAGGGTCAACCAACTTGTCACGCTAATCACAGCATGGGTCCACTATGTGTAGCATGTACTGATTTGGCGTGACTGGACTACTGAATAATATGAGAGTCTGCAAAGAAATATTTGTGTATGCTTTTGGCTTGCCATGCTAAGCCTGTTATGCCATCACGTTAATTTTGTCTGTGCATGGGTATAGTTGAGCGGTGATCTATAGACTCGATATGAACATGCACTGGGGCTGCTTGTACATAGTTTAAGGCATAACGTGTGTTGCGTATTGGAGCCCTTATGGCAGGTACGTCCCTGGGACGCGTCCCCCAAACACTCGGTGAAGTCATAACACTAAATACAATTTACACCATTAAGCGCTATCTGTAAGCGGTAGGTAGGATAGAAGATATCGATAAAGGCTAACAAAAAGAAACAAAAACAGAAAAAATAGGCAACATTATCATGAGCAGCCATAGAGAATGTACAGTCCCCTTCTGAATGATTCAGGTGGTGGTTACAGTGTGCGTGTTGCGGGTGGGTCCACCCGGGACAAAGGGTATAGAGGTAGCCGGATTCCACTTGTGTGGCCTGCGGGGCGAGCGATGTCGCTGCATGGCGTCTGCTGGAAGGCCCAGGGTGGGGAGGAGGGCTTCGGCCTCCTGTAAGTCCGTTACAAGGTGTGTAACCTCTCCATGAAGCACTTGGAGTGTACAGGGCGATCGCCATCGGTATTTTACGTCGCGCTCGCGGAGCAGGACGGTGAAAGGCCTCAGAGTAGAGCGCCAGGCCATAGTCCCCCTTGATAAGTCAGAGTAAAGCGACAATGTCATGTCCTCAAAGACAATCGGCGCGGTATTTCGGACGGCGGACAGTATTATTTCTTTGTCCTGTCGCCTCTGGAATTTGATGATCAGGTCCCTGGTTGCTGTTGGTGGGGCCGTTGGTGGTTTAGGGATCCGAAACATGCCCTCGAGGCCCACTCCTTTGGCCTGCTTTGGCGGCAGTATTGTGCTCACCAGGCGCCTTACGAAGTGGGGGAGTTCAGCTTCTGGGACTGATTCAGCTATGCCTCTGACCTTGAGGTTCTGGGCACGTCTGGAGTCCTCCATTGCTGCCATGGCTTGTTCCACCTTTATATGTTTTTGTTGCATAAGTTTCAGCTCCTGTTGGAGTGAGTTAATCTGCCCGGTATGTGTGTGGGAGTTTTGCTCCACGGTCGCCACGCGGTCAGTGAGGCCTTTTATGTCTCTCCTCATGCCTGCCACGTCCTCCTGAATGTTCCGTCTGAGCTCTGCCAGCAGCTCCCTCATTTCCGATTTTGTGACCGGAGCTGTGTCGGGCTGCGGAGCCGGTTGTGTGGTAGGTTTCTCCTGAGCCCGTATCGCGGGCATACTAATCTCGTCCGGCTCGGGTCGTCGTCGGAATCCTCAAAGCCGTCCATGTAAGCGGCCATGACAGGCTCTGGGGCGCCATGCGCTCGCCGCCACAGGCCACCTATGCTAGTGCCCTGCCGAGGTGGATCGGGCCTAGGTTTCTTGCTCTTCCTGCCCATGTCTGCTGCCTACTCGGGTGGCTGGTCCGCCGACTAGATCTCATTTTAAGAGGGAATGAAGGACGCCATGTCTCTCCAGCTGTCTGACGGTTTTTATGACAATAACACTTGTCAAACAACAGCAGGACCCCTTGCTTTCCAAGTTTTATAATATGTCATAGGACAGTTAATAGTCACAATAATTACCATAAAAAAAGTCTAGGCAAGTGTATTTACTGTATTTAATACTATATTGCAGAATATTTAACCAAACTCCATTCAAAATAAATGGTGCGATTTATCTATTTTTTTATTTGATTTCTTCTATCTATTCTTCTATCTTTCTTCTATATTTGTTTTGTTTTTTACTGTAAAGCACTGAGGAGTTAAAGGCTTAAAATAAATTTCCCTGCGGTAAAAAAAAATTATGGCTTAAAAAAATGTTTCCTGAAAGAAGAAACTGTCAGGTCTTTTGTACAGCAATAGCCAAGAGGGAATATTTGTTGCACAAAGTGTTTTTAGTGATGACCTAAAAATAAACATAATTTATAGTTCAGCATGCCTAAAACAGAATATATCTCTGATCACCAGAGTAAAATAAAACATTAATTTATCTCTGAGTCCAGGCAAAAAAAAATATCTCTTTGTACATTATGCTTCATATATAGATGTTCATTTTAATGGTCACAGGTTACTTCTTTTGCTGACATTGACAAAACCAAATGTGATCTGAAAGCAAAGGATAAATGGGTCCTCTTCACAAGTACAATAGACAGTTGCATAGTTACATAGGCGGAAGAGAGACATGTGTCCATCAAGTTCATCAAAGGATTGAAAATGTATTCTCTGACATGGCTAGTACAACCTTGTGGCAGATATTCAAAAACTAATTTTCTGAGCAAACATCATGGGGTACTGCTGGAAATGTATTAATTCATCCATTTATTTATTCTTGTGTGTGTTTCTGTAGTATTTGTTATTTGGGTTGGTATGTGTCATTGATTGCCCAGTAAATAATCTCTGTTATGGTATGCAAAGGCAAATAACTCACATAAGTATATACACTCATGGGGCCAGTCCTGAGGAAAAAAGTGTGGGAACTCACCCAAGATCCACCCCCCCTCCCCCCCAAAGAAAAAAGGGGCACTTAACCAACTACTTATTGATACACTTGACTAGGTCCTTATTAATGACTTATAGTGAGGGACTTCTCCGGCTACTTCTTATTACTCTACAGTGGGACATTTAATATTTATTTATTAATATCCTACAGATGGTCATTCATACCATATAGCGGGTTACTTGCCCAGGTCCTCATTAATACCCTATAGTGGGACATTTGTCCAAAACCAAATTCCTTATTTATTAATATTCTATAGTGAGGTTACTTGTCTAGTTCCTATAGTGAGGCATTTTACCAATTTTTTTGATCAATTCCCTACAGTGGGGCACTTGAGCAACTCCCCAGTAATACCCTATAATTGTCAGCTCCTGAGCCCAGTTCAGTCTTTAGACTCTTAGCCTCAGGAAACCCTTGTCCTTGTCACTTCCCCTCTCTTGGAATACCCCCATATCAGCCCGCAGCCTCCCTCCCATATACAAGGTTAGTCTTTACATTGACCTGTTCTGGTTACTTTCTTACCCCTGCCCCTCACTAAACTGATACCCCCCAAGGGCACTTACCTGTGTCCTCCATTTGGAAGTCCCCCTCCTCATAGTAGAGTTCCTCCCCCTGCTCACAGTCTGGGTGCCAGTTCATGTCTCCCTGTCTCCCGGCCCTATCCAGCCCGGTGTTCTAGGGGTGTGAATCCCACATCTAGCTGCCGCCAAGTGGGAGAATTGGGCTGTGAACCGACTCCTGATTGGCAGGCTGCTCTTGACGTCACGGATGCTTAGCCCCGGCCGGGGGTGGGGGGCATTCTGTGGACGGAGCTCCAAACACCACTGCCGCATCGCGGCACCTGAGGCTGTATTTGGTTGCATTGGCTGTGTATTATTATTTTAAAAAACTGTGAAAAAATGAATGATTTTTCCCATTTAATTCACACTTAAAGCGGCACTGTCGCCATCTGGGGCTTTGCAGAATTTCGATCCTTTAAAAAACAGTATATAATATGTATTGGGGCATGTGACAGTAGTCACTGGAGATGGAAGACAGACAACCTCCTCAATCTCCCATCAGTCCTTGCTATTGTCTGACCCCACCCTTCCTTGTACTATAGTACTCTGTGCAAACTATTGTATGTAAATGAGGCTGTTGTCAGCTTAAAATATGTGTGCTATGTCTTTTAAAGTTAGTTGCTGTTTTAACTTTCACCAAGTGGTGTTTGGGTAAAGGGATATAATCTGCTGATGAAAAGTGTGTCCAGTGCTAAAATCACAGTAGCGCTGCGCACCCCCCTCCACAGAGCTCCTACATAACTTACTTGTGTGCAGTACTCCTTTGACTTTATGGGAAGAGTTTGTGGAGGAGAATCAGGCTCTCTGGAGAAAATCCCTTCCAACCACAGAACAGCGACATCGGAATCAATTTGATCTATGGATACCTTTCTTGGGAGAACAGCCCCCGGAAGAATGGGTGGTTAAACTGGAGAGACTGCTCTGGAGAGAATTGACTGTAGATGATGGCTACTGAGCTCTACGGTGGGATGGGGTCCAGTAGTACCCATGGCTATCCAATGACGACCTGCCAGAGGGTGAGGACTATAATGGCTCCGGCCTATTGTGGAAGGCCTTTGAGGAGGAGAATGAGTTTGGTACTGCGGTGCTCAGATTCTGGGACATCCAGGCACTTAGGCGAGACGTCCTGGAACCCGATTTGTTCTACCTGGCCCTTATGGAGTTTGATCTTGAACTACAGGCAACGGTTTGACGCAGTACAGTAGCAGGTTCCAGAGACTGCGGACTTAATAGACTTCACACCCGAGGATGTTGGCAAGGTAGGTGTTGAGGAACCTGTGTTTCCCTCCTTACCTGAGTCACAGGGATAGTGGGCTGCCGTTCCAGATCCCGAACCTCCTGGCATGGAAACCCAGGAAGCAGAGGTAGAGGTTGTCTGCCTCCCCCCTCAGCAGCAGATTGAGTTATTGGGAATATAGGCAGTGGGTCTCTCTCCACAGCAGCAGTGTGCATTCCATGGAGAAATGTGTTTGCAGTCAGTCTCATTCCCCAGCAGCATTGTAGGTTATTGGGAATGGAGAAAGTCAGTCTCACTCTCCAGCGGCAAAGTGTGGTCCGGGGAGAGTAGACAAATGGTCTCACTCCCCAGCGGCAGATTATGTTCCAGAGAGGAGAGACAAATGGTCTCACTCTCCAGTGGCAGTGCGAGTTACAGGGATTGGAGAAAGCTGGTCTCATTTCCCAGCAGCAGAATGTGTTCTAGGAAGGGGAGACAGCCAGTCTCACATCCCAGCATCTGTACTTATTATAGGGAAAGGAGACAACCGATCCCCAACCCCAGTCTGCCTTCCCTCCAGTGGCTGAGAGAGATCCAGGGAGACAGGACAGTGGACATGCATCGCCAGCAGCAGGTATATGCTTCTGTAGATGTAGAGGTCGGCTGGGTGAGTGATGTTCTTGCATGGGCAATTTGCTTGGGGGTACCGATTTGGTGAGGGCCTTGGTGGGCTGGATGTACTGACTAACTTCGGAGTGAACTGGTCTGGGGTCTCCTGTATTGGTCTCCTCCCGAAGGGGGAGAAATATGCTGGAATCGATCCTGGGCTGGAGTGTTCCAGATTTGCTATTGGGGTGTGCGGGTGTCACGGTGGCCCCCTGAGAGTGGAGTCATATGGGGATAGGTTTGAGTTTGGGAGTGGGGCCATGGCAGATTAACTCGGAACTCCTTTTTTTTCCACTTCCAAGTCCCCTCTTATGTCTTAATCACCCAGTGCTTATTAGGGGCACAGGGTGAGCGGGAAGCCCAGTCTGGCCTTCCCAAACCAGACTTCCACAGAATGATTGGCTGTGAGGGCTCCATGCTCCCGACCGGGACAAACTTACAAACTATGTGGAACTTTGTCGAGGAGGCTGCCAGGATGGATTGACTTTTTGAGACTTGTTACCTGACTAACCCAGGCACAGGCAGATTGCAGGTCTGGTACCTGGTTAGTCTACCTTTGGGGAGAAGATATGTGATGGTAGTCACCATCACTGGGGATGGAAGAAAGACACTATGCATGGGTCCCCAGATTCCTTTTGTGTTTTGGTCACCCTGTGCCCTTTATTGATGCAGGGTATGTTGAATGTATTGCTTGTCTGTGCCTCTCCCCCTCCCCTTTTTCAAGTCCTATTGTTTCCCCAGCAGTGCATTGTCCCATAACACGCCAGATGGGTTTAAACTAGCTGCCCTGTCTCTCCTTAATCTTCCATCAGCCTTTGCTTTTGTCTGACCCCACCCTTCATTGTACTATAGTACTCTATGCACCCTATTGTATGTAAATGAGGCTGTTGGGGGCTTAAAATATGTGAGCTTTGTCTATTAAAGTTAGTTGCTGTTTTAACCTTCACCGAGTGTCGTCTGGTGTTTGGTGAAAGGGATATAATCTGCTTTTGAAAAGTGTGTCCAGGGCTATAATCACAGTAGCCTGATCCAGGGTGGAAAAGACCGTCAGTGATCTTAGTTAAGCCTCGGCGACTGGGTCTGAAGTCCTCCAGGGTCCCTGATAGCTACAAGGAAACAGACTTGGTGGAGGTACTCGGTCAGAGTACTGGAGCTCCGTCACAGAGCACTTAAAAAGAAACCAATCCCAGAACCAAAAAAATCATTGCGTTCAATGAAGACTCCAACAGACAGCGCCTCTCTACCACACTTCACCCACAAGGTTATTTATAATTTAATTTTTTATTATAATTTTTATTTTTTTTAAACCTTCAATTTCTGCTTCTTTTGCTGTTCCAATGCTACCTACAGTTGCATTCAAACGTGTTTAGCTTTGTTTAATTGTATAAAAACTTGACAGAACAGAACTGCATAGAAAGAAACTAAAGTTGCACCACCAGACAACAACCCTTTCTCTACAAACTTTTCTGTATAACGATGTACTGTTGAAATGTTTGAACTTTGGCTTTTGCACAACGTCTAGGTTTTGTTTTAGTTTTAGTCTTTAAGGGACTAAATCCTGCTTATGCTATTTACGTCTATTCACATGCAGGGAGGGATGTGTTTTGAGGTTTAGAATAATTTCAGTAATTGATTATTAAATCATGTATTTAATGTATACTATCAATCACCAACATTTATCAGACTAGTCAGTAAAACATAAACCAGAGTATTTAAATGCCATTTTATATTATAATGTTCATATATAAATTAGCAATAATGCTGGAATTTAACCCCTTAAGGACCAAACTTCTGGAATAAAAGGGAATCATGACATGTCACACATGTCATGTGTCCTTAAGGGGTTAATGTTGCCACTTTTGTGTCTCTCATTGAGTCTTTTTTCCCCCTGTCATTAAAATCTTCTGACTTTAACTGTCAAAGCCATATAATCTTTTGAGTGACTATTTTGACTGTATTATATAACATTAAAAATTGTGTACTTTTCATACATTGCTAATAAGAAACTCGCCATCTACCTTTTTATATAAGGTATCTGATTTGCCTTTTCACAGTTATAACAATTTGTCTTACATTTCCCAGGGTTGTTGCTAGTTTACAGAACACCTGGGGACGAGCCCAAAGTAAAAATCAATTAACTCTACTGTAAGCATTGAAACCATATTTTCACATCTCTATGCACACTTGGCCAACTATGGAAGCTGGGCTGGCAATGAACAAGGCCCTGGGGAGATAGCGCAGCTAAGCGGACAAGGGCACATGTAGGAGTGTGGGGATAGATGCGTGGGGGAGTGGTTTGGTAAGAGTGTGTGGGTGGGACTATGTTCTATGTGAGTTAGTGGGGGTCGGTCTTACATCAGTGCCACTTAGGATTCGGGCCAGCAAACAGCTTCCCGCCCACCCCTTTAGTATAGTTAGTCACAGCTAGCCAGGGGTATGTCCTTGCCAATTACGTTTGAGGCTATCCTAACTATAAGATAAGGCCAGAGACTAATGAAAGTATTTAGAAAATTGGGCAGACTAGATGGGCCGAATGGTTCTTATCTGCCGTCACATTTTATGTTTCTATGTTATGTTTAAGAATATGGAGTGAGTTCAATAGGTTTGCAGGTCTCAACCTCCCCTGCTTAAAAGGGTTAACATTAGGTTACCTGGGATGTCGTGCCCATCGAGCATGGATAAGGTCGGCTACTGGCAGGCATTGGAAGGATATGATTTTATGACTAGGGGGGAGGTAGGAAGTGGTACTTAGGAGCAATGTCTGTTATTGGCAAGGATGGTTGGGTCACTGTATAACACTATGTGTTAAGTTATATATGTATATATGTTAAGTTATGCTTATTTATGTTTAGTGTTTTGGGTTACAGAAAAAGAAGATAAATTATTAAATAAAGTTATGGATGTGTTATGCAGTATTTTATTTTATATTATAATAAATGCTGGGCCTGTTTTCTGTTGTGTGTCATTATTGGGGGGGGGGGGGGGGGGTTGAATGGGGTAAGTTTATGTAGTATGCTGGATCGAAATTCCCCACTACGTACATACATGTGACGTATTTAAAGGGACTCTCCCCTGCCAATAGCCCCAATGAAAAACGTATGTCTTTATTTGTGCCTATTTCCACTGTCAATAAATCTAAAAACCTCCAGTTCTCTTGTCTGAAGTCTTTGCAAAGCCTCCCCTTCTAACCCCATCCAGACTTTCTGTGGCTGTCCAGTCACAGACTTCCCAATGCAGCTCAATGAGAAGTCTTTGCAAGGTTCTGAGCTATTGCTGCCTATTGAATTTACCTGCACTGAGTTAACCAAACCAAGAAGTAACAGGACCTGTTGTCTGATTGATAGACATGGGGTTTAAGCAGGTTAATTTATAAAAGGGCCAATTTCTATTGAAAGCTGCACTTTTTGTAAAATGGAAAAAAGAGGGCACACTCTTCACACATAAAGGTAAAGTACTTTAGGAGTCCAGAGTGTCCCGTTAATATAATCCTACCTAGCCACCAGGTCCAGGGTTGAATTTCCCATTCGGCAGAGAAAGCCACCTGCCTACAGGTCCACTTCAGGAAAACAACCACTAGAGGCACATTTAATCCTGCAATGTATGTTGCCAATGCCATATCTTATAAACGCCATAGCTTTATGTTACAAGCTGAAAGGACAATTGTAACCTCAAAGCTATTTTAATATCCTTTCATCAGGTTTTGAAAAATATATATTTTGTTTTTAAATTAAGTATATGTAAAACAAATGAGAAAAGTTCATCTCTACCTTTAGTATAGCACAGAATCCTTTAGCTATTGTAAATGCACCTTGGGTCAGACAGTGTTGGAAAACCAAGAATTAGTCTCCACCCTGTGTTACTCGAAGCACAGAAGCCAGGAAGATCAGAAATACCAGAGAATAAACCGTCCAGGTGTATGTATTTTTAATTGAGGGATCTTGTCATATAATAAAGGTAGGGATCATTTTTTTCTCATTTGTTTGACAAAAATAAAAGGATTAATATTATTTTTAAAATAGTTTTAGCGTAACAGTTGTCATTTTAACTAAGGGACCACTGCCACTAGAACACCTCATCTATTTGCACAGCTGCATACCCTCACTCTACTCATATATTCAAACATAATACATTACAAGCAGAAACACACACACACACACACACATATGTGAGTACAGAGTCCATACAGATGTTCAAACAGCTACTAGATGCATACTTGCAAAAACAGAATATTCAAGGATATAATCTTTCAATGTAGGGTAATAGCTGCTTGATCCAAGGATAAATCTGACTGCCATTCTGGGGTAAATGGAACACAGAAAATATACAAACAAAGTGGGATTAAGTGTGGTGGCAATAAATGCCACAGATCACCTGAGTGGGAACCCCTTACACCACTCTATAAAATACAAACAAAAAATACATACAATGTAAGAGATGATTCACACTTCTAGACTGGTTCTGTAATATAAAAAGCAATATAGTGTAATATGCTAGTACAATTGTATCAATTGAAATGAGCGTCAGGTACTCACAAGCCTAGAGCCAAATTTCTGCGTATGGCTCTCATGGATAGCGCTGTGGGACTTTTCAGGATGTCCCTCTCCTATTCCCAGATCACTTATATGATGCTCCGGTTGGGTAATAATCCAGGTTCCACAACTTGACTTGACTTTTTTCAAGAGAAAACTTTATTGCTCCCAAATGTGGAGTAAAACATGGATCAATTAAAATTTCGATAAAATAAATAAAAAATAGAGTAACTGTATACAGTCCTGCCAATTGGCAAAAGTCCAAGTGTCCGAAACGCGTTTCGCCCCGTACCAGGGGCTTTTTCAATCGGTGTATGGGCTTCTTTCTCTGTTTGGCGTCTTCTTAATCCCCTTGTGTCTTTTCACTTCCGGGTTCCGGCTATCGCACGTATGGAACGCAACGTGCGTTCCACCGCTGACGGCATGCGTTCCACTTTCAGATGGCGCCGTCGCTATCTACTGACGTCACTGGAACGCATGTCGAGCGTGTTGTGCGTTCCATTTCGGAATTAATAGAAATTTAGATAATTTAATGGCATAACATAAAAGTGCTAAATAGATATGAATTTGTATAGCATTAGTGGCTTAGCATTAAAGTGCTGGTGGAATTTAAATAGCATTAATAGCTTAACATTAAAGTGCTTAATTCAACATAAAAATGCTGATTGCTGTGCAAAAAGTGATATTGCCTTTAACTTAGATAGTATTATTCACATTGAAAAACATCATATGCTGACATCTTATATTAAAGTGCTGGTGTTGTGCCGATGGTGATAATCATTCTTAATCTTAATACTGTTATATATAAAGTGCTTATAGTTGTAGGGTATTATTCACTATCCATTATAATATTAAATATTAATCACACAGGTGTCTCTAGGTGGATAACAAAGTGCTTTCCGTTTTAGAGGATTGCAAATATATCTAATACTTTTAAAAGCCTGCTCTATGTAGTAGGAGGTGACAGCATTTTCCTGATATTATTCCATTTTATTCTAGCATAAAGATGTATCTAACAAATAGGCATTTAGAAGAAATAACAGACCTCGAAGTCTGAATTTAATCCGTGGGGTATTAGAGTGTTAAAATTATAGATGAATTTCATTTCTTCTATTCCGATTTTTTTGTTAAAGTCACCTCCCCTCCAATCTTTTTCTACAAGTTTAAGTGGGCAAAAAAATAGGTTCTCAGGTTCCTGGTTATGGTGGGTTTTAAAGTGCTTTGATAAACTGTGTGTCTCTAGACCTTTTTTTATGTTGCGCACGTGTTCCGAAATTCTTATGTGCAGGCATCTTATGGTTCTGCCTATGTATAATAGGCCACAGGGGCATTTTATCACATAAATGACTCCTTTAGAGAAGCATGTAAGTTGTTCCTTAATGGTGAATTCCTTATTGATGAGATCTTTAATATCGGTCAGGTGTCTCTTTTTGCTTTTGGTGGTCCTGCACGCCAGGCAGGTCCCACAACCATAGAAACCTTTATTATAGTTTAGAAAATGTTTTATTTTGGCTGGGCCTTCACTACTTCGAACTAGGGTTTTTTTCATATTAGTGGCACCTCTATAAATTATACGTGGTTGGGTCGGTAACATAGTTTTTAAAACAGGATCTTCTTGTAAGATATACCAGTATTTCCTGATGGCTCTATTTATTTGTTTATGGTTACCATTAAAATTGCAAATAAAAGGAATATTCTGGGTATACGTAGATTGTGTGTTTTTGGGTTTGTAGGTTAGTAAATCTTTCCTTGATGTGTTCATTACTTCCTCCATAGCTATGTTCAATTCAGTTTCTTCGTATCCTTTTTCTTTAAATTGTTCTCTTATTCTCCCTGCTTGTGTCTTAAAGTCTTCGTCATTAGTGCAGTTTCGCCTTATCCTCAAAAATTGTCCTTTGGGTGCGTTCTTAAGCCATGGTCTATGGTGGCAGCTGGATTTCTCGATGTACCCGTTTGCATCTACTGTTTTGAAGAAATTTTTTGTTTTAATTTGCTCATTTTGTACAAAGATGTGGAGATCTAAAAAATGGATTTCCTTCTGACTTTGAGAGGTGGTGAGGATAATCCCCCAGTCATTGTCGTTTAAAAAGTGTTTGAACATCTCTAAAAGGTCTGTCGTGCCTTCCCAGATTAAAAAGATGTCGTCTATATATCGGTGGTAGGACACCAAATTCGACACCCAGGGATGGATTGAATAGATGAAATGTTCCTCCCAATACGCCATAAAAAGATTTGCGTAACTGGGTGCGAATTTGGTGCCCATCGCCGTCCCTCTAATTTGTAGATAAAATGTGTCGTGATACCAAAAAAAGTTGTTTGTTAAAATGAGATGGATCCCTTCTAAAATGAACTCTATTTGTTCATCTTTAAAATTCGCTTTAACTAAAAAATATTTCACCGCTCTTATTCCTATTTCGTGTGGGATAATGCTGTACAAGGATGTAACATCACTTGTGACCAAATGATAACTGTGTTTCCACTGGATAGAATCTAGAACTTGTAAGATATGGATTGTATCTTTCAAGTGTGACAATGTCTTAGCAACTATAGGCTGTAGTAGTATGTCGATGTACTCTGAAATTCTGGAGGAAATGGAGTCTATTCCTGATATAATTGGGCGTCCGGGTGGGTTTAGTGGGTTCTTATGGACTTTAGGTAAATAATAAAAAACCGGTAATTTCGGGTGTGCTGTCTGTAAATATTTACCTTCTTTTTCTGTAAGTATTTCTTTTTCCAATCCCTTCTTAATATATTCTTCAAAAAGTTCCTTCACTTTGTTAGTGGGATTTGAATTAAGTTTTTGGTAAGTGCTGGAGTCTGAAAGGATTCTTTCAGATTCTTCCATATATTTCCGCTTCGATAATACCACTATCCCCCCCCCTTTGTCGGCTGGTTTTATAATCAGGTCTTTGTTTTTTTGTAATTTTGTTAAAGTATTCTTTTCTTTTTTAGACATGTTTTGTTGAAATTTATTTAGTTTTTTAATTTTGTTTATTTCCCCCATCACCATGGTCTCAAATGTTTTCATTCCATCAGAGATCATGTGTCTGGGAAAAAAAGTTGATTTCTCTTTCAATTGTGTTTGAACAAAATTTTGTTCGCTTTCCGAGGGTTCATTCGTCGGGCAATCTTTATCATTAAAAAACTTTTTTAAGCATAGGTTTCTCATGAATTTATTCATGTCAATAAAAAAGTTGAATTTATCTATTTCGGCTGTAGGGGCAAACTTGAGGCCTTTTTTCAGGACTTGTATTTCTCCATCAGTAAGTGGGCAATCAGTAAGGTTAAAGATTCCATTGGAGTCTATAACCTTCCCTTCTTTTCTTTGTTTCCCCTTTCTTCCTCTTCTGATTCTTGTTCTCTGGATCTCTGGCGTTTGCCCGGGGATTCCCATGATGTCGGTTTCTCTTGCCATTTGAGCTTCCCTGTTGTGGGTTCCCTCCGAAAATCCACAGGAGTATCTCGATATTTTTCTGTGTGTGGTGGTTCTAGATTCAAAGTTTTTCTCTCTTCATATCTTTCTTGAGACTTGATGTCTCTTCTGGATTCCTTTTGTTGTCTTGAGGGATCTCTTTCTCTCGCATCTTCTGGTCTGAGAGCTTTCCGGCTATTCCTTCCATATTCTCTTGGCGTAATTTCTCTTCTTCTGTTTGGATCTGGCGAGGGGTTCCTCTTTTCTCCATATCTTTGGGTATTCCTTCTGTATTGTGGGGACTCTCTCCTTATGCCTTCTTTTACGACATCTCTATAGCTCCTATTTGGGTCCCTATAGTTCCTATTGGGATATTGGTATACTGAAGTTGATGCCTTTGGTGACCAATTGGTTTTCGAGGGATTGTGGTCAAGTACTTTTTTAGATTGCCTATTACCTCTCTGATCTTGTCTTATTCTCTGGGGGGAATTTTTGAGATATAACTCTTTATTGTTCCAATTATTTGTTCTATGGATTGGGGAGTGACAGTCTCTGTGATTTCTATACTTTACAAATTCGTTTTGTGGTCTATACCTTTCAATCTGATTTCTCTGATTTTGTTTTCTTATTCTTTTTGGATACCTGATGTTACCTGTTTTATAATCGTTAGTGTCTCTCAGGTATTTCTTTTTTTTAATTGCAATAGTTTCTTTTTCTATTTTTTCTACTTTTATTCTGACCTCTTTTATTATTTGATTAAATATTTCTGGGCTGGAGGTGTCGCTGAGTTTTTGTTTCCATTTATTTATCTCTTCGTCTATTTGTATTAGGGTTTCTTCCCTTCTAGATACTATGTACCCAATCACGCTAAAAGAGAAACCTTCAAGCAGCTTATTCCACCCTAACATAAAGCTGGGGTCTTCTCTATCAAAGGTAGGATCTTTTTCAAATCTGAGACCTCTCGGTGTTATCTGTTCTTTAACGTATTTTTTTAGGGTAGCTACTTCCCATTTTATTTTCATTTCACGGGTCAGTGCTTTTTCCAGATTGTTTTTACATTTGTCAGTGTTGGTGTATTCTATATTGTTTGTTGAATCTTCAATTTCTACAAACATATGGTCAATATCTTTGACCGTGTAATTTCTGTCTTCTAAATAAGACATATTGGTTTATCCCAACGTTGTATATAAAAGGGGAATTAAAACAATAGTAAGTGGAACACAGAAAATATACAAACAAAGTGGGATTAAGTGTGGTGGCAATAAATGCCACAGATCACCTGAGTGGGAACCCCTTACACCACTCTATAAAATACAAACAAAAAATACATACAATGTAAGAGATGATTCACACTTCTAGACTGGTTCTGTAATATAAAAAGCAATATAGTGTAATATGCTAGTACAATTGTATCAATTGAAATGAGCGTCAGGTACTCACAAGCCTAGAGCCAAATTTCTGCATATGGCTCTCATGGATAGCGCTGTGGGACTTTTCAGGATGTCCCTCTCCTATTCCCAGATCACTTATATGATGCTCCGGTTGGGTAATAATCCAGGTTCCACAACTTGACTTGACTTTTTTCAAGAGAAAACTTTATTGCTCCCAAATGTGGAGTAAAACATGGATCAATTAAAATTTCGATAAAATAAATAAAAAATAGAGTAACTGTATACAGTCCTGCCAATTGGCAAAAGTCCAAGTGAGACACCTGACCGATATTAAAGATCTCATCAATAAGGAATTCACCATTAAGGAACAACTTACATGCTTCTCTAAAGGAGTCATTTATGTGATAAAATGCCCCTGTGGCCTATTATACATAGGCAGAACCATAAGATGCCTGCACATAAGAATTTCGGAACACGTGCGCAACATAAAAAAAGGTCTAGAGACACACAGTTTATCAAAGCACTTTAAAACCCACCATAACCAGGAACCTGAGAACCTATTTTTTTGCCCACTTAAACTTGTAGAAAAAGATTGGAGGGGAGGTGACTTTAACAAAAAAATCGGAATAGAAGAAATGAAATTCATCTATAATTTTAACACTCTAATACCCCACGGATTAAATTCAGACTTCGAGGTCTGTCATTTCTTCTAAATGCCTATTTGTTAGATACATCTTTATGCTAGAATAAAATGGAATAATATCAGGAAAATGCTGTCACCTCCTACTACATAGAGCAGGCTTTTAAAAGTATTAGATATATTTGCAATCCTCTAAAACGGAAAGCACTTTGTTATCCACCTAGAGACACCTGTGTGATTAATATTTAATATTATAATGGATAGTGAATAATACCCTACAACTATAAGCACTTTATATATAACAGTATTAAGATTAAGAATGATTATCACCATCGGCACAACACCAGCACTTTAATATAAGATGTCAGCATATGATGTTTTTCAATGTGAATAATACTATCTAAGTTAAAGGCAATATCACTTTTTGCACAGCAATCAGCATTTTTATGTTGAATTAAGCACTTTAATGTTAAGCTATTAATGCTATTTAAATTCCACCAGCACTTTAATGCTAAGCCACTAATGCTATACAAATTCATATCTATTTAGCACTTTTATGTTATGCCATTAAATTATCTAAATTTCTATTAATTCCGAAATGGAACGCACAACACGCTCGACATGCGTTCCAGTGACGTCAGTAGATAGCGACGGCGCCATCTGAAAGTGGAACGCATGCCGTCAGCGGTGGAACGCACGTTGCGTTCCATACGTGCGATAGCCGGAACCCGGAAGTGAAAAGACACAAGGGGATTAAGAAGACGCCAAACAGAGAAAGAAGCCCATACACCGATTGAAAAAGCCCCTGGTACGGGGCGAAACGCGTTTCGGACACTTGGACTTTTGCCAATTGGCAGGACTGTATACAGTTACTCTATTTTTTATTTATTTTATCGAAATTTTAATTGATCCATGTTTTACTCCACATTTGGGAGCAATAAAGTTTTCTCTTGAAAAAAGTCAAGTCAAGTTGTGGAACCTGGATTATTACCCAACCGGAGCATCATATAAGTGATCTGGGAATAGGAGAGGGACATCCTGAAAAGTCCCACAGCGCTATCCATGAGAGCCATATGCAGAAATTTGGCTCTAGGCTTGTGAGTACCTGACGCTCATTTCAATTGATACAATTGTACTAGCATATTACACTATATTGCTTTTTATATTACAGAACCAGTCTAGAAGTGTGAATCATCTCTTACATTGTATGTATTTTTTGTTTGTATTTTATAGAGTGGTGTAAGGGGTTCCCACTCAGGTGATCTGTGGCATTTATTGCCACCACACTTAATCCCACTTTGTTTGTATATTTTCTGTGTTCCACTTACTATTGTTTTAATTCCCCTTTTATATACAACGTTGGGATAAACCAATATGTCTTATTTAGAAGACAGAAATTACACGGTCAAAGATATTGACCATATGTTTGTAGAAATTGAAGATTCAACAAACAATATAGAATACACCAACACTGACAAATGTAAAAACAATCTGGAAAAAGCACTGACCCGTGAAATGAAAATAAAATGGGAAGTAGCTACCCTAAAAAAATACGTTAAAGAACAGATAACACCGAGAGGTCTCAGATTTGAAAAAGATCCTACCTTTGATAGAGAAGACCCCAGCTTTATGTTAGGGTGGAATAAGCTGCTTGAAGGTTTCTCTTTTAGCGTGATTGGGTACATAGTATCTAGAAGGGAAGAAACCCTAATACAAATAGACGAAGAGATAAATAAATGGAAACAAAAACTCAGCGACACCTCCAGCCCAGAAATATTTAATCAAATAATAAAAGAGGTCAGAATAAAAGTAGAAAAAATAGAAAAAGAAACTATTGCAATTAAAAAAAAGAAATACCTGAGAGACACTAACGATTATAAAACAGGTAACATCAGGTATCCAAAAAGAATAAGAAAACAAAATCAGAGAAATCAGATTGAAAGGTATAGACCACAAAACGAATTTGTAAAGTATAGAAATCACAGAGACTGTCACTCCCCAATCCATAGAACAAATAATTGGAACAATAAAGAGTTATATCTCAAAAATTCCCCCCAGAGAATAAGACAAGATCAGAGAGGTAATAGGCAATCTAAAAAAGTACTTGACCACAATCCCTCAAAAACCAATTGGTCACCAAAGGCATCAACTTCAGTATACCAACATCCCAATAGGAACTATAGGGACCCAAATAGGAGCTATAGAGATGTCGTAAAAGAAGGCATAAGGAGAGAGTCCCCACAATACAGAAGGAATACCCAAAGATATGGAGAAAAGAGGAACCCCTCGCCAGATCCAAACAGAAGAAGAGAAATTACGCCAAGAGAATATGGAAGGAATAGCCGGAAAGCTCTCAGACCAGAAGATGCGAGAGAAAGAGATCCCTCAAGACAACAAAAGGAATCCAGAAGAGACATCAAGTCTCAAGAAAGATATGAAGAGAGAAAAACTTTGAATCTAGAACCACCACACACAGAAAAATATCGAGATACTCCTGTGGATTTTCGGAGGGAACCCACAACAGGGAAGCTCAAATGGCAAGAGAAACCGACATCATGGGAATCCCCGGGCAAACGCCAGAGATCCAGAGAACAAGAATCAGAAGAGGAAGAAAGGGGAAACAAAGAAAAGAAGGGAAGGTTATAGACTCCAATGGAATCTTTAACCTTACTGATTGCCCACTTACTGATGGAGAAATACAAGTCCTGAAAAAAGGCCTCAAGTTTGCCCCTACAGCCGAAATAGATAAATTCAACTTTTTTATTGACATGAATAAATTCATGAGAAACCTATGCTTAAAAAAGTTTTTTAATGATAAAGATTGCCCGACGAATGAACCCTCGGAAAGCGAACAAAATTTTGTTCAAACACAATTGAAAGAGAAATCAACTTTTTTTCCCAGACACATGATCTCTGATGGAATGAAAACATTTGAGACCATGGTGATGGGGGAAATAAACAAAATTAAAAAACTAAATAAATTTCAACAAAACATGTCTAAAAAAGAAAAGAATACTTTAACAAAATTACAAAAAAACAAAGACCTGATTATAAAACCAGCCGACAAAGGGGGGGGGATAGTGGTATTATCGAAGCGGAAATATATGGAAGAATCTGAAAGAATCCTTTCAGACTCCAGCACTTACCAAAAACTTAATTCAAATCCCACTAACAAAGTGAAGGAACTTTTTGAAGAATATATTAAGAAGGGATTGGAAAAAGAAATACTTACAGAAAAAGAAGGTAAATATTTACAGACAGCACACCCGAAATTACCGTTTTTTTATTATTTACCTAAAGTCCATAAGAACCCACTAAACCCACCCGGACGCCCAATTATATCAGGAATAGACTCCATTTCCTCCAGAATTTCAGAGTACATCGACATACTACTACAGCCTATAGTTGCTAAGACATTGTCACACTTGAAAGATACAATCCATATCTTACAAGTTCTAGATTCTATCCAGTGGAAACACAGTTATCATTTGGTCACAAGTGATGTTACATCCTTGTACAGCATTATCCCACACGAAATAGGAATAAGAGCGGTGAAATATTTTTTAGTTAAAGCGAATTTTAAAGATGAACAAATAGAGTTCATTTTAGAAGGGATCCATCTCATTTTAACAAACAACTTTTTTTGGTATCACGACACATTTTATCTACAAATTAGAGGGACGGCGATGGGCACCAAATTCGCACCCAGTTACGCAAATCTTTTTATGGCGTATTGGGAGGAACATTTCATCTATTCAATCCATCCCTGGGTGTCGAATTTGGTGTCCTACTACCGATATATAGACGACATCTTTTTAATCTGGGAAGGCACGACAGACCTTTTAGAGATGTTCAAACACTTTTTAAACGACAATGACTGGGGGATTATCCTCACCACCTCTCAAAGTCAGAAGGAAATCCATTTTTTAGATCTCCACATCTTTGTACAAAATGAGCAAATTAAAACAAAAAATTTCTTCAAAACAGTAGATGCAAACGGGTACATCGAGAAATCCAGCTGCCACCATAGACCATGGCTTAAGAACGCACCCAAAGGACAATTTTTGAGGATAAGGCGAAACTGCACTAATGACGAAGACTTTAAGACACAAGCAGGGAGAATAAGAGAACAATTTAAAGAAAAAGGATACGAAGAAACTGAATTGAACATAGCTATGGAGGAAGTAATGAACACATCAAGGAAAGATTTACTAACCTACAAACCCAAAAACACACAATCTACGTATACCCAGAATATTCCTTTTATTTGCAATTTTAATGGTAACCATAAACAAATAAATAGAGCCATCAGGAAATACTGGTATATCTTACAAGAAGATCCTGTTTTAAAAACTATGTTACCGACCCAACCACGTATAATTTATAGAGGTGCCACTAATATGAAAAAAACCCTAGTTCGAAGTAGTGAAGGCCCAGCCAAAATAAAACATTTTCTAAACTATAATAAAGGTTTCTATGGTTGTGGGACCTGCCTGGCGTGCAGGACCACCAAAAGCAAAAAGAGACACCTGACCGATATTAAAGATCTCATCAATAAGGAATTCACCATTAAGGAACAACTTACATGCTTCTCTAAAGGAGTCATTTATGTGATAAAATGCCCCTGTGGCCTATTATACATAGGCAGAACCATAAGATGCCTGCACATAAGAATTTCGGAACACGTGCGCAACATAAAAAAAGGTCTAGAGACACACAGTTTATCAAAGCACTTTAAAACCCACCATAACCAGGAACCTGAGAACCTATTTTTTTGCCCACTTAAACTTGTAGAAAAAGATTGGAGGGGAGGTGACTTTAACAAAAAAATCGGAATAGAAGAAATGAAATTCATCTATAATTTTAACACTCTAATACCCCACGGATTAAATTCAGACTTCGAGGTCTGTCATTTCTTCTAAATGCCTATTTGTTAGATACATCTTTATGCTAGAATAAAATGGAATAATATCAGGAAAATGCTGTCACCTCCTACTACATAGAGCAGGCTTTTAAAAGTATTAGATATATTTGCAATCCTCTAAAACGGAAAGCACTTTGTTATCCACCTAGAGACACCTGTGTGATTAATATTTAATATTATAATGGATAGTGAATAATACCCTACAACTATAAGCACTTTATATATAACAGTATTAAGATTAAGAATGATTATCACCATCGGCACAACACCAGCACTTTAATATAAGATGTCAGCATATGATGTTTTTCAATGTGAATAATACTATCTAAGTTAAAGGCAATATCACTTTTTGCACAGCAATCAGCATTTTTATGTTGAATTAAGCACTTTAATGTTAAGCTATTAATGCTATTTAAATTCCACCAGCACTTTAATGCTAAGCCACTAATGCTATACAAATTCATATCTATTTAGCACTTTTATGTTATGCCATTAAATTATCTAAATTTCTATTAATTCCGAAATGGAACGCACAACACGCTCGACATGCGTTCCAGTGACGTCAGTAGATAGCGACGGCGCCATCTGAAAGTGGAACGCATGCCGTCAGCGGTGGAACGCACGTTGCGTTCCATACGTGCGATAGCCGGAACCCGGAAGTGAAAAGACACAAGGGGATTAAGAAGACGCCAAACAGAGAAAGAAGCCCATACACCGATTGAAAAAGCCCCTGGTACGGGGCGAAACGCGTTTCGGACACTTGGACTTTTGCCAATTGGCAGGACTGTATACAGTTACTCTATTTTTTATTTATTTTATCGAAATTTTAATTGATCCATGTTTTACTCCACATTTGGGAGCAATAAAGTTTTCTCTTGAAAAAAGTCAAGTCAAGTTGTGGAACCTGGATTATTACCCAACCGGAGCATCATATAAGTGATCTGGGAATAGGAGAGGGACATCCTGAAAAGTCCCACAGCGCTATCCATGAGAGCCATATGCAGAAATTTGGCTCTAGGCTTGTGAGTACCTGACGCTCATTTCAATTGATACAATTGTACTAGCATATTACACTATATTGCTTTTTATATTACAGAACCAGTCTAGAAGTGTGAATCATCTCTTACATTGTATGTATTCTGGGGTAAAGATGGATTTTTTTTCCTAGTTTGTTGCAAAATTGGAAGTGCTTCAAACTGGTTTTGTTTTACCTTCTTTTGGATCAACAGCAAAAAAACAAATGTGAGGAAGGCTGAACTTGATGGACGCATGTCTCTTTTTAGCCTATGTTACTATGTAACATACACACATACAAATACACATATGCATTTGTCAAATATGAATATATATTTTAGACATTTTACGTCTGCAATGTCCAATTTGTAAACAACAGCGGCAGCAATGTCTCAGTGTAGTTGTGGCCAGGGCCGGCGCGTCCATAAGGCGGCTCAGGCAGCCGCCTTAAGGCGCACCGGCCCGGGGGCGCAAAAGTCCGGGTGACTGTCAGGAGGGAAGCGCACAGCTCCCCTTTCCTGCCGGTCACTTCTTGTAGCGTGGCCGAGCGCAAGCCGGCAGTGCCGCGGACTGTGTGGAGGGGGCGGGGATATGAACACGTCATATCCCTGCTCCCTCTGTAGCACACAGCGCAGCTGGCGCCCAGCAGGGGCGGAGCTACCGCCGGCCACCTCACGTCAGCATGGGAGGAAGTCCTCCCAAGAAGAGAGCAGAGAGGGGCTGGGCAGGACCAGCTCCTCCAACTCCCAACTACCTCAGGCAGCACTTTGGATCCCAGTTAAGCCACCCTCCTGAACCTGTCTGTCAGTGTGTATGTCTGTCTGTCAGTGTGTGTGTGTATGTCTGTCTGTCAGTGTGTGTATGTCTGTCTGTCAGTGTGTGTGTATGTCTGTCAGTGTGTGTGTATGTCTGTCTGTCAGTGTGTGTGTGTGTGTCTGTCAGTGTGTGAGTCTGTCTGTCAGTGTATGTCTGTCTGTGTGTGTATTTCTGTCTGTCAGTGTGTGTGTGTCTGTCTGTGTGTGTATGTCTGTCAGTGTGTGTATATTTCTGTCAGTGTGTGTGTCTGTCTGTCTGTCAGTGTGTGTGTGTCTGTCTGTCAGTGTGTGTGTGTGTGTGTGTGCCTGTCTGTCAGTGTGTATGTGTGTCTGTCTGTCAGTGTGTGTGTGTGTGTGTGTGTGAGTGTATATGTCTGTCAGTGTGTGTGTGTGTGAGTGTATATGTCTGTCAGTGTGTGTGTGTGTGTGTGTGAGTGTATATGTCTGTCAGTGTGTGTGTGTATGTCTGTCTGTCAGTGTGTGTATGTCTGTCTGTCAGTGTGTGTGTATGTCTGTCAGTGTGTGTGTATGTCTGTCTGTCAGTGTGTGTGTGTGTCTGTCAGTGTGTGAGTCTGTCTGTCAGTGTATGTCTGTCTGTGTGTGTATTTCTGTCTGTCAGTGTGTGTGTGTCTGTCTGTGTGTGTCTGTCTGTCAGTGTGTGTATATTTCTGTCAGTGTGTGTGTCTGTCTGTCTGTCAGTGTGTGTGTGTCTGTCTGTCAGTGTGTGTGTGTGTGTGTGCCTGTCTGTCAGTGTGTATGTGTGTCTGTCTGTCAGTGTGTGTGTGTGTGTGTGTGTGTGAGTGTATATGTCTGTCAGTGTGTGTGTGTGTGTGTGTGAGTGTATATGTCTGTCAGTGTGTGTGTGTGTGTGTGTGTGTGAGTGTATATGTCTGTCAGTGTGTGTGTGTGTGTCTGTCTGTCAGTGTTTGTGTGTGTATGTGTCTGTCTGTCAGTGTGTGTGTGTGTCTGTCTGTCAGTGTTTGTGTGTGTATGTGTCTGTCAGTGTGTGTGTATATCTGTCTGTCAGTGTGTGTGTATATGTCTCAGTGTGTGTGTGTGTGTGTATATGTCTGTCTGTCAGTGTATGTGTGTATGTCTGTCTGTATCATTGTGTATGTATGTCTCTATATGCCTCTCTGTTTCTTTATGTCTGTGTCTGTATTTCTGTGTGTGCCTGTGTCTGTATGAATGTATGTCTGTGTTTGAATGACAATGTACCTGTATGTGTAGATTGTATGACTGTGTTTGTTTGATTGTGTGCCTTTTATGACTGTGTGTCTGTATATCTTTGTGACTGTGTGCCTGAATAATTATGTCTGTGTGCTTGTATGGTTGTGTGTCTGTATGTTTGTGTATTTGTGCATGTATGTATTTTTGCCTGTATCCATGTCTATGTGGGAGAAAAAGAGAGATAGATAGGGGCTGAGGGGAAGAAAGAGACAGAAAGGGGCTGGCGGGGAAGTAAGAAATACATAAGAGGGGTTGTAGGAGCACACTAAAGGGCACAAAGGGGCCAAAGGGGTAATACATTGACGAGGTTGGATATGCAACACTAATGGGGGTAAGAAATTAAAAAGGGGGCTACGAGACACAGAGGTGAAGATGCATTGTTTATTTTTTGGGGGGAGGCGTGGGGTGGGGCGTCAAAATGCATCTTCGCCTGTGTAGTCAAAAATCATTAGCACCGGCCCTGGTTGTGGCTCAAAACCCACCTCTCATTAATGGTACAACTTTGTGGTAAAGCATTCATGAGAAGAAAACTTTCAACTGCCCAAATTACAGTGATAAATAAAATTGCAAGCTTATCTTTTGAACTGAAGTAACAATAACAAGAGGTTGGTTTTGAGCCCGAACTACATTTGTTAAAACATTTGTTTATATACATATATTATTATTATTTTATTTTTTTTACTGTGTTCTTAAAATATTCTAGAAGGATCATCTTCCACTTAACAAGTATATCATTTTTTTTGTTATTATTTTTTATTTTTTTCAGTCTTGTGTATATATATCTTCTATTTTCTGTACCTACAGGCATCTGACATTTACATTTGACTCTCCTAACCACACTATTTAAAGGGACACTCCAGGCACAAATACAAATGACAGATTTTGGCCTCATTGATATGCTGTATTTTTGGAATGCTCAAATCTTTATAGTTTTTTTTCCACTAAATAAACAAGTGTTATGCAGAATGCTGCTTCATAAGCCTGCCTCATCATGCCAGAAAGATTTCCTTATCAAAGGTATGCACACAGTCTCAGCCCCAACAGCACTGAGTGAGCGGCCTTTAATTCACAACCTAACTGCAGACAGTCAGAGAAACTGCAAACATGCTATGTGCCTTGCTGCATGTCCTCTCCTTATAATGCAGGTTGTTTTGTAGTTCAGATCATTCTGTACCAGAGGCGGCTCTCTAATTAGGCGATTTAGGCGGCCGCCTAAGGCCTCGCGCCTAAATCGCCTGAGGGCAGACTGACATGTCGGGTTCTCGGTCTATGACCGAGGACCCGACACAGGAGGGGGCCCGACGGCTTGCCCGGTATGCCGCCGGGTGTGAGGCCCCTCCTGTCAGGCCGCCCGGGGAGAGAGCCAGCCTCAGTCTGCAGCTCCGCCGGGTGTGAGCTGCAGACTGAGGTCTCGCGATCTCCAGCCAATCAGAGCGTTGCCGCGGGTTACCACGGCAACGCTCTGAATGGAGATCGCGAGACTTTGCCCATGTGGTCTGCAGCTCTGCATCCGGCAGAGCTGCAGACCGGAAAGCCCACTGGACCACCAGGGAGCCATCCAGGACACTGGACCACCAGGGACAGATTGACCCCACTGGACCACCAGGGAAAAGGTACATTTTGACCCCATCTCATCCTGTCATCCCCATCTCACCCCCCCTCAGCCCATCTCACCCCCATCTCACCCTGTCACCCCCCTCACCCCATCTCACCCTGTCACCCCCCCTCACCCCATCTCACCCTGTCACCCCCCTCACCCCATCTCACCCTGTCACCCCCCCTCACCCCATCTCACCCCCCTCACACCCCCCTCACCCCATCTCACCCCCCCTCACCCCATCTCACCCCCCTCACCCCCTCTCACCCCCCCTCACCCAATCTCACCCTGTCGCCCCCCCCCTCACCCCATCGCCCCCCCTCACCCCGTCGCCCCCCCTCACCCATCTCACCCTGTCGCCCCCCATCTCACCCTGTCGCCCCATCTCACCCTGTCGCCCCCTCACCCCATCTCACCCTGTCGCCCCCCCTCACCCCATCTCACCCTGTCACCCCCTCTCACCCCATCTCACCCTGTCACCCCCACCCCATCTCACCCTGTTACCCCCCCTCACCCCATCTCACCCTGTCACCCCCTCACCCCATCTCACCCCGTCACCCCCTCACCCCATCTTACCCTGTCACCCCCCTCACGCTGTCACCCCCCTCACCCTGCCACCCCACTTCTCACCACCTTCTCACCCTGCCACCCCACCTGTCACCCCCTCACCCTGCCACCCCACCTGTCACCCCCTCACCCTGCCACTTCACCCTGTCACCCCCCTCACCCTGCCACTTCACCCTGTCACCCCTCTCTCACACTGCTACCCCACCTGTCACCCTGCCACCCCACCTGTCACCCCCATCTCACCCTGCCATCCCACCTGTCACCCCCTTTCACCCTGTCACCCCCTCTCACGCTGCCACCCCACCTGTCAGCACGTCACCCTGCCCCCCACCTGTCACCCCCATCTCACCCTGCCACCCCACCTGTCACCTCCTTTCACCATGTCACCCCCCTCTCACGCTGCCACCCCATCTGCCACCCCACCTCTCACTCTGCCACCCCACCTGTCACCCCCTCTCACCCTGTCACCCCACCTCTTACTCTGTCACCCACCCTGTGACCCCCACACTGTCACCCACCCTGTCACTCCCCACACACTGTCACCCCACCTCTTACTCTGTCACCCCCTCTCACCCTGCCACCCCACCTGTCACCCCCCTCACCCTTCCTCCCCTCTCACCCCACATCTGACCCTGTCACTCACCCTGCCACCCCACCTGTCGCCCTGCCACCTCACCTGTCACCCCCTCTCACCCTGCCACCTCACCTGTCACCCCCTCTCACCCTGCCACCTCACCTGTCACCCCCTCTCACTCTGCCACCTCACCTGTCACCCCACCTCTTACTCTGTCACCCACCCTGTGACCCCCCACACTGTCACCCACCTTTCTCTGTCACCTTACCCTGTCACTCCCCACACACCATCACCCCCTCTCACTCTGTCACCCCCTCTAACACTGTCACCCCCTCTAACACTGTCACCCCCTCTAACACTGTCACCCCCTCTAACACTGTCACCCCCTCTAACACTGTCTCCCCCCTCTAACACTGTCTCCCCCTCTAACACTAGGTCTCCCCCCTCTAACACTAGGTCTCCCCCCTCACACACTAGGTCTCCCCCCTCACACACTAGGTCTCCCCCCTCACACATTAGGTCTCCCCCCTCACACATTAGGTCTCCCCCCTCACACATTAGGTCTCCCCCCCTCACACATTAGGTCTCCCCCCTCACACATTAGGTCTCCCCCCTCACACATTAGGTCTCCCCCCTCTTACTCTGTCGCCCCCTCTCTCTCTGTCACCCTCCCTCTCATGCTGTCACCCTCCCTCTCATGCTGTCACCCTCCCTCTCATGCTGTCACCCTCCCTCTTTCTCTCCCCTCTTACTCTGTTACACCCCTTACACAAATGTAACCCTCTCACACTAATGTCACCCCCTCTTACTCTGTCACCCCCCTTACACTAATGTAACACTCTCACACTAATGCCACCCCCTCACACTATGCCACCCCCTCACACTATGCCACCTCCCTACACACTCTGTCACCTCTCTCCACACACTCTGTCACCTCTCTCCACACACTCTGTCACCTCTCTCCACACACTCTGTCACCTACCTCCATACACACTATCGCTCCCTCTAAACACACGGGCACCACTCTGCGCACTCTGGCACCCTCCTGCTCTTTTACACTCACCCTGCCACAGTTACTCCTTTACTCACCCTGTAACCCCTAAAGGCAATCATTCTACACACTGTCATAAAACATAGCGTCGCCATGAACTTAATAAAGGCCACAGGCAGTACACAAACATACACATGCTCAGGGAAACATACATACATATACAAAGATACTCACTGGCAGACACAAACTCTCAGGCACACACAGGTAGACAATGCAACAATGTATACAAAGACTAGTTCTCTATATCCAGTACTGCAAGCTTCCCCTTCAATATATCTACAGCTTCTTATACACACACACAAGTCAACTGCAATTTTTTTTCCAATAATGGTGTTAGTGGGGGCCTCATGTATGAATTTCGCCTAAGGCCTCGCCAAGTCTAGAGCCGCCACTGTTCTGTACTATCAGTGACTTAGCTGGGTGCATGCTTTTGATATTAATAAGGAAGTCTTTTTCTGGAGTGAGAGCTTGTGGCTAAAAAGGCAGGCTTATGGTGCAGTATTGTTCAACACATGTATTTTATGCAAAAACTATACAGATTTGAGCATACAAGAAAATAGTAAAATCAAATGCATTAAACTGGTATTGGTGTGCGGAGTGTTCCTTTAAACAATGTAGGGCCCTCTGTGACTGTTACCAGAGATGGATCAGCCTTAGTAGCCTGGAAGAGCACTGTACTAGTGAAGAATTTTTTTTATTTATTTTTTTTATCAGGCAGTAGTTTTGAGAATAAATTTTTCCATATTGGTTATTTGGACTAAATTGTTGAATTCCTTGTTTAGTGTAAACACCCCAGAATTTTTAACAGTTTTTTTGCCTGATCCCCAGTACATCTTTAAAATGAGTGAAGTCTCAATGTACCCTTCATGTTAAAATATTACCATGCTTAATAAATAAACAAAAAAGAAAACACATGCAGACATGTAAGATGTTGCATTATATACATAACCAAGCAGGATGTTGCCAACAAGTAAATGTAATTGAGGATTTAGAGTAAATTGGTAGGTGTGTTTTTTGTTTTTCATAAAACCTATAATTGCCTTTAAAAGAAAAGTTTTCGGTTTATCTGGCAAAAGTATAAAATGGTTTAATTAATCACGAATGTAAAGGTTTTGTAAACAAAATAAGCAGCACCGTGATCAAACACAAATCTACTCTGCTGCCTAAAGTAGACATTTTGTTATTGTCAAAAATACCCAAAGCTACAGAAATGTATTAATAGTAGACTTGGACATTTGGATAAAAAAAAAAAAAGCAAATGTATTGCATGTCTTGAGACTAAATAATAGAGTTGTGTTGGTAGCTATGCTGTGCACCCACTACCAGCCTCCAGTCCCTATTTCCCACATCAACATGTAGTGGATGAGATGTTAAAACGACACTGTTACACTGCCAGGGTAACCCACCCAGCAGGCCAAGATTACAAACAAATTGCAAAGTATCATATCCCTCATATCTCTCATGTTGAGTGAGAGAAAGAGGGCTTAGGAGGGCTGCAGTTACACAAATATACTGTGGTCTATCTGGCTATAAAAATTAAAGCTGATTTTGAGCAATGTTCAAATACATGGGCTGCTCTTATACCTGTCTAACTGTTCACCATTACTCTGGCAGCAAATGGCACTTTGGTAGTTAGGTCCATCATTATCATCTATGCATGAGTAAATCTATATGTAATGAGTTAATCTATATATCTGTGATACTGTGTGTCTTTGCATGTGTAAATGTATCAGCCTTCCATATATCCCCACACACTCACTTCAATCTGTAAAGAATGCTGCTGCCTGGATTATCTTGCTGATTCACCACTACTGTCACACATCAAGCCTGTGCCAGTCCTTATATTGGCTTTCAGGATCAGATTGAAACTACTGAAATTAGCTTACAAAGTCCAGAACAATTCAGAAACAAATACACCCCTTCTCATCTCTGCTCTGTAATTAAGCTTTTCTTGTCTTTTGTAAAGTTTCCGCATTGCATATTCTCTGGATTTCCCAAGGGCCGCACCATTTCTATCCAATGCTTGACCTCGTCCTATTAGATTTCTGCTAGTCTAAAGTTCTTTAGGGAACCACTGATCACACACCTCTTTCAGAAAGCTTACTGTCTTCCTGAGTGCCTATTCTCTAATAACAATGAGACTTTCATCCATCAACATGTCATCTCTGCTTCCATAGTCTATTCACTCCTTCCATTCTTTGGGTCGTCCACACAACACTTTTACTAGGTTTGCCATATCCACCATGTTTTCCCGACTGACAACATGTGAATATGCCATACTGTAGTATGTAGAATGGCTGCAAGTTTCCTGATTGATTTTATCACCAGGTTACTTAGAAGTGTGCACATTTCAGTAGCAAAAATAATTTTTTTAATAAAATTTTGATGAACTTTATTAGTTTCATAAAAGAACCACTCCAGACTGATTTTTGTTTAAAATCAAAATCACTGTTTGATAGATATACCCTCAATGAATACATACATGCATTTGTCATGCATGCATTAATTGAAAGTATATCTAAAAGATCTTGCAAAACCTGCAGTTCTTTTCAAGCATCCCCTTTTTAAGCCTGAAGAGACTAACATTCTCTACACAGGGAATAAACTCATTGAGAAGCCTCTGAATCTGGGCAGAGGCGGCTCTCTAATTAGGCGGTTTAGGTCGGCCGCCTAAGGCCTTGCGCTGGCTGGGGCCTCGCGGCCTCTTAAACCACCTTAGGGTCCCCTCCTGTCTGCCTGGCCAGCAATAGCAGTGTGCAGAGCTGAAGACCATGTGTCTCACAAGTACTGGCCAATCAGAGTGTTGCCGCGGGTTACCATGGCAACGCTCTGACGGGTCTCGGGAGCTGTAGACCGGATATAATGTCCACCGGACCACCAGGCAGCCCACACTGGACCACCAGAGAATAGAAAAAGGTATTAAGTCCCCCCCTCTCCCCATTACCCCCCCTCCCTCACACCATCACCCCCCTCTGCCTCACGCCATCACCTCCCTCACGCCATCACCCCCCTCTCCCCCACACCATCACCCCCCTCTCCCTCACACCATCACATCCCCACCCTCTCACACCACCCCCCCTCCCTCTCACATCACCCCCCCCTAACACCATCACCCCCCTCCCTCACACCATCACCCCCCTCACTCTCACTCTCACAAAAGCTACAGGCAGACCCCGATACACACAACACACTTCAAGCAGCTACTACATACACATACGGTACCAGACAAAAACGCAAACATGCTCACAGAAACACACATTCACACACACAAGGATACTCTCTGTCAGACACACTCTCAGGCACATACACAGGTAAACTTTGCATCAATGTGTATATGTGAGAGTGTGCATGTATTGCAACTCAATTTTTTTCACTTTTTTGTTAGTGGTGCCTCATGTTTAAATTTAGCCTAAGGCCTCATAAAGTCTAGAGCCGCCTCTGCATGCACCAGTTTGTGTGTGTGTGTGTGCACAGGCTCTTGCACGTGCACACATTTGATTTGAGGGCTGTGGAGGAGTTTGAGGAGCTGAAGACACTTCTGAAGTCTGTGTGGGAGGAAAGGGTTTCCCACTTACCGTTAGCTCAGGGGAGCTAACAGAAGGAGGAAGCAAAACCCCCTGGCTCTCTGGTTGACAGCCAGGGGTGTGTTCCCTAGTTAATTTATAAAAGTCTCGATTTCACAATAAAATCTGCAGTATTATAAACTTGGATGAAAATAAGATATTTCTCACCTATGAAGTACTTCAGCAAGCTTAAGTGCTTTCTGGTTGTGGAGTGGTGGGGGGAAAAAGAGAGAAAAATATGGGCAAACCAAAATTTTATTCTGTGCACAAGAATAAGTAATAGAGCATTGTAAAGTTGAAGTATGGAATAGTGCATAGTGTACAAACAAAATATCCACACTAGCTTCTGCCTTCAAAGATGGATCCAGATAATATTGATTGTAATTAAACAAATGCTAATGGTAAATCAAATGCTAATGATTACTAATGGTATCAGCATGTATAAAAATAACAGTTTGAGAAATTATAGTATGAATGAAAGAAAGAGCCGCAGCAATTGTTCTCAGCTATGCATACTTTCATCCTGCAAACACCCCATTATCTCAATTCGTTTGTAAAAGGAAGAAAACAAAAGAGAAGCCAGGGGCCGATTTGTTTGTTATTTTAAGAATGGAATGTTCTAAAGAATATTATTTATTTCTAATAACATATTGATCGGAAGTCATAATATGTTCCTAATACCTTGAACCTTACCATGATGCCTCTTAATGAAAACTTTGAAAACTAAAATTAAAATCTTTTTGCTTCTTATATAGTTGTAGTGTTTGCACTTTAAAAGTATCTTAATATGATCAAGATGTTGATGCAAAAAAAATGCAAACGTTGTTTGATCTCTGTATTTACCATTGCAGATTAATGCCAAGAAGCCAATTTACAAGCTTGTTGATAATAGGTGATGTGAGCTGTAACTATTAACAGCAGCTGGTAGTTTGTAGAAGAAGAACAGCTCCTGCAATTTTTAGACATCATTGTCCCAAAAAGCTGCTTAGTTCCTTACCTAGCACCGAGACGTGGCAGGCGACCACACTGAGGGGTGCTGGCTCGGAAGCTCGGACAATTATTTGATTATTAACTCCTCGTGGGGAGAAACACAATCTCCATGATCAACATATATTATTATCTTGATATATCTCAATCTCCACTTGTCTATGGCACACATCAGCAAAAATCTTAATCCTGGCACCTCTTCAACTGCAGCTCGTTCATTGGTTGGTGCACCTAAGATTGCTGCCGAACTGGAGCTTCATCGTTGCCTTGCAGACCTGGCATGCCAGACATGGAAGGAAGCCTTGGAACCCAGATTCAATGCAATCTGCCAAGCGTTAAGCAGCCAATCTTGCAATTTTACCTCTGCTGCAGATGTGGAGCTTCCAGCGGTCACTGCAACACCATGCTCCACTTCCAGGCTGAGGGTCCAATTGGAGTCGTGTCCACATACCCAAATGGGCTACAAGATTCTGGAACTCCTGTGGGCCCAAGTTCCTGCCACAAGGAGAAGGGCGATCCGTGGACATGGGACTCTGGCCCTCAAAAAGGCCTGGGCTCAATGTTGTGGGGAGCGGAGCTGATCCTATGTAAAGTCCGGTTTCTGAATAGATTTCCACACAATGGTTTGTATTGGCCCCGAATATATTTGTATAATGTTATCATATCTCCTCTCAGGCAACGTTTTTCTAAACTAAATAGGTTTACATTTGTTAACCTTTCTTCATAGCTGATATGTTCCATTCCTTTTATTAGTTTAGTAGCCCACCTCTGCACTTTTTCTAGTGCCATAATATCTTTCTTTAGAACTGGTGCCCAAAATTGCACAGCATATTCAATAAGTGGTCTTACCAGTGATTTATAAAGATGCAAAATTATATTCTCATTCCAAGAATTAATGCCCTTTTTCATGCATGACAATACCTTACTAGCCTTAGCCACTGCTGATTGATATTGCACATTCTTGCATAGTTTGTTGTCTATAACAATTCCCAAGTCCTTTTCGTGTGTGGTTATCCCTAATTCGCTTCCATGAAGGGTATACGTTGCATTCTTTACGCCAAAGTGCATAACTTTGCATTTTTCAACATTAAATGTCATCTGCCATTTGAGTGTCCAGTCCCCCAGTCTATCTAAATCCCTCTGCAGCAAAGTAATATCTTGCTCACATTGTATTACTTTATGGAGTTTTGTGTCACCTGCAAACACTGAAACATGACTTTCAATGCTTTTTTCAAGATCATTTATAAACATGTTAAAGGGACACTATAGTCACCCAGTTCTAAAGAAGGATATTATGGCACTAGAAAAAGTGCAGAGGTGGGCTACAAAATTAATAAAAGGAATGGAACATATCAGATTTGTTTTCCTGACACTATAGTGTCCCTTTAAATAGAAGGGGTCCCAGAACAGAACCCTGAGGGACACCACTTGCCACCTCTGCCCAGCTTGAAAATGTACCATTAATGACAACTCTTTGTACTCTATTTTTAAGCCAATGTTCTACCCAAGAACAAGCATTTTCATCTAAACTGATTTCTTTGAGTTTGAACACTAATCTATTGTGTGGAACTGTATCAAATGCCTTGGCAAAATCCAAATAGATCACATTCACTGCAACACCCTGATCTATACTTCTACTTATTTCTTCGTAGAATGCAATCAAGTTAGTTTGACATGACCTGTGCTTCATAAAACCATGCAGATTTTTGCTGATAACCATGTTCTTCACAAGGAATTCTTGAATATTATCCCTTAATAACCTTTCAAATAATTTTCCAGCCACAGAAGTTAAGCTCACAGGTCTATAATTTTCAGGCAAGGATTTTGAACCATTTTTTGAATATAGGAACCACGTCTGCCTTCCTCCAATCCTCCGGAACACTTCCTGAAAGAAAATAATCTTGAAAGATTAAAAACAGAGGTTCACATATTTCTACACTTAGTTCCTTAAGTACTCGTGAATACCGTCAGGCCCTGGATAGCATATATCATATACAGTATTTGACATGCACAGCTATTCACCTTTTACGCTTAGCAGGGATTTGTTTTTTTTCTGTTTATTTCACTATTACCTATTATTGGTACCCAGAGGTAAAATACAAACCTGGGATACTTTAAAGTTTAACGTTACTCATGTTCTTAAAAGCATGTAACCAATCTCTGGCAGCTCCCCGCTTATCACAACGATTCATAGGCATACATGTCTGGCTTTATCTCATAAGTCTCATGCTCTTACCAAACCTATTCCAGTCTGACTACTAACAGTTGTTACTTATATTACTGCTTATAAGAGATTATGTACCTTATTCCATATATTACGCTTGTCTGCCAAACTGACATTTTCAGATTTTTGGTTATTTCCATTGTGTATACTGTATGTATCTCAATAAAAGAAAGATTTAAAAAAAAAAAAATCTAACCTGTGGTTATTTTCAAACAGTATTTATTTAAATTCTATTTAAAAAATAATTAAGAACTCAATATAAAAAAATAAACATATTGCCAGCTCATTAGAACATGAATGAGAGTACAGTTGGACAGAAATGATTGATTGATGGAGGAAAGTTGTCTATTTTTAACAACATATAACAAAACAAAATCTTATCATTTCCATAACATACAAAAGGTTTTAAAGCAATGTGCAAATACCAAAGATTTTTCATCTAATATAAATTATTTTAAAGTAACTTTACATTTCTGCAGTGGGAATGCTGGAGAAGGGCCATAAGTAATTTCTACTGATGGGTATGAGTCATTTATATTGTAGGTAGTATAAACATTAAAAGGAACATATTGACAAAATGGGTATGCAGTGGTGTGGGCAGGGAGTGGGCAATTGATATTGGAAGTGGGTTGGCAGATTAGTGATGGTAGGTATTCAAATGGGGGCAAGGAATGGGTGACATTGTAAAAAATAAAAAAGTGCAATTTACATGGGATGTCCAAAAACGAATCCATTCAGATTAATTTGGGTGCTAATGCTCATGACAGCACTGGGCACAATCTCTAATGACAAATAAAGAAAACTGTTATGACACAGTGACATTATAGAATCACAATGAGAGTTGCATTTGTATGTCAACATGTTTACAGGGAATCAAATTAGTAACTACTTGTATCCTACTCAGTCATGATGTTAATTGCTAACTGCACAGTGCTGTGGGTGATAGATCCCTGTGATTCAGAGCAGTGTCCCTTGGAAATGTCACTTGTATTATACAAGATGCTAACTAATGTGACGGGATGGCATTTTATGTACAACACTTTATAGTTATTCCCTTGCAGCCTGCTAGGGGTGTGCCTGTCCTGTGGGTGGAGTGTTTTTGCAGTGAGTCAGTGCTATGTATCCCCTATGCACACACATACCTTAACTCACACACAAAACTGTACCTCGTGCACACCTGGACTGGATCTGTATACTTACAGACAGGTAAGGGACAGTGTTAGGGGCTGACATAGAGACAGGACGAATATAAGAAACATAATTTAGCAAAGTGAGAATGTCACCTGATGTTACTTCCTGACATAGGTTTCTATTAATCGTGGGTTTATTGTGCTGTTGTGTATGTGTGGTTTTAGCAAACTGTATATGCCAGCCCGTGAAGCCCTGCTCGCAAGAAGGGCCATCGAAAACATTGACATATGAGACAGAGGTAACATACAGGTCGACGTTGCTTTATAGTTACTTGTAAACACACCTGAATGTGACACATAGCTTTTCATTGTGTATGAGTGACCCTGTGTCGCTGATGAACCTATTTTATTTTTCACATGGCTGTAACATATTGAAGATAGAATGTTTTGCAGCAGACTAAAGACTGTTGGATTCTGATGCACTCAGTTTAGTTTGTATGACAGGGATAATATCAGGAACATGGAGGCATTCAGCCAAACAGTCACTTTTTGAAGAATTGAAAACTGGTCTTTATTGGACTAAAATTATTTGAGGCCAGATTTTGTAAGCCTTTTGCTAAACAACCTGCTTTGGTGAATACACACACCATATTAAGTATTTTCTCCAAACATCTGCTTGGGTTAAGGCTCTAACAGTTTGATTATTTCTGTAAAATTCAACGTTTAGTGAATAAACCCCGGTGTATAAAAGTTTGTGTGCTCACCTGTATGACATAGACTGCAGGAGGCAGGCTAACATGTGTGGCATTGGAGAAATGGAGACACCCTCTATCCTGTTTATTTGGCACAGCCAGGAAGGATATCCACCTGTGTGTGACAGGCGGTATTCTTGAGAGAGTTGACATAAGGGTGTACTCACTAAATAGTTATTTTTGGTGCGTTGACAAGTCAAAATATTGACTAAAACGACATTTGTAACTGAACTAATTTATTTCTGTATTTTAAACTACAAAAGTCACCATAGTTTAGTAAATAGATCCCACATGAATACACCATCTTATTTTGATATAGACAGTGGGATGCTATATGGCTGTCAGATAAATGACCCCCTGAAAGAGCACCTTGCGGTGGGACACTTTATTATTAACTAAACTATGAATTGTAGTGAGTCAAAACCAAATTTAGGCCAAATTAGCAAACCTGCAAAAATTCTTCAACTAATCTACAATCACAACTACATTTTGTAATATGGTTTTCAATTCACTACAATTCAGTGTTTAGTGACCAAACCTCATTGCATAATTTCTGCTGTATGTGTTCACAGGGTTTTATTTAATGTGTGTGTCTAACTTGGCATTGCATATTGTACTGGTACACTCAATGATCCATTCAACTGTGCATATTGCACCAATGTCTAGAAAAACAAACTATGTGTTCTAAGTGGCTCATGTAATGGAGTTTGTTCCCTGCTTGTAAACTTTATGCAGCCTTAATGACTGCTGGGTGTTTATTTGGCAAATGAAGAGTGCCGTGAATGCTCACCTACATAATCACTCAACTGGGCAATGTGGAGAACTAACCAGGGAATTGCACATTTTTGGCCAAAATATCCAAATTGGAAATGTTCTCCTGATTCACTTGGTTATAATTTTAGTTTTTTATTATTATTTTGTTTTTCTAATTTTTCGTTTTACTGCTTGGATAAACACATTGTTTGGCATATAGTTATATTTTTCTACCTGTAGGTAAATTGCCAGCTAAATGGAATCCATATAAGAACCAGTCTTGTGGCACTCCTCTTTTATACACATAGAATAGGAAATGCTTTTAGATAGACAGGGATGGGCAATATCTTCAATCATACATATGGCTGGAGGGATCATTGATGTTGTGTTTCACATGCACACAAGAATGTCCTTCTGCCAGGCATTTAGACACATGAGAGCTTTCTATTTTCTGTAACTGAGAGCCTGAGGCCAGTCTTTAGCCACTGATATTGGCTAAGCACGATACAGGAACGGGCATCCACTGCAGGTAAGAACACATATATTTTTAGCAATACAATTCTCTGGGACTGATAATTCAGTTTTCGTTGCTCTAATAGTATATTTATGACAGGTGAAATGAACCTTGATCTTCACTGTTGTCCCACCAGCACATTAGGCCACAGGGTATTTTCAGTTGAAAACCACAAAATTATATTAAATATAATTATATAACCCTTGATGTTATATATATATATATTTTTATCATGGATGGAATGGATAACTTACTCCCTTTAATAACTGAGTTTAAGAGCTGGAATTCAGACAAGGTAAGGTGCCACAGACTGCATCTCAGTGACATGATTGATATCTATGGTTTCTAGGTACATATTTAACCCCTTAAGGACCAAACTTCTGGAATAAAAGGAAATCATGACATGTCACACATGTCGTGTGTGCTTAAGGGGTTAAAGTAGTGTGCAGAACTGTCCTAAACAGTCAAATTTGACTGTCTTACACATTGTCTGTAATAAAATAGGGCAGCTATAGGTCTAGATGTGTAGCCATGCAAGCCTATAATAGAACACTCCCACCCCCATGCAAGTTTAAGTTTTCTATGGTTGTTTTGGGAACAGGAGTGTCTTGGCACTGTAGTTCCTTCAGTGGTGAAACCATTTTGCAAAGGTTGAACCCCAAAGCTGAAACTCAGAACCTATCACTGGCTACTCATTGAGAGAAATTGTATGTACTATTTCCCTTGATGGGTAGCCAGTGATAGGCTGAGAGCGTCAGTTGACCCGACCACTTCTGGGTTAAACGAGTGCAAAACAGTTTAACCCTGAAGATAAACAATAAAGATATGTTTCAGCACAGTACCCTTTTATGAAAGTGTCTTCAGTGAAGAAAGCAGCAATGTTTCGACCATAACTGTGACAACTTGACAAAGACCACAGTTGGTGTTAAAATGCTGCTGCTTTTAACATTAAAGACACTTTAATAAAAGGACACTGGCTGTCAGAATGAGAGCCACTAGCAGTGGACTTAACCCTGCAATGTAAACACTGGGCTGGTGTAAGGATTTTTGCAGCCCTAGGCAAAAACATTTTTGCCGCCCCATTCACTCCACAGTGGTCCTGTAGGTTTAACCCGACAAGATAAAACATTGCCTTACCCTGAAGGGTTAAACATGCCTTTAGTAGCTGTCCCACTGACAGCCACTCGAGGCACATCCGCTGTTGGAAGTGCATAGAGCCTGCCACTTATGTGCATCAGGTCTCCAATGCTCCTGTATGAGGAACATTGGATTGGACCAGCATTGTCCCATCAGTGATATTAAGCGAGATAAGGTGGCCAGCAGTGAAGAGGGAGTCGTGGTGCTTGAAAAACATAAATAAAAGTAAATCCCCACTCCCTTTTTCTTAAAAAAAAAATATATTTTATGGTGGGGTGGGGGGTGGGTGGGGTGGGGGGTGGGGGGGGTGGGGGGGGTGTTTGAGTCTAAGTAGGGACAGATATACTATAGTATTTGGCATACAGGTTTATATTCTTAACACTAAGAAAAATGTTTTAAGAAAATGATCCTTTCTGCCGAAATGCAATCACTGATAGTCTGATACATACATACACACCCTCACGCATTCACTCATTCACAATCAATGGTCCACACAATAAGTGACCAATATACACACACACACACACACACACATTCACTGACTCATGTAGAGTGACACACACACACTGGCTCAAGCAGACATAAAATGATCTGTGTTGGCTAACATGCACACACAGACACTGTCCCCAGCAGACACACACACACTCTGTCCCCAGCACAATCACAATTAGTGACCAATGCACGCACACATTCAATGATTCATGTAGAGTGACACACACACACTAACTCAAGCATACATAAAATGAACTGTGTGACCCATGCAGACACACACAGACACACACACACACACACACACACATACACACACTTTCCCCAGCAGACACACACACTGTCCCTAGCAGACACACTCAGTCCCGAGCTGACACACACACACACACACATCATCCCAAGCTGATACACACACTCTGTCCCCAGCAGACACACACACTGTCCCTAACAGACACACACACTGTCCCCAGCAGAAGCACACTGTACCTAGCAGACATACACAAACTGTCCCTAGCAGACACACACAGTGTCCCTAGCAGACACACATACTGTCCCTAGCAGACAGACACACACAATGTCCCTAGCACAATCACAATTAGTGACCAATGCACACACACATTCACTGACTCATGTAGAGTGAGACACACACACTGATACAAGCAGACATAAAATGACCTGTGTTGGCTGACACACACACACACACACACACACACACACAGACACACACACACTGTCCCCAGCAGACACACACACACACACACACACACTCTGTCCCTAGCAGACACACATACACACTATCCCTAGCAGATACGCACAGAGAAACACACACACACTGACCCTAGCAGACACACACACTGTCCCTAGCAGTCACACACACACTGCCCATAGCAGACACAACACACACACACACACTGTCCCTAGCAGACACACACACACAGTGACCCAAGAAGACACACACAATGTCCCTAGCAGACACACACACACACTGTCCCTAGCAGACACACACACCGTCCCTAGCAGACACACACTGTCCCCAGCAGACACACACACACTGTCCCCAGCAGACACCCACTGTCCCTAGCAGACACACACACATTATCCCTAGCAGACACACACACACACACACACACTCTCCTTAGCAGACACAGATACACACCACCTGAAGCAGGCAGACACACATTCTTTAAAACACACACTATGAAGGGCCCCTCTTACCTTAATTTCATATTGGCTCTGTCCAAGGCTTCCTCAGGGCCCCTTGCTGCCTTGCTCTCAGCTCAGACTCCGCTATTCTCCCGCCCACTTGACCCTGAGTACAGGGCAAGGGGCGGAAGCGATCGAGCAAGGCGCCCTTCCACTGACGACTTTTTCAATCGGTGGGGGGCAGCTCTCTGTGGTTGTTGCGTGCGGAGGTTAATGCCACCGGGCGCTAGTCTGCATCTATGTAAGTGCTGCCTAGTGCCCGGTGGCATGACCTGCGGCACACAATACAGAATTAGTCCCTCGTAGATGGACCAAGGCTAGCATTAGAGCTGCTGCTGGCACCCCCCCCCCCCCCCCCCGAGCAGCACCCTAGGCGACCGCTTAGTTTGCCTATAGGGAGCGCTGGCCCTGATTGCAGTTTCTCAAATAGTACAGGGGCACTGCACCCTTGTTCACTATAGTGTTCCTTTAAGGCCTAGGACCCTCAGAGGTTGGCCTTTAAAGATAGGCAGGTAGCCTGGTATATATTCACGCTAGGCTGACCTGCCAGTAAAAGAGGCAGAGCCAGTGACACAATGGCGTCTCTGGCCCGCCACCTCTACCTCCTACTGTCTTCCTGATTCTACACATGCCGCAGTTGGCAGGTAAGATGATGGTTTCATGATGTGCTGTCTGGGGGCAGTTCCTTGATGTCCCTTGATACGAGCCACCAGATAACTAAATTGGGATGGCGGGACCACAACATTGATACTGTACTGTGAAAAGCAGGAGAATTGGGTACTGGCTTAAGTTGTTGTTGTGAGGACTGTGAATGTCTAGTGCTTATTGCAGTGGAATTTTTATTGCCCTTTCAAAATTTAAATTTTCTGTTGTAAAGTAGAATATGAAACGTGTGTGTGTGATATGCCAGCGTAGCAGAGACTGGACTCTTGTATGGTAATAATGTTCGAATAAACCAACATGACAAGCCCCTGAATGAAACGTAATATGTATAATCCAAAGTTTTAACTTCCCTGCACAACTGTGAAAAATTTAGCAATTTAGTAATTTAGATTCAGATTAGACTAATCTTTTGAGTTTTATTTGCGCTTAAAGCATCCCAGTCTAATCAGCATTATGATTAGACTGAGATGATGACCAGAAAAAATAATAATAATTTAATGTATTAAAATATCTGATCTGTTAGTATCTGTTGATACTATTTTTCCCTTCATCTCTTGTCCAGGCTAAAAGACACAGATTATTGGTACTTAAATGGTCACTCTAAGCGCTATAACCATTTTAGCACACAATTGTGTTCCATAATATGGAGCCAAACTATTTTATATTTGACACTTACCTGTATCCCTTCATTGGCCACAGTCCTTACAGTCTTGTATGATATTGCTAAAGTTAGCTAATACCAACTAATTAAGTCCAGGTAGGCCAAATTTCATATTGCTAAAACAGAATGGGAACTAACTGCTTTAGTGATATTACAGAAAAATAGAAGCGGATACCTGAAGGACCTAGGTAAGTGTCAAAACATTTATAAATAGCTTGGCTCCTTAAAAATGGGAGGCCACTATAGACCCTGCAGCACTCTTTAGTGGTTATGGCGCTTAGAGTGCCCCTTTAAGGATGGAGGGCCCCATGGCATTACAATGAAAATGGGTATTTAGTTCTATGTATGCATTAAAAATAATACAGAAAGAAGCTGTAATACATGCAATTCTGTACGTTTAATGTTTATCTCACAGTTTATTACTATATGATTAACAACACAACTTTTGTATGTTTTTGGCTCTGTATTCCAGCATATTAGATATGGAATAGAAAAATAACTAAGCATTGTGAGCTTTGTCTTTAATAAAACTCATTTTCAAATGGAGTCAGGTGTGACAGGTGTGGCCAGACGAACATTTTTAGCCTGGATAAACTCCTTGGTTGCTATAGCAGTATGATTAGGGTAATTGTTTTGCTACATATTAAAAAGGTATTTAGGTGGATTTGTGCAGATAAGATTTTTCTATACCTTCAGAATTCATTGTATTGCTGCTATCAGATGTCAGATCAACAAAAAAGATAAGAGAACAAGTTTCAGTAGCAGCCATGCACACATAAAGCATTTCAGCATTCCAGAGTTCCCCTTTAAGCCATAAAAATGCAGATTTCCTGGCACTATAGATCTCTAAGGAGACCCCCACTCTAGCACAACTCCTAGTCAGTTACCTGAATACACACTCCGCCTGATGACGGCATGGGAGACCTAATGCGCATGCGTGGCAATGGCCATGCTCGCATTAGGATTTTCCCATAGAAAACATTAATGCTTTTCTATGGGGCAAATCTGATGCTGGATGTCCTCATGCAGAGCGAGAGGATATCAAGCGTCAGATAACGGACCAAAGGTCCGTTTCGATTCTGGAAGCCCTCTAGTGGCTGTCTGGTAGACAGCCACTGAGGGCAGACTTGGACCTGCACTAGGTGCAAAAAGGACACAGCACCTAGACCATTTCAATTAGCTGAAGTGGTCTGGGTGCCTACAGTGTCCCTTTAATCTATTGTTGCCATAGTCTATTTCTAATCTCATTCTTATTCTTCTTATTATTTACCTTTGGCTGATCTGCTTCACTTATACAGGCATTTTTTGGCCATCTACTATAGTGGTATGCGTTCTGCCAAGCCATTTGCGATTGCCATACATCCTAATATGTTCCTGCGTATTTGCGATGTACCACACATTCAATTATTTATACATATGTCTTTATTTTTTTCAGCCTAGCAATAGTTAACTTCTGATATGTGCCACAACTTGGCTATTTTGCCTCTGGTTTATTGTTCGTATTTAATTTGCAAATAATTGTAGTCTAGTGAAAAATCGTGGTCAGACTTCTAAGGCAATAGACTTTACAATAGAATCACCTCCAGATCATTTTGTTATCTGTGCATGAACTAATTATACAATAAAACACACCTGACCAACATAATAATGAACAGCTAGTGGCAGTTTTATTACTGCTTCAGTAAAATTGTTGATTTCTGTTTAGATTGTAAAATCTACTCTGTTCACACTTATTAGTATTAATACGCTCAAACCAACGTTCATCATCTGAGTCATTGTTTCATTTTAGAATCCGAAACGAAACATGTACTGCACACATCAATAGGTAAAAAAAAGCACTCTGAGAAAGACCTATTGTTAGGTCGAAACGTTATTCAACTTGTTGTGGGGACCTCAATAAATCTCGAGTGCTTTTCCACCCATTGGTGTGTGCTGGACATTTTCTTTTTACCGTTTTACATTGAATAGTCATAGTCTATTTTTGCACCTTCAATAGAGATATATGAAATGATGTTGGTGGACTTTTTTTGTACTGTTTTATTTTAAGTTTCATGTGCTGTCCAATGCAACTACATCTGTACTACTGTCCAAATAGATACATTTTACCAGCTATACATTTGGCTATTTATTTCTATTTGAAAATGTAACTTTTTATAGACTCATAAAGGCCTTCCTTTGTTCATGAGAATAATTTATGTTCTAGCTTGTGAGAAAAAGACTTGCCTTTATAAATGAATGTTTTCAACTTTCACATATATAGATAAAGCTACTAAACTAATGAAAAGAAGTCATACGAAAATTTGGACTGAAATAAGTATATGTTTTATTCATTTTACATTTGAAACATAGGAAACAAAAATTACCTAAAATTACAGGTTAAATAATTAATTATCCACGCGTATCCCTACTCATAGGGAAACATTGAGGGGTGACCAGGTAGCTGCTCCAGTGGCTGCCTGTGTGACAGCAACTAGATGTGGTCTTAGGGAGCAATGTAAACACTGCCTTTAAAAAAAAAAAAAAAAAAAAAGGTAGTGTTTGCCTTGCTAAAACTACAGGGATAGTTTCTTTGCATCAGAACCATTACATTAAGTGTCCCTTTAAGAATGGGGTGTATTCCATATAGCTTATAAAAGAAGTTCTAGCTATGCAAGATGAAAAGCAAGTGTATAGGCCATGTTTAATATTTGTAATATTAGTTAATGTACTTTTACTTGTATCTCGAGTGCATACAGATGGAAATAACTTAATTATTTTATATACAAAAATCACACCTATTTATTAATCTTATAATTTGTTTATATATTACACAGAAGTAGGGACAGCGCAATATCCACTTAAATCTTGCATCCCCACCGTGCAACAATTATTTCAAGGTAATGCACTTTAATTGAAGATTATGCTAGCTTTAGTGTACTAATAATCTTCATTTTAATAAGGACAGGAGGCGAGTATTTTGCATTAACTCTCTTTACTAAACTCCACAGCAGTAAAGAAAAACGTAAAGAGTAACATTAAATCACTGAGCAGCATAGTGTATATATAAGGGTCATGCTGCCTGTATACTTCCTCTTTCTTGAAGCGACATCCAAGTCCAGACTGAGCTCGAAACGACCAGAAAAGCCAACGAAACTGCAAACAACGGTCTCAGAACTTTGAGGGGACTCCTGGCAAACGAGATTGGGGGCAAGACGAAACTAAGTCTTTATCCTATCAAGCGGAGTCGTGAGGGTAACCGAACCAACATCCCGTAGAGGTCCTGAAGAGGATTACACTGAAAGGAGAGTATGAAATAGGTTAGGTACTGAACCGCAACTGGTCACGCAGGTGAGCCTCATCAGAGTGTGTTAACATAAATGATTAGATACATGATTAGCGAGCGTAATGTAAAAGTTAAATACATGTTTATATGCAAGCATGTGATACAACGTAAACCAGGTTGCATAAGACAGTGTTTCTGGAATGAGAGTCGGGATAGAAACAGCATACACCCCAAAGAAAAGGAGAAACCACTAACTAGTCAAAACAAAACATCCGTCACCTTGAGATCCACTCCCCCGAGGAGTCAGGGCAGGGAACAGAAGGGAGGGAAAATACTCGCCTCCTGTCCTTATTAAAATGAAGATTATTAGTACACTAAAGCTAGTATAATCTTCAATTTTATAACATGACAGGAGGCTTCCTATTTTGCAATTTGACGCTGAAGTAGAGATGTCCCCGCTTAAGGGGGAGTGCGAAAGTAAAAGGTACGGAAAGTAGATTCCCTAGACCAATCCGCCGCTCGGGGAATGTCTGACAGGGACACCTCCGCTAGGAAGGCTGAGGAAGCCGCCACTCCGCAAACGGAGTGGGCGCCGAAAAGCGGGGTTTATACCGGCGAGAGAGAGGATCCAGCGAATCCATCGGGCCAGCGTGGTGGCCGAGACCAGAGCATGGGGGCGAATATAGGAGACTAGGAGTTGACCCGACGCCGAGCTACGGAGTGAGGAGGTAACCGAAACGTATCTGCGAAGGGTGGACACGACACAGAGCTGCGGGTCGTCGGGGAAAAAGGGGTAGAAGACCGAAGTCGAACCCGACTTAGTGCGACGGGAAATGTGGAATGTGACTCCCTCAGGGGCAACCTCGAAGGCGTAGATGTCGAAGGCAAAGAAGAAGACAAAGAAGAAAGGCGCACTTAGCTGATAATTGGCGTAGGGAGAGACGGTCGTTAGGAAGCCAATCCCTGAAAAAACGGAGAACCAGTCCAACATCCCATAGGTGAGGGTACCTGGGGGCCGGAGGGCGGCGGAGCTGCATACCACTGAGCAGGCGGCAGACGAGAGGGTCTTTGGCTACCGGAAGGTCCCCGATGGGAGCGTGGGCCACCGAAATCGCGGAGTGAACGACGTTAACTGAATGGTAGGAGCGACCCGACAAAAACAAGGATGAAAGAAAATTGAGAATCATGGGAATAGGTGCTGTAAATGGATCGGAGTCCCGTTCCACTCACCAAGTAGACCAGGAGGCCCAAGCCGAAAGGTAACAGCGTCTAGTTCTGGGGGCCCAGGAATCCCATAAGAGGTCCCTAGTAGCCTGCGATAGTCCGCTGACTTGCCAGGAACCACAGAAAGAGTCCAAGCCACCAGGGGTAGGCGGTCTTCCAAGAGAAGTGGGTGAAGATTCACTTTGGGATCCGTGAGCAGGTCCAGAAAGGATGGTAGGAGAAGAGGTTCCTTGCAAGAGGCGGCCAGGAGATCCGGGAACCATGGTTCACAAGGGCGTTATGAGAACCAGTGTGACCTGTTGCGTCCGTATCTGGTGCAATGTTCTCACAATCATGGCGAATGAGGGAAAAGCGTAGGCCCCGGTCGTCGGCCATTGTTGGAGAAATGCGTCCGTCGCCTTGCTCTCCGGGAAGCGAACAGATCCAGGTGAAAGGGACCCCTCCGGGTCGCCAGGGCCCTGAAGACTCTCGTCTTCAGCATCCAGTCGCTGACGTCCCTCCAGTGGCGAGAGAACCAGTCGGCCATGAGGTTGACCTCTCCGGGTAGGTATTCGGTCTGAAGTGCAATGTTGCGGGGTAGGCAATAGTCGAAAATGTATCTCGTGATGTCCGACAGCAGGCGTGAGCGTGCGCTCCCCAGGCGATTGATATACCGGACTGCGGAGACGTTGTCTATGCGTAGGAGGATGCAGCAGTTGGATCTATCCCGGGCCAGGCTGCGGATCGCGAAAGACCCCGCCAGGAGTTCTAGGCAATTTATGTCCATGGAGAGATCCTGTGCCGACCATGTTCCCCCCCCGTGGAGATGGTTCCGTTGGTGGCACCCCAGCCCCACAAGCTGGCGTCTGACTCCAGTATGAAGTCTGGGGTATCTCCGAATATGGCCCTGCCGTTCCAGGCTTGCATGCTGTCCAGCCACCATGATAGTTCTTCGCGAACCTCCGCCGTCACCGGGACGGGTTGATCGTACGTGGGCCTGCGGCGTAGGTATCTTGCCTTGAGGTGTTGCATGGCTCTGTAGTGGAGGGGACCCGGAAATATGGCTTGAATGGAGGTGGAGAGGAGTCCTACGATCCTGGCCAGGTTGCGTAGTGGAATGGAGTCGCGACGGAGAACTCTGCGAATCTCCTTGCGAATAGACGGGATCTTCGAGGCTGGTAGCCTCAGAGTGCATGTTGTCGAGTCGATCTCGAAGCCCAGGAATTGTATCGTCTGGGACGGGGTCAATTCCGATTTCTGTTGGTTTACCACAAAGCCCAGAGATTCCAGTAGTGTCACTGCGAGATGAGCGTGTTGACGCAGTCTGCGTTCGTCGGAGCAAAAGAGGAGAAGGTCGTCCAGGTCGATGATGCATCGGATGCCCTTGGATCTCAGGTGGGCCACTACTGGTTTCAGGAGTTTGATGAAACACCATGGGGCCGAGCTGAGCCCGAAAGGAAGGCAGGTGAATTGCCAAGGAGGGTCGTGCCAGAGGAAACGTAGGAGGGTTCGACAGTCCGGATGCACTGGGACCAACAGGTATGCATCTTTTAGATCGAGCCTGTTGAACCAGTCGTTGCTTCGCAGGAGGTCTCGCAGAAGGTGGATGCCCTCCATCTTGAAGTGGCGGTACACCACATACGCGTTGAGGTCGCGTAGATTGATGATGGGACGGTATTCTCCCGTCTTTTTCCGAACCAGGAAGATATTGCTGAAGTAACCTTCCCAGTCGTGGGCCGGCTGGATTGCCCCTTTGTCCCGAAGCTCGCTTAGTTCCACGTTGACGAGGTAGTGGTCGGAAGACGACATGTGGATGGGGTGAGGAGGTTGTGTCTGAATGGGGGTCCCCACTAGGTCTATGATATATCCCTGTACTGTTTGCAGGATCCACGCAGAGCGGGTGCATGGTTACAATGGAGGAATATGGGTGCTTACCTGAAGCAAAGCGGGAACATCCGCGTCCGCGGGGTCCACGGCCTCTGTC